>NC_059108.1:110941976-111249981 GCF_020740685.1 Jaculus jaculus | reverse complement strand
TCTCATCGCCTTTGGTTCATAGGGCCTTATTAAGTGTCTTTTAATCTATAACACTTCTTCTTCCAGAATATAGAGGATTCTTTAGGCCAAGAGAAGAAATGGGATGACTTATGCTAAAGGTTCTGTGTTGCTTCGATATTGTCATGTGGAAGCCCTGAGGAGCCCCAGGCAGCACACAAAAACTATGTTCGTATTGCAGGAGCGTCTGGGAAAGGTGGCAGCTGACTCTGCTGATGTGGGCTGAAGTTGCTCATCTGTCTGAGAGGCAGTTCATACTAATTGTCCTGGCATGGCCGTGGCGAGGAGGACTAGAGTGACCTAATTCTCTTCCAGGTGCCCCTCACCTTGCACCAAACTAGTGCAGCCACGGTGATGGTAGAGCCGAGTAGGGAGAGTGGCTGGGCTAACGGCAGGGGTCATTCCTATGAGGGACTCAGGAGGTAGCTGAGACGTGTGAGGGTGAGACTGTGAGTCCTGATGGAACTGGGGAGCTAGACAAGGCAATTAGAGCCTGAGATTTGGTGATGACTTGAGACAGTGGGTTCTAAGCCTGCTGAAGCCTGACACCTGCTAAAATGGTGAAATGAGTTAATACATATACAAGACTTAGCATATGGCTTGCTGCATATTGCATACTCCAAAAAGTCATAGTTGTTACTTTTACAATCCTACCAATTCTCTCAGTTGAGACAATTCCTTTTTTATGATTATTTTTATTTTTGAGAGAGAGGCAGAGAGAGGGGGTGGGCATGCCAGGGCCTTTTAGCCATGAACTTCCAGACATTTGCACCCCCTTGGGTGCATGTGCAAACACTGCATGCTTGTATCACTGCATCTGGCTACATGGCACCTGGAGATTCAAACCTGCATTCTTATGCTTCTTGGTCTAGCGCCTTAACCACCAAGCCACGTCTCCAGCCTTTGAGATAATTCTTATTAACACTTTATAGATGTGGAAAGAGAACCTTGAAGAGGTTGGGTAACTTACCCAAATCACAGACCCAGCAAGTGGCACAGCAGGATGCCAAACCCAGATATTTCCCTGAAGGACTCACATGTTGACCATGATGGTCCTCTCTCATTTGTACCCCTTGACACAATAATGAGTCCTTCCATGTGGTAATTGACATTGTCTTGGGTTAGTTTAACTCCAGATTCTGAGTGTGTAAATCGCATGGAGTGGTGAGTGGGAAATGAGATTTCTGACAAGTCTCTTCTGCTGTGGAAGTTGAAACAAGCAGTCCAAATAGGGTGGCCCAGTGGAGGAGGGACCTGAGGGTATGTGAAGAGATGGGAGGCAAAAGGGCATGTCTTGACATAGATCACTAAGAAGTGAGAAGTGGGATGCAAGGTACCAGAGCTGAAGGGCTAAAGAAATGGCTCAGTGGTTAAGGTACTTGCTTGCAAAACCTAAGGACCCAGGTTCGCCCAGTACCCAGGTAAAGCCACATGCACAACGTGGTGCATGCATCTGGAGTCTATTTATAGTGGCTAAAGGCCCTGGTGTGCCCATTCTCTCTGTCTCTCTAGTTCTGTCTGTTAGATAGATAGATAGACAGACAGACAGATAGATAGATAGATAGAAATAAATAGATATATTTAGATAGATAGATAGATAGATAAGATACCAGAGCTAAATATGAGACATACTTTTCAAGATATTCTTTAAACAGGGTAAGAAAACAAGGTATGCTAAGGAAAGGCCAAGTAGGCGAGTTTTCTACTGCATTATTGTATTTTTTTGCATGTATGTGTGTTCACATGTGTGTGCCAGACAGCTTGTTCTAAGCCCCTGTATTGGCCTTCCTAGTTCCTGGATTAAAAGCTGGGTGCTGGGCTGGAGAAATGGCTTAGCGGTTAAGCACTTGCCTGTGAAGCCTAAGGACACCAGTTCGAGGCTCTATTCCCTAGGATCCACGTTAGCCAGATGCACAAGGGGGTGCACGTGCCTGGAGTTCATTTGCAGTGGCTGGAGGCCCTGGCACGCCCATTCTCTCCCCCTCCCTCCCACCCTTCCTCTCTCTCTCTCTCTCTCTCTCTCTCTCTCTCTCTCTCTCTCTCTGTCGCTCTCAAATAAATAAATAAAAAAAAAAAAAAGAGAGAATAAAAAGCTGGCTGCCACAACTGTCTGGCATTTACTTGAGTGCTAAGGACCTGAACTCTGATTCTGAGGATTGAGCAGTAAACACTTTATCCAGTGATCCATCTCCACAGCCTCTACATTGCAGTCTTTTTTTGTGTGCATGTATATAGATATATGTGTGTGCATATCATGATCATACATGCACATCACAGCCTGTGGTGGAGGTAAGAGGACCACCTTGAGGTGTTGGTCCTGTACCTCAACATTTTTGAGATGTATCTCTCTTGTTTTTCCACTAGGAAGGCTATACCAGCTGCCCCACAAGCCTCAGAATTCTCCTGATTCATGCCACCTATTGCTTTGGGCATGCTGAGATTACAGACACATGTTCCACTTTGTGCCTGGCCTTACATAAATGCTGAAGATTCAAATTCCTGTTGGGACCTTGTGGAGCAAATGCATTTAACCACTGAGCCACCTCCTTGGCCTTCACCTGCACTATTTCTAAATGTGGCTGACCATTAGAAACAGCTGGTGAAACTTTTGAAAATCTGGATTTTGGGGCCACGTTCTACAGATACAAATTAGCGGCTCCAGGTAGAGCCTAGCTGTCTGGACATAGGTTGAAGCTTCCCAGGGGATCTTGTTGTTTAGCTGGATCTGGCCTCCTGGTTTACAGTTTCAACCCATCATTTTATACATAGATAAGGAAGGCAACACCAGCAAGGCTCAGCTCCTTCCAGGAGCCCAGCTGGAGCTGTATTTTAGTCCAATAGTATTTTACACTGTCCCACATTTAGTCCACAATCCTCAACATTCCTGCTACTATATTTAATGGGTAAAATGTTTGGGGGGAAAATGTCCCCAAATACAATTATATTTGTATTTCAGTTGATCAAATAATGTTTATCTTCATAAACTGTGAGCAACTATAATTATGCACTATAAATACTATTTGACAAACTCTTTACAATTCTTCATTGTTCGTCTTTATCCCAAAGTAGAATGTGAGTGGTTTAGAAATTGGAGCCATTTTTTATATCTCCATCATCTTCTATAGTACATTTAGTAATAATAACATTATAGCAGTTAAATATTGAGATGATTAAAGAAAGCCAATATATTGTGATAAAATAATACACTACTTTTTAAAGGCTTTTTGGCAAATATGATCAAGTAAATCATCTTTAGGTGGAGAAAGAATAAGAACTGAAGTATAGGGCTGGGGAGATGGCTTAGTGGTTAAGGCATTTCCCTGCAAAGCCAAAGGGATCCCGGTTCAATTCTGCAGGACCCACGTAAGCCAGATGCACGAGGTGGCACATGCATCTGGAGTTGGTTTGCAATGGCTGGAGGCCCTGGTACACCCATTCTCTCTCTGTCTTTCTCTCTCTTTCTCAAATACATAAAATATATTTTTAAAATATAAAAAATATTTTAAAAAAAGAACTGAAGTATAGAAAGCTTGAGTCATTCTTGGTCACACAATTGACATTCTGAGAAACACCTTGATCACAGAACTAAAAAGCAAGAATTTGGACCCTGAGCTCTTTGCATACAGAGTTCCATTCTCTGCACGACCAGATACAAGCTTTGGTGACAGTGAGCTGGGGCAACCTTCTGGTCAGATGGTGACTGTGGGTGTCAGAGGTGATGATCATTCAACCCTAAGCAGAAAGACAGACCTCTACAGAAACAAGTGCTCCCAGCTACAAAGACATTTCAGAAAATGATGGGACAAGTATGACTGATGTTCAGAGCAGGACTGGGGTGAGGTTATTTTGGGTATGAAACTGTTGAGCGGCCCAGGGGCAAAAGAACTTGGGTCTCTGGACGCATAGGGGGACACAGTGCCCAGAGTCTCCATGATCTGCTTTTCCCCCGGGGAAGAAGTAAAGATGGAGGCGCTGCTCTGTTCTCACAGAAGGATGCAGGAGGAGCCGCTAAGATGTGCTAGAATCCTACAGCCAGGAGTGGTGCTGAACCTCAGCCGGCCCGCTGACGGCCATGCTCTGACTGTGCCCTTCCCATTCCCCAGGGTACTGAAGATGGACTGAGGGCTTTCTCCCAGGGACTGAAGACACATGTTCTTCTGGACAGCGCGTTCACACACACAAAAGTCAGCCTCGCCGATGGTGGCTGAGATTAAATGAAAAGCCGCCAGGCAATGTGGGGATGAGATCAAAACAGAAGAATAGACAGAAATGAGCAAAATTAGTTGCTACATCCATGTTTATATAATCCTTTCTTCCGAACAGCCAGTTAGACCACGATGATTTTTTAAAAAAAAAATTTATAAGTGAAAGACTTATTACCTGAAAATACAGTATGTGGATGGAAGGAAATAATACTTCTTAGCACCCCAGGAGAGCTAAGGGAAGCTAATTCAATGACAAACAGCAGCAACAACAACAATGAACTCAGAGTATTGTCATGCAAGTCATTGTAGCTGAATTCTTTCAGCTGCACCTTAATCAAATTGACAAACTTAATCCAGTCTCACAAAGACCACTTCTGTAATTAGAGGGAAAAGTTTTTTCCACCCACCTTGCGGGTGTAAAGGGAACCGTGTGGCTCTTATGGCATGAGAGCATACTCTAGTGGCTCCGAGGAAAAGCAGTACCACCAAGGGCTCAGTGCATCTGCTGCCAGGGAGTGCCAACATGGAAAGACTTGTTTGGGCAAAAGGTTAGGCAGACCGACTTCATGAAGGAGCAGAAAAAACAGAGTGTTACTTGCTGACTTACAACAAAGCAACTCCAAGCCTCAGGATGCTCCTCTTCAAAATAAAGCAAGTTTCCCGTTCTCCTCTGCACTAGACCAAGGGCAAACAAACAAGCATCATTAAAAACTGTGAAACGACCTAACCTAACACCCTACGCAGTGAGGCTTCAGAAAAGCTTTCGCTGCTGCTTCTTAAATGCAAGCTACATTCAGATTTTCTCCTTGGAAATTGTTTAAAGAAGGGAGAGGGAACAGATAGGAGGTCTAATACCTAAAGCAAATTCCCTTCAGCCATGACAGTGTTATTACAAACTCGAGTGAGTGCCTTTATTTCAGATAAATAAAAACAATGGACCAGAACCAATTTTACATAAGGAAATATTGTGCAATTTATTGCCAGCTTTGCTAAAGTCTCGCCTGGTTTGTGGAGTGATGGTTAATTATAAATAAGAGTGTTTGTTTTCACTTCATGGTAGCCCCTTACAACAGCACATTTGGAACATTTAACCAGGTGACAACATTGTCATCTTTTGTGTGCGTGTGTTTCTCCAAACAGGAGGACATTTCCTCCCTCCTTGTGCTTTAAATGTAAATACTCTTAAAATCAAACTAATACAAACTGAAAGAGAAAAAAATTAAATACCACCAAATACATAAAAAATTAAACTTTTTCTTAAGCCAGAAGCTTTGTGTTCTATTGTATTTAGACTTAAAATATGGAACTATTTAGAAAGAATTAAAGAGATTATGTTTATTTGATTTCAAGTTATCTCAGCAAGAAACACACTTTTCATACCTCTTTGGAAGAACAGCAGGTCAAATGACACATTTATGAGTGACTCTTTGAAATATTTCAGCCACGCTGCAGGGTCCACCTGACCTGAGCACCACAGATTGAGGGAACAAAAGCTCCTGTTTTAAATGTTCCCTTAAGAGCCTTTCTGGGGGGTGGGGGGGTGGGGACCCTCAGGAAGCTGTCACAGGCCTTACTTTTGATTTTTGTCCTATGATACTAATCAGTTTAATTATACTTCTAACCCATGACTTAAGATCATAATTAATTTTCCCAAATGCAAATATTGTATAGCATAATTTCTCAACTTTGCAAGAATAAGCACAGTTTGCTTCAAAGTCACCCACATCTTGTTAACTCCAGAGAGTTTCCCAGGATGTATAGATTCCTTCCTTTCTTTGAGTTGTTTTTCCTTTGGAGTATGTTCCATAGCAAAGGTGAGCTTTCTTCTTGATGTTAAAACAAGCAATTGGCTTTATTCCTTGATGAAACAAAAAGCACACATTGATGTCAGGTTAAATGGGCCTGTGGCTTCCTTATCAAATAGAACAATTGATATTACAAATGTCTGAAGGCCGTGATTTAGAGGACTTCATTGAACATTTCCAAAAGGAATCATTCCAAACAGAGAAAACTGTCTTTATTCGGAAGGGAACTCGATATAAGGCCTTGGGAATCGAATGTTGCTCTCTCTCTCTCTCTCTCTCTCTCTCTCTCTCTCTCTCTCCAAACCTTTGCCACAACCTAAAACAAAAACAGTTCTGATCCCCCTGCTACACCTGATGCTTCCCATCCCGACGTCCCCCAATGGCTGCTTTCTTCACTTCCTCTACTCTGTGTTCTCATAATCTAGAGAGAGAGAGAGAGAGAGAGAGAGAAATGACTTCCATTTCCCAAAGGCTAGAACTGCTGGTGCAGAACGTAACCAGATACGAGCAGCTGTGCCAGGGCACCTGGGGCCCCAGACCGAAGCCCTACAAAGGACTTAGAGATAAACCACATCCCAGTTCTCTGCTGGTCCTGGTTTTCCGTGCTGGAATAAGGGCAGGGAAGATTGCTACTGCGCTCTTTACCAAGCCAGAGATGTGCATGTGGGGAGCTCTTGGAGAAAAGGAAGGAGGATAAGGGTGAAACAGATGTTCCTAAGGCAAGGAAGGGGTGCAAAGTCAGGCTGCTTTGACGGCTCACAGACCCCTCGGCCTCGTCACCTAAAACGCAGGTTCTGAGTCAGTGGGCGGGGCCCGAGATTCAGCATTTCTACCCAGCCACGTGATGTGGGTGCAGCTGGTCTGAGGACCACCTTTTTTTTTATTTTTAATATTTATTTATTTTGGGTTTTCGAGGTAGAGCCTCACTCTAGCCCAGGTTGACCTGGAGTTTATTATGTAGTTGAGAGGATCAAATTTGCTCCAGTTAACAGCTAGGCCTAAATTTCAGTTTCCCAGAGAGGCAGGCAAAACTTCTGGGAAAAACTATGAACAAAGGGCATGCCCAAGGTGGTGGGCTCTGGGGGCTGAGTCAGTTCCTGGAGACATGTCCAAACATACCCAGACATGTCCCTTCCCCGCCTGTCGCAACCCCTTCACGACTTCTTCCCCAACCAATCTGAGATGTACAACTGTAACTGCTGCTTGCCCAGCCAATAGTTTTAAAAGATTCCCTAACCCACCTGGAATTCCCCTAGCTGTGCTTAAAAGGGGCCTGCATGCCTCTCTCGGGGTCACCATTTGGTATGAATGGTTGAGCCCCCTGCATACTGGCTGATTCTGCAGAATAAATGCTCTTTATTTTTACATACTATTTGAGCCCGGGGTCTTTCTTCAGCAATTCTTGGACTCTTACTGTGGTCTCACGGTGGCCTCGAACTCACAGCGATCCTCCTACGTCTGCCTCCCGAGTGCTGGGATTAAAGGCGTGCGCCACCACACCCGGCTGTTTTTATTTTTGTTTTTGTTTATTCTAGGTAGGGTCTCAGGCTGACCTGGAATTCACTATGTAGTCTCAGGGTGGCCTCGAACTCTACCTCTGCCTCCCAAGTGCTGGGACTTAAGGCCTGTGCCACTACGCCTGGCAGGACCACCTTTTACAACAAAAGCTAGAGCAATTCACTGCCTTTCAATTTACTCCCTGCCTGAAGGAGACTTGGCAGAAAAGGTGTCCTAGGACCTCGTTTCATGTTTTTGTCATCAGTTGGGCTTTGAGCCTCTAATCCCTGGTTTCCTTCTGCCTCTGGATCCCTTTGTCTTGCTGTCTCCTGGAAGGGGAGCAGGTGTGTTGGAGAGGACTGGATTTAGAAGCAGCAGGAGAGGACTCTGCGTGACCTCGGTTCAGCCTTAAGATGAGCATTTCTGCCTGAAAGTGCATTTGAAGAACTAGGAAGGATATTTTTAAGATAAGCCTGGTAGGGTGGTGCAGGCCTATAACCCCAGCTCCTTGGAAGGATGAGGCAGGAAAAGTAGATGTCCCAGGCCTGCCTGGACTACAAAGTGAGTTCAAGGCTAACTTGACAAACTTACCGAAATGCTGTCTCACTGGGCTACACAGAGCTCAGTGGTAGAGCATTTGCCTAACGTGTGTGAGGCCCTAGCTTCAAACTCCAGTACCTCAATAGGAGAGGAGTAATGATAGGAGAGAGAGAAGGAAGGGAGGAAGGGAAAGAGAGAAGGAAGGAAAGGAGGAAGGAAGAGAGGAAGGATGAAAGGGAGGTAAGGAGAGGAGGAAGGATCCTTGTAACACTGCTTGTTAGTGATTTATGGGTGTGCTCACTCTTTAGCAAGGTTTGCTCGAAGCAGGGAGTTTTTGACTTGGGCAGTTAAGAACTAGAATCACCAAGGGGACCTAAAAACCAAACCAAACCAAAACAAAAAGCCCTCTAAGTTCAATATAGCTCTAAAGGGGGTGAATGCAGCCACTTATAAAGCCCCTAGATGGTTTCAATGCCTGCGGCTCAGGTTGAGAACCACGGGCACAGGTGTAACTAGGGGGCAAGCAGCTGTCACTTCTTTGGGGCCTAGTGGTGGGCACCTGTACTGGGGCTCATTAGCCTCCCCCAGGAGGTGGTACAGGGAGATGGTACAGAGGGCAGGAGGAGGCTGTGTACCCCCGAAGGCTTGTCTTCCCTCTTCTTGCCCTGCAGGGTAGAGCAGGCTGCCAGCAACCAGGGCTGATCAGTTTCTGTCTCATTACAGAGTTACCCTGGGAACCTTAGGACTTGCAGGTCCCTCCAGTCATTTGAGTGGAAACCATTTGTCTTACTCTTGATTTGTATTTATACATATTCTCAGTAAGCTGGCATGATTGTTTTATTATTTTCATCTATATTTTTAGTAGTTCATCAGCCATGTGAAATCAGATGGACTCCCATGAATAGAATAAGCACAGTGGCTGGGCATGGTGGTGTATACCTTGAGTCCCAGCACTTGTGAGGCTGAGGTAGGAGGATTGCTGTGAGATCGAGGCCAGCCTGGGGCTGCAAACAGAGTTGAGTTCTCGATCTGCCTGGGCTAGAGTGAGACACTGCCTTGAAACTCCACATCCCAAAAAATATCAAGAATGGCCACAATGAAAAAGAATCACTAGAAAAATCATTTATCTGATTCCCAAAGAACTCACCCCATTGGCATATCTGATTTTTGTGGGATGTTGTACATGGTTTTTTTTTTTTTTTCTTTCCTTAATAACATCTTATTCTGTAGCTCAGGTTGGCCTGGTATTCAAATTCTTCATGTTTCAGTCTTTTGAATGCTGGGAAAGCTTCTGCATGTGGCTTTATCAAGTTTTTTTTTTTTTTTTTTGGTTGTTTGAGGTAGGGTCTCACTCTAGCCCAGGCTGACCTGGAATTCACTCTGTAGTCTCAGTGTGGCCTCAAACTCAAAGCAATCTTCCTACCTCTGCCTCCCGAGTGCAAGGCGTGCGCCACCACACCAAGTTTCTCATTGGTTCTTGAACAAAACCTTCAGTTAGCCGCTCTCCTGGTTTTGCTAGATTGTATCTGTGAAATTGAACCAGGGCATAGGAAATAAAATAAATGAGACCCGTGAGGTACATTATTTTTCCATTTGGAACCAGGTATGTGTTTCATCAGTGTGGGAGTTTCGGGGCGCTAGGTGGCCCCTGCTCGATTGGCGAGGCTCTCCCTCTGCATGGCGATGCTGCTGTGCTTCCAGTCTACTTGCTCCTCCCACTGCTTCTGTCCTTGCCTGCTGACCACGGTGCGGGAGCCACGTGGAGATCTGTGGCTCGCGTGGGTGTGGTCCCAGCCTTTCGTCACAGGCAGTGCTTTGGGACCCCCAAGTCTCACTAAGCTTTTACTCACATCCTGTTTCTCCTACTCACCCAGGTAAGAGTCCCTGCCTTGTGCCAGAACCACTCTGCTCCTGGTCCTAAGACGAGGCTCCCAGACCATGCTCGCTGCTTCTTTCAGCCCTTCCCTCCTAGGCATCCCAAGGGTGCAGACTGCAAGGCATCAGGAGACATTGTTGGGTATAGTTGGCTCTTTGGGGACCATAATCTGGGCTCTGCCTGATGTTCTTGTGTACCCTGAAAGGAGTAAAGCTTCTGAGGGGTACTGGTTTGCACATGGTCTGCACCATCTCCCACTATCGGTGACAAGCAATTACTGTCATGTGGTATGACTAACACATTTACCTTGACATTTAAGGAGGATTTTTTTTTGCACGTGTATGTGGTGTGCCTCTGTGTAGCTGCACGTGTGTATGTATAGGTAGATGTTCACACGTATGTACATGCATGTGAGTCCAGAGAATAATCCTGTGTCATCCTGAAGTATGCCATCTACCTCTCTTTTTTTTAGTTTTGTTAAATCATAAAAATTATTATCCATTAATAAGATATGATGTGACTCAAATATGTGTGTGTGGGTGTATTAAACTCTCCTTCACTAACTTATGGACATGTTTAATATCCTTTTTTAATCCAGTTACCTCTCTTAAAAAATATATATGGCTGGAGAGATAGTTTAGTGTTTAGTGGCACTTGCCTGCAAAGCCTAAGGACCCAGGTTCAATTCCCCAGTATCTATGTAAGCCAGATGCACAAGGTGGTGTATGCATCTGGCCTTCATTTGCAGTGGCTAGAGGCCCTAGCATACCAATTCTCTCCCTCTCTCTCTCTAATATATATATTTATGTGTGGTGGGCACTAGGGTCTCCTGCTGCTGCAAATGAATGTCAGATGCATGCACCACTTCCTGCCTTTGTGGGTTCTGGGGAATTGAATCTGGGCTGGCAGACAAGTGCCTTTAACCACTGAGTCATCTCTCCAGTCCCTCCACCTCTCTTGGAGACGGTCACTTATTGGCCTGGAGCTCACTGGCTGGCCGGTGAGATCCAGGGATCCACCAGTCTGTACCTCCTCAGTAATTGGATTATGTGTGCATGCCACTGTGCCTGGCATTTCCATGAAAATGGAGATCAAACTCAGGTCCTCGTGACTGTGGAGCTAGTGGTTCACCAACTGAGCTACTTACCCGGTCCTATACTAGCATTTAAATAAGGACTATTTGGGAAGTACCAAGTATTGTGCTTATAGATGACCATGGGGAAAACAAAACTGCTTGATGTCGGTTGGTGAGAAAATCTTTACATGTGATGTATATCTAAGAAAGTACTTGGGGGCTGGAGAGATGGCTTAGCTGTTAAGGCGCTTGCCTGTGAAGCCTAAGGAACCATGTTTAACTCTCCAGATTCCATTTAAACCAGACAGACAAAGGTGAGGCTAGCGCAAGGTCACATATGCCCACTAGGTGGCATAAGTGTCTGGTGTTCGATTGCAGTAGATGAGGCCCTAGCATGAACCAATTCTCTCTCTCTTCTCTCTCTCTCTCTCTCTCTCTCTCTCTCTCTCTCTCTCTCTCTCTCTCTCTCTCTCTCATCATGGCAGAGGTCACATTGAGGTGTTGGCAAAATGAGGGTGCATGGCTTGAGAAGCCTTTAAAAGCAAGGAAACCAGCTAAAAGGCAGTGTGCATACGATTATCACCATGCACAAACATACTGGACCTTGAAAGACTATGTTGGTGGTACTGTGGACGTTTATTTCCTCAGTAATTTTCAGCGAACCATATGAGCTAGGTGACTTACAGTTGCACTTAGAGAAATTAGTCATATTTTCTCTTAATTGTTTAAACTCCCCACTGCAAGTTAAGGTTTGCATTTTTATATTTGTGATTTCCCAACTTACACCACTCATCAGAGTGTTAGTCAATTTTTTTTTTTTCATCACTGTGACAAAATACCTGATCTCGGCAACCTAAGGGAAGGAGGTGGCCTGGAGAGATGGCTTAGTTGACAAAGTGCTTTCTGTGAGAACATGAGAAACTGAGTTTGGGTCCCAAGAACCCATGAAACTGCCAGGCATGGTGGTGGCACACACCCAGCATTTGGGAAGCAGAGGCAGGTTGATCCCTGGGACAAGCTGGATAGCTAGCTAGCCAAATTAACGACTGTGTTCAGTCAATAAATAAAGTGGAGCGTGATTGGGAAAGAGATTCTATGTTGACTACTGGCCTCCACATGCCTGTGCACACACCACACACATACGCATGTGAGAGAGAAAGGGAGAGACTGAATGAGAGAAGAAGGGCTTATTTTGACTCATAGTTTCAGAGGTGTCAGTCCTGAATCCTTGGCTCCGTTGATTCTGGGCCTGTGGTGAGGCAGGACATCCTGGTGATGGGAGCGTGCGGCAGCTCTTGCCAGAGGCTATTGGCTTGATAATGGGTAGGAAACAGGTAAGACACGTAGCAAGGGGCCCCTGGACAAGATACCTCCAATGGTGAAGGGAGCACGGGTAGCATGCAGCAGAAGCTACTGACTTTATAGTGGACAGGAAACAGTGAGACAAACAAGAAGGGGTCAAGGACAAGATACTTTCCAAGACCCTGCTCCCAGTGACCTACTTCCTCCAGCTAGGCTCCTGAAGCTTCCAGAACCTCTCAAAATAGCACCATGAGCTGGAGGGCAAGTCTTCACACATGCGTTACAATTGTAGGAAGGCACTTTATATCTAAGCCCTAACAACCAGGAGTCTTGTGCTTTCTAGCAAAGGGCAGTGTTTGGTAAAGGCTAGGTCAATGTTCCAGTTTAGGATGAATATAGGAATTGAGGATGATTGCAGACATAAATGATACTTTGAGAATAAGTCTAGGATTACAGCATCCTCAAGTTCTGCCTCCAGCCATCCCTCTGATGGTCCGTTATACAAACTGCCGTGTCAACTCAAATCAGAAAAATCCATCGTTTCCTGGGTGACAGGAGCACAAACTCCAAGAAGGAAGGGCTCTTTTCTTTGTATTCTTCACCGATATACCCAAACACTAGTATTTGGCCAGTGGGGCTGAGCAACGAATTTTGTTGTAGTATCAGGGAAATGGGAAAAAATGAATAGTCCAGATCATTTAGGTAGAGCTTAAAGGCTTTATCTGCCTGATGTGGACCTGGATCTAAACCCCTAACCACCCCACCTCTCCCACACACACACCCAAGAGGAAGCAGGATCAAGGCCATAAGGACTTGAGAAAAGATGGTGTGTATGGTCTGGCCCAGGTACCAGTTTATCTGTAACTGCTGTGAAATGTGCCTGTGGACCAGCAGAAAATTGCTCTGGGTGTTTATGCCTCCTGCTTGAAACCATGGAGCAATTGTCCCTGCACTAGGCACACAGCACTTTTCAAGAGCAGAGCAGTGTTGTAAGTTTGTGGGGTGTCTACTAATCAAGGCTCATAGGAAGGGACCAGTAAAGTGGGGTGGGGACAGGGGAGAGAAAAGAAAGGGGAAAAATAGGAGACAGAGTTGAAGCAAGAAAACCAAGGACCAAGGTCAGTTTTTATCCCTCCGTATTTAGTTGAATGAATGAATGAATGGGCAACTTAACCTCTCCCTCCTTAGCCATGTAAGTATCTAAGCCACGCTAATTTGTTCGGATACAGGCACGTCTTTCCAAGCTGCAGCGCTGCGAATCACCACTGCTTTTGTCTCCACAGCCTGTGTTTTGGGAGCCATGATGAATTAAAGTCAGATTCCCTAGAGGCTTTATAACATTTCTTGAACAATGAGCTCAGGACTTGGGGTCCCCACTGAACGCTTTCAAACCCATAGCCAGGAGAGCAATTCAGCCAAGTTCAACTCAGTTTTTAAGTGTCGTCTAACTCTGTGCTTGCAGGTAACCTTGATCTGCTCTGGGGGTGCGGCCTGCATTTCTACCCCGAGCCCACCATCCCCTTGCAAATGCATGCTCTGCTCCTGAGAGATGCTGATAAAGAAGGGAGAAGTAAGTGGGGGTGTGGCATTCCCCCTACTTCCAGTTGGTGCTAGGACAGCATCCAGCATCATAACCGTCAGCAGGAAAGGTGATCATGTCCTTTCTGAAGGTATTCAGTATATGATTAAGACTATGTTTGCATTCGGAGTTGAGGAGGTGAAGGTGAGGGGCAGAGTTATTTTACCTCCTAGAAGGACTGAAACCACACCACCTTTTCTTTTTCCAAAACCCTTGTTGAAGTGGATGATGTTTCATTCTGACCACTGTCCTGTTGATGCATGTTGGAAACGCCCCTGTAAGCATTTTTCCAGTTTCATGTTCAGGATGTTAGTTTGGTGGTTATTTATTTATTTATTTATGGGTTTTCTTCTTTTGTTTTTTAAAGTAAATCTTATTTATTTATTTATTTATTTGACAGAGTGCGTGAGAGAGAAGAGAACAGGCGCGCAAGGGCCTCCAGCCACTGCAAACAAACTCCAGACGCATGGGCCACCTTGTGTATCTGGCTTATGTGGGTCCTGGGGAATTGAACCGAGGTCCTTCGGCTTTGCAGGCAAATGCTTTAAGTGCTAAGCCATCTCTGCAGCCCAGTTTGGTAGTTTGAAATCAGCCACAGTGGAAGTATTTACGGGAACTAACAAATGCTCACCGTTGGGCTTCTCCATCTAATAGCCAGTTTGTACCAGCATACCATTGTCCGTGTGCGTCTTTCATGTTGAACGTCTTCCCTGTGCTCTCTTCAGATGCCAAGTGACAGCATCATCCAACAAAGACCCCACAAGCTGAGAGCACTTATATGATCAGTTCCATTTACTTGATGCTTCAGGGACATGCAGGGGCTCAGAATGCTGGCTTAGTGCCATTCTCTTTTTTTTTTTTTTTTTTTTAAAACAGTTCGGTGACTTTTTTTTTTTTTTTTAATTTGTTTGAGAGCGACAGACACAGAGAGAAAGACAGATAGAGAGAGAGAGAGAGAATGGGCGCGCCAGGGCTTCCAGCCTCTGCAAACGAACTCCAGACGCGTGCGCCCCCTTGTGCATCTGGCTAACGTGGGACCTGGGGAACCGAGCCTTGAACCGGGGTCCTTAGGCTTCACAGGCAAGCGCTTAACCGCTAAGCCATCTCTCCAGCCCATAGTGCCATTCTCTTAACATGCCACCCACCACTTCACATGTAATGATTCTTTATGGAGATTGCACGCTTCATGAGGGCAGGCACTGGGTATTACACAACTATGTGGCCCATGGAGTTGCCAGAATGTAATGAAATCAAATCAGATCAGCTCAAGTAAATGTAAAAAAAATGAACCACTAAATGATAGGAACCTGAAAAAAAAAACTGTATTCAGGCCAGGTGTGGTGCCACATGCCTTTAGTCCCAGCACTTGAGAGGCTGAAGTAGGAGGATAGCTGTGAGTTCAAGGCCACCTTGAGACTACTTCACAAATTCCAGGTCAGCCTGGGCTAGAGCAAGAGCCTACCTTAAAAAACTGAAAGAAAAAAAAAAATGCAAACAACAGCAACAACAAAACCTAATATTCAATGGAATGAAAAATGAGGTTGAGTGTACATCTTTAATCCCAGCACTTGGGAGGCAGAGGTAGGAGGATCACTGTGAGTTCGAAGCCACCCTGAGAATACAGAGTGAATTCCAGGTCAACCTGGGCTAGAGTGAGACCCTACCTTGAAAAACAAGCAAACAAAACAATGAGGTTGGGGGCTAGATGGAGGGCTCAGGGGTAAAGGTGCTTGCCTGCGAAGCTTAAGGACCTGAGTTCAGTTCCACAGTACCAGATGTACAAGGTGGCACATGTGTCTGGAGTTCATTTGCAGTGGCTGGAGGCCCTGGCACACTCATTTTCTCTCTTTCTATCTGCACCCCCCTCTCTGTCTCAATAAATAAACTAAATAAATGAGGTTGATGCATTCCTTAATAAGTAAAATTTTGTTTTCAAAATATAATTAAAATGAAATAAATCATGTTCAGTGTTTCCTTTCTGTTCACAAGTTCCACGTCCTCAGGTTCAATCAACCATGGATTGAAAATATTTTAAAAAGTTAATCTGCCCTGGAGTTGGAGAGATGGCTCATTGGTTAAGGTGCTTGCCTGAGAAGCCTAACAACCTGGGATTGATTCCCCAGTTCCCACATAAAGCCAGATGCACAAAGTGGTGCATGCATCTAGAGTTCGTTTGCAGTGGCTAGAGGTCCTGGCACACCCATTCACTTGCTGTGTTTGTCTCTCTTCTCTCTCTCTGCTTTCAAATAAATAAATAAACCACTTAAAAATTAATCTGCACTGGGCATGCACAGACTTTTTTCTTGTCATTATTTTCTAAATACAGAATACCAACTATTTCCATTATGCACAAGTAAATGAAGGATTTTTTTTAACTATTTATTTTATTTAATTATAAGAGATGGAAAGGAGGAGAGAGAGTGAGAATGAGTGCTCCAGGGCCTCTAGCTACTACAAACGAACTCCAGACACATGCATACCATGTGCATCTGGCTTACATGGGACCTGGAGAATTGAACTTGGGTCCTTAGGCTTTGCAGTCATATGCTTTAACCGCTAAGACATCTCTCCAGCCTGAAGGATGTTTTTATTTAAGGTACATGAGAGGATGTGAGTACGTTATATGCAAACACTATGACATTTTATATAAAGGATTTCGGGAGATGTGGGGGATTTTCCTGGAACTAGTTCCCAGGGAATAGCAAGGGCAGCTGTACTTGTTTGCAATTCCATTGTGAGCTATTTGGTAAGTGAACTGGTTTTGAAGATGCCTTTTGCACTAGCTGCAGTGCAGCTCAGTTCTCTAAACACCGATGTGTGATTTGCTCGTGGCAGACGTCCTTCAGCAGAGCAGTCCATCAAAGACCGGCAAAGACACTGAGGCAAAACACTTCCCAGTTCCTCTCCTTTTACACACAACTACACTAGTGGATTGCCAAAGAGTCATCAAATCTCCCTTCTGCTACTAATTGCAAAGTGATCTAACTCATAATTGGCATTCCCTACCCAACATCACATACAGTGATGCTTTCTACTAAAAGATTTGGGGATCTAAACTAAAGCTCCACACATAATATGCCAGTAATGGATACACATTTTTTTTTAAAGTGTTTGTTTTGATACTAATGTTGGATTATTTAGGACCTAATCCCTTCTGTTGATTGGACTCAGTATACATGGAAGGATAAAGATTTCTATCCTTGCATTAACACATTTTATGGGTTGCAAAGCCACTTTTTCTCCAGTAAAACTCAAGGTCATGAACTAATAGAATCCTTGTTTTCTGAGGATTTCAGTTGGCTAAAAAAAAAAAAGGCAGTTTTACAAAATCTAATCCACAAAAAGGGTTTGCAGAAGAACTAGTAATAAGTCATCTGAATCTTACAAAATACTGCACTCAAACCAGTACCTGCTCCTCCAAACATTTGTGTTAAGTGGGATAGAAGTCTATTAAGAAGCACTTTGTTCAAAGCTACTTACACAATCATACCGTCACAGATCAAAATCAAGTGATTTGAGGCAATTCCCATTCCTCCAAAAAAGCACTGAAAGTAAAGGCTTTTGGATCTCTTTGTATCTTTCCCCCTCAAATGACTAAAATCTCTATCTTATTATAGCCATTGTAGATGCAATTCTATATGATCTGTTGTTTCTGATTTCATTGTTTCATTTTCTATTTTCACAATCACTAATACTTTGATATGCAGCTATTTTTTCATACCAGTAAATGACAACTTCATGAATTAAAAAAAAAAAAAGGTCCAGAGAATAATATAATAATTATCACTGTGGTTCTGAAAAGTAAGGTATTTCTCTCTTTTTTATTTTTGGTCACTTTCAACCTTCTGCCTCATACCAAGGATAGTTTCTTTTTTTCTTCCAATTTCCAGGGTCTTGCTGCACTGGAGTAGTTCATAGGCCAACGGAATGGGCCACTTATACTTTCTTTTTTGGCCAAATTGGGTGAAAACAGCCTCGGAGACTGAGCTTGTGAGGGGTAACCTGCCACTTTTTACCAAATGTCCTTGCTGTGGGTACCTGAAGCTCTAATATCGCAATCAGAAATCAGAACCTTGGGGCAATAGGCAGTCCATCTTCGAAGAAAAGTGGGGTCCAGCTGCCTCTTTGCTCCAGTATACTTGTTCTGAGTTGTGCCATGGGGAAC
Organism: Jaculus jaculus; assembly: GCF_020740685.1. Classification (NCBI taxonomy): domain Eukaryota; kingdom Metazoa; phylum Chordata; class Mammalia; order Rodentia; family Dipodidae; genus Jaculus; species Jaculus jaculus. Next base: position 111,231,919 of record NC_059108.1, on the reverse strand, counting down.
ATGTTACAAACTCGTTCCCTCCTCAGTGACAACTTGTACTGGAGACACATTCCTAGAGCTGAAACAAAGAGCCTTTAAGTTTTAGTTGCTTAATTATATTTGTCCACACAGGAACATAGTAAGAACTGGACTTTACTTTTCAAGGAAACAATAATGTTAAAGTGTTTCTCCCCACACAAATAATGGAGATAAAGAGGGGCTATGAGCTTTATAACATTGTCCCTTCTTCTCCATCTTCCTCTTCTTCTTTCTTCTCCACTCCCTTTCCATCCCCTTTCTCTCCATACTTTGCTTTCTTTTCTCTTCCTTTTCCCTCTCTTTCCTTTGTTCCCATTCACCCACTCTTGCCATCTTCAAGGCCATCCTCCACAAGGCACCTGAAGAGTCTTTTCAAAATGGGAATTTTATTATGCTATTCTACTCCTTAAAACTCTTCAACACAGCCTGGCATGGTGGCACAGCCTTTAATCCAAGCATTTATGAGGGAGAGGTAAGAGGATTACCATGAGTCTGAGGCCATCCTGAGACTCCATAGTGAATTCCAGGTTAGCCTGGACTAGAGCGAGACCCTACTACAAAAAAATCCAAGATCCTCTAGTGAGCTCTCTGCGCACCTTCTGCTGTTCATCGCAGCAGCAGGTTGTTTATTGTTTCAGTCTGCGAGTAGGTTACACATGGTTTTGGTCCATTCATTTTAATAAAGTTCTGACTTCCACATGTGCTTTAGTCATTCGTAGTAAGACCAAAGCAAGATCATGTGCAATTTCCCAAACATGTACTTCAGTGCATAAATCCCATCAGCGTATAGGACTCTTCCCCCTCCCCCACAACATTTCATGTCACATGTCAGGTATACATGAATACTTCTAAGAACCTGTAACAATTTTTTTTTTTTTTTTTGGTTTTTCGAAGACAGGTCTGACTCTAGCCCAGGCTGACCTGGAACTCACTATGTAGTCTCAGGGTGGCCTCGAACTCACAGCGATCCTCCTACCTCTGCCTCCCGAGTGCATGCTGGGGTTAAAGGCGTGCACCACTATGCCTGGCTCAAGCCTGTAACAATTGTCCTGACCCATTCCCCACGTCCTATATTAGCTCTGGGCTCGAGCCCATGGAGTAGAAGTTCCGCATCTGTGGACATGGAACCGGAGCCGACCAGGTGCCTGCTCAGGCCTTTGTGAGACTTACTTATTACCCATGTCAGGCTGACCTGGCAGATGCCATTTCCTCCATCTATTCATCTCTACCCACTGACACTTAAAGAATGACCTTGACCGCACAGCACATATATTCATAGTCCTGGGGCTTAGAAGAGCTCAACTTGTTAGAGCTTAACAAGACAATGTCAAAGAAGTCATGTTCACTAAAGACATCATGTTGATAAGTTTCTTTGCTTGCCTAGTTGAAGACTGGAACTTTCTACTTGATTTATTATAGAGTATCATGTGAAATATTTATGAAGCATGGGCTCTTATAAGAGAGAGGGAGCAGAGAATTGGAGGACTAGTCCAGGTCTCAATCCTTAGATTCTGTCCTGACCACTGGAACATTCCAAAGGGTTTCCATCTGGATATCTGTGCAAGGGTTATCTTCCTCTGAGAGTTGATGGGCTGAGAGGGATTTCTATGTAGTCTCAGGGTACAGGATAGCCTTGAAAGTGTTTTTTTTTTTTTTTTTTTTTTTGTGTGAGGTAGGGTCTCACTCTAGCCCAGGTGGACCTGGAATTCACTATGTAAGGATTTCTAGATCAGTTGTTCTCAACCTGTGGTGTACACTAGATTCACCTAGGGAGATTTTTTTTAAGTTATTTATTTATTTATTGGCAAGCAGAGATGGGATGGGGAGAACAGATATACCAGGGCCTCTTGTAATTACAAGCTGCGTGTGCCACTTTGTGTGTTTGGATCTCTGTGGGGACTGGAGGAGCAGATGCCTTTCACCATTGAGCCATTTCACCAGCTCAACCTAGGGAGTTTTAAAACACATTCATGCTTGTGCCTGTCCTCTAGGTCCTGGGAACTGGCATTTGCAAAGCTTTGTAGGTGATTCTAATGTGCTTTTTTTTTTTTTTTTTCCTTTCTTGACAAAAGGCATAACAAAAGCAAGTTAAGGAGAAAGGATTTATCTTAGTTCACAGTTTGAGGGCATATAGCCCATCGTGGCAGGGAAGTCATAGTAGTGGGAGGTGACTGGTCATATCGAATCCATAATCAGGAAGCAGAGAGCAATGAATGCTTGGCTCAGCTTGTATTTTCCTTATTACTCAGCCTGGGAAGGTAGCCCATGGAATGGTGCCATCCACAATTAAGGTGGGTCTTCCCACCTCACTTGTCCTAATCGAGAAACTCATTCACAGACATGGCCAAAGATTTGTCTCCTGGGTGATTCTAGAGCCTGCTAAACTGATAATTGAGATTAATTATCACACGTCTATCCCTTGTCAACTTGCCATCTAAGCATGTCACTTAAAAAAAAAATTATTTATTTATTTATGAGAGAGAAAGAGACAGACAGAGAGACAGAGAGAATGGGCACACCAGGGCCTCTAGCCACTGCATATGAACTCCAGACACATGTGACCCCTTGTGCACCTGGTTTCCATGGGTCCTGGGAAATCAAACCCAGGTCCTTACACTTTGCAGGCAAATTCTGTAACCACCAAGCCATTTACCCATTCCCCCAAGTATATCACTATTAAACCTCCCACCTCTTGACCCTGTGAGTTCAAGGCCACTTCAATGTATTCACCTCTCTCTGCTCCCTGGCTTGGATGTAATGTGACCAGCTACCTCCTGCCACCATGCCTTACCCACTATGATGGACTGTGTCTTCTTGAACTGTAAGCTAAAATAAATTCCTCTTCCTTAAATTGATTTTATCAAATATTTTGTCCAGGCAACAAGAAGGTAAGTAATACAGTAGTTAAGGGTGAACTCTGCTGGTCTAGATACAGGAAGGATTTCAGTTCTTAAAAAACACAAAGCGGGGCTGGAGAGATGGATTAGAGGTTCAGGCATTTGCCTGCAAAGCCCAAGGACCCAGGTTCAATTCCTCAGGACCCACGTAAGATGCACAAGGGGCAGACACATCTGGAGTTCATTTGCAGTGGCTGGAGGTGCAGACATGCCTAGTCTCTCTCTGTCCTTCTCTTTCTTTCCTTTTCTATTTCTCTCTCCCAAACAAATAAATAAAAACACAAAGTATTTTCCAACACTAAGGAATGGGGCTCGAAAAGAGATTAGAAAGCTACTCCAATAAATTATGATTGATAAGTGATCACAATTTTTTTGTGTGTGGGGGGTTTATGAAGTAGGTGTCACTCTATCTCAGGCTGACCTGCAATTCACTATGTAGTCTCAGGGTGGCCTCAAACTCATGGCAATTCTCCTATCTCTGCCTCCTGGGTGCTGGGATTAAAGGCATGTGCTACCATGCCCAGCTCAAGTGATCATATTTTAAAAAGACCCTTAGCATATCTGTACAAGGACCAAACTCTCGCAAATAAGAAGGAAGAAAATGATATGCAGAGTCACAATGAAATCCAGGCAGTAGACATTTAAAACATTAACAAAATTTGAAATGTATACTATTGCATGGATAAGGGATATTGAGTTGAAATGGGGCCAGAAGCTAATTATATGGAAATATTTCTATTTGCACATTTCTCTAAAAGGCAATGCAGAGATTGCCACCAATATCTCCATACAAGTGACAGGAATATTAACTTTTCTATCATTCCCTGAGTATACCACCATTCTCAGCATGTATTCTGTCCTAGTTCTCGTGAAGGTGAGAATAATATCAAACTCATTAATTGTCTACATTTTAGATATGATAAGACATTACTGGATGGTGTTAATTAATCTACAAAAACAACTCCTCTTGCTGTGGTGCGCATTCCAAGTTAGAGCAATTAATTCACTCACTTAAACTGATCAAGATTTAATTACCATCACTCTGTGCAATTACTCCATAATTAAAGTAATTTGGTTCATTCCACTTGCTGACAGTGTCATTGAACAGCCATTCACAGAACCAAAAGAAGTGATAATTAACTTAAAGAGTAGCTCAGGGCAGTTTTACCAAGATAAGTTCACTGTTGGTTATTCTTAAAAAAAAAAAAATACCTAGAATGGGGTAAATTGTGCAGAGAAAGATCTTGGGATAATTTTTAGAAACAAAAATAATAATAATAGTGTAAGGGATTTTTTTTCTCTCTCCCAAAATAAGGTCTCTGAAAGCTTGTGAATTTCTTAGAAATTTAAATGATGGTGGTTGCCATCACTATAACCTAACCATAAATTAGTGTCATGGGCAAAACAAACAAAACTTGAAAAAAATTAAGCACTTAAATATTGGTTAGGGCTAATTATTGTGGGAGATTAGAGCCTACTTGGGGACTGGTAGGAATGGTACAAAACATACTGGTGTAAAAAGAACACTCAGAATCCTTGGAGAATAACTGAAAAGTTATTTAAGGATCACAGACTTGGAAAAGACACGTTGGGAAACACGCACGCACGGAGAGGAGCAGCTGCCTGTATTTCCCGTGGAGCTGTTTCCTTGAGTACTTACTACTTCAGACGGAGAGCAGCTTAGAAGTCCTGACAAGCGCTGGGGCTTGATTATAGACTCTGAGGTGACGAGTGGATGAGCAGAGCCACCCAAGACCCCAGGCCTAGGGACTGGGAGAACCAGGCTGGAACTCCGCGTCCTCAGAAGGTGCATTTAAGGATGAATGATACTGGATATTGACTAGGCTGAATGAAAAGGAATTTTGGGGAAAAGTCCAGGTAAAAACTCAAAGAGGGCCTCCACACTAATGGGTCAAATGCTGGTATTCAGTAATAATTGAGAATAGTGCCTGCATGCCCTGCTCTAAGGGAAACATCACAGAGGCAGTGGTATTCCATCGCCCTTAGAAAGAAGATGGCTGGTCCTTTAGCGTCTGCTTACTGGGCATTATGCCTGGCACAGCATATCCCGAAGCCTGTGCTGGGAGTGGGAGAGAAGGCAAGGGACAGACATCACATCCTTTACTTTTTCTAAATATTATTTGCATGTGACTTTGAATTTTTTAATTTTTAATTTTTAGTGCTGAAGATCAAAGCAAGCCTTGCGCATACTAGGGAAATGTTGTACCACTGAGCTACATTCCAGCCCTGAAATTCCACCTTCACTGATACTTCCAATGAAGCTGTGGAAGAAACTGATGCAAGACTTTGAGGTTTAGGAGGGTTCGCCTAGACTTGTGAAGCCCAATTTTGGGGTCCTTGTCCTTATTTTAACAAAGAATTGGTAAAACAGACCCAAGAAGGACACATTACAAATTGCTGAGTTTATTTAGGGAGAAATGAATTGTGAGGTTTATTTAGGGGAAATGGATATCTTAAGAAAAGGCTGGAGCAGTTACACACACATACACACACACACACACACACACACACACACACACACTAAAGCACTTGGAGGAAACGGTCATACACTTGTATCAAAGCAAAGCACAAAAGCATCAGGCCTATACCTCCACAGAGGGGAGAGGTAAAGGATTAAGTGATGGCACTGGAGAGATGGCTTGGCAAAGCCTAAGGACTTAGGATTCATTCCCCAGTACCAAAGTAAGCCAGATGCACAAAGGTGGGACATGCATCTGGAGTTCATTAGCAGTGGCAGGAGGCCTTGGCGTGCCCTCTCTCTCTCTCTCTCTCTCTCTCGCTCTCAAATAAGTAAATAAATTTTTAAAGTGAGATCAGTCTGGAGAGATGGCTTAGTGATTAAGGTGCTTGCCTGCAAAGCTGAAGGACCCAGGTTTTATTCCCCAGAAACCACATAAGCCAGCTGTACAAGGTGGTGCATGCATCTGGACTTCGTTTGCAGGGCTAGAGGCCCTGGCATGCCCACTCTGTCTCTTTCTCCATCTCTCTGTCTCTCTCTCTCTCTCTCTCAAATATATAAATAAAATATTTTCTAAAAAGAGAGAAGGATTAAGTGATGATGGACTCGGATCTTAAGGAAGGATAACAGAGGGAAAACACCAGAGCAGAGACCAGGAAATTCAGATGCCAGAAAAAAATGAGTAGTGAAGAAAGTCAAGAGTTATTACACATGTGGTAGACCTGAAACTTAGAGGAATTACACACGTAGTAGACCCAGAGTTCGGAGGAAAATTGAAGCGGAAGATTCTGGAAACAGAATGCATATGTGGAACGAACAGAAGAGTTCTCAGACAAGGGCCCCTCCCCTCTCCCAATCTCATTTCTCAGATGAAAGGGGCCAGAAGTCAGACAGGCCCCAAACTGGAATAGGGGAGAGAGGAAGTTAAGTCCCTCATAGTTAATTAGGATAGACTTCTGCTCTCAGATTCAGGTATGCAGGGGAGAGACCTCGTTGGCTGGTGGACTGAGGGCTGACCCAAACGCTAGTCGACCTAGGTAGTGTTCTAGACCGGAGAAGGACCAGGAGGCGCTGCAGCCAATGTAGATGAGACTGGCTCAAATGCTGAATTCCAGCTTGGTCAAAGCCAGCTGGGAGACATCTGCTTCTCTCATTGGACTCTAGCCCCTGGTGAACTGACTGGGAGAACCTACCTTTCTCCCATCTCCTTCAAAACCAAGAGTGAGGCTTCAGTGCAATTGCCTTGAGTGTCCACACTGAAAGTATTGCCCTGGAAACAGACCCTTTCCAGAGAGGCCCTCCCACAACTTCCTCATTGTACTGGCAAGAAAATTAGATGATTTCCTTCAAATCCTAAGACTCGTGGCATGGTTACTCTCTGTAAATCAAAACATTATATATCTCCCATTCATGTCATTTCCAGGAATAAGATTGGCCCTCCTCATTCAAGGATTCCATATATTCAGCCAAACAGACTAAATATATTCAAAGAAAAACAAACTGCATTTCTATTAAACATGTACTTTTTTCTTGTCATTTTCCCTAAACTCTACAGTATAACAACTATTTACATAGCATTTATATTGTCATAGTCATTTAGGTGTATGGAAGGATATGCAAATTCTATACCATGTGTGTGAGCGATGTGAGCATTCCAAGGCTTTTTTAAAAAATATTTTATTTATTTATTTATATGAAAGAGAGATAGAGAGAGAAAAAGAGGCAGAGAGAGAGAGAGAGAGAGAGAGAGAGAGGGAGAGAGAGGGAGAGAGAATGGGCACTTCAGGGCCTCCAGCCACTGCAAATGAACTCCAGATGCATGTGCCACCTTGTGCATGTGGGTCCTGGGGAATCGGGCCTCGACCTGGGGTCCTTAGGCTCCACAAGCAAGTGCTTAACCACTAAGCCATCTCTCCAGTCCAGCATTCCAAGGTTTTGATATTTGTGGAGAGAGAAGGGAGGAGTATTCTAGAACCAAGGTCCCGCTGAAGGTTAAGGAAGCTAACAAGTTGAATGAAAAGCCTTCCGTATTAGCCAGAGGTTCTTAAAGAAATGGAACCCCAGTCTACACTCCACATTCAGAACCCTGCATTAGCTCTTTATCCACATGTCTGTCTGTCTATTCATCTATCATCTGTCTAATCTATTAGTCTGTTTTGTACGTGAGTGTTCATGTATACAGACTGGAATTAGCTCATGAAACTACAGAGGTGGTGAGTCACAAATTCTGCAAGCATGTTGACAAGTTTGAGACCCAGACAGCTGGTCTTGTAATTGTCGTTTGAAGAGAGGAGGCCCCAAAACTCAGCAAGACCTAATGCTGCCATTTGAGTCAGAAGGTGGGAGAGAAACCACACCTCACTGCCAAGGCACTTAAGCAGGAAACGTTTTCTCTCTATTTAGGCCTTCCATGGATTGGATGACTCCTACCTACATTAGCAAGGGAAATCTGCTTTACTCAGTCTAGTTATTTAAATGTTAATCTTATCCCAAACCTCCCTGACAGAAGCACTCCGAACAGTGTTTGATGAGGTGTCTGGGTACCCTGTGGTCCAGTGAAGCTGACTACACACAGAGAATTAGCTGTCACATCTTCTGAGGTCCCTTCCCACCTAAACCCCTACGATAGAAAAGCCTATTTATCATGAGTACACAGTCAAAATCCCTCTGTAAGTGGGAAAAGTGCTGCCTCTCTAGTCATTCTCTAAACACAGGTTGCCCAGTGACTGCTACAAAGAAGGTGCAAATGGAAGGCCAGGTAACAGCAAAGAAGGAGCCCATCGTTTTGCGCGTGGCTCTCTTCTCAGATTTGTACGTAGCGAAGAGGCAGGAAACAGGGCTGGAGAGGTGGCTTAGCTGTTAAGCGCTTGCCTGTGAAGCCTAAGGACCCCGGTTCGAGGCTCGGTTCCCCAGGTCCCACGTTAGCCAGATGCACAAGGGGGCGCACGCGTCTGGAGTTCGTTTGCAGAGGCTGGAAGCCCTGGCGCGCCCATTCTCTCTCTCTCCCTCTATCTGTCTTTCTCTCTGTGTCTGTCGCTCTCAAATAAATAATTAAAAAAAAAAAAGAGGCAGGAAACAGATTTTTCATTTTATGATAACCACTACATTAGAATTGCCGGTTAAACAGAAAAAATATACCACAGGAGTGGGGATTTGGTCGGCAGAGGAAGGCAAATGTCTTAAAACTCTGAGCATGATATGGAATTAATCATTTAGAATGAGCAGCTATAGCGGGAAAAAGTTAGCAAGCATGGGTAGCTAGTAATGCCCATTTACACTGAGATAATTTTGTAAGTGTAAAATGTACCCTGAAAAAACAAAGGTCCATTAATAATAAAGGACATTGCTTTGGTGTGGGCATGGCTTGAGTGTGTCCTCCAGGGGACTGATGGGGATTAAAGGTGAAAGGTAACTTTTCTTTTCTAGTAGGTAGTTAGCTAGCCACCTTGCCTTTTCTAGCAAGTCTAGAACCTGCGCCTGATTCAGCCTCGTCCAAGCTGGCTGCAAGTGACAACTCAGCTACAACTTCTTGCTTCTTCCTCAGCCTTTTCTGGGCTGGCCCTTCCTGACTCAGCCTCTTGAGCCCACCCACCAATCAGGTGGGCCCCTCCCTTACGCACCTGAGTCCGATGATTACGCCCATTCTAATTGCATATTTGATTCATGGAAATGGGCCTGAAACGTGTGTGTAAGCCTCTTGACCTCTCACCTCTCTTGGCTCCTCTGGCTCTTGGCCCTAACCTTTCACCATCTGCCACCTTAGCTCCTATGTGACAGGGATCTCCTAAGTCTCCCCTCCCTTTTCGCAGCCGGGAAGAACTTCTTTTGTCCTAGGCACTTTCCCATTTGCTTTCTATGGGTGTCACTTTCTTTCCTGGAGACAGATGTTTCCTTATGTGAAAGAGATTTTTTTTTTTTTTTTTTTTTTTTTTTTGTCTCTACTCCCACTTCTCAGCCTGACTAGGGAATTTCTTTTGGTTTGGGCTTTCCTGTTTGCTTTTGTTCCTAACTCTCTCTATCTCTTAAAAAAAAAAAAAAACCAAAAAAAAAAAAACCAGCCAGGCATGGTGACGCATGCCTTTAATCTCAGCACTGGGGAGGCAGAGGTAGGAGGATCACCGTGAGTTCGAGGTCACCCTGAGACCCCATAGTGAATTCCAGGTCAGCCTGAGCTAGAGTGAGACCCTACTTCGAAAAACAAAACAACAACAACAACAAAATCTCATGACTCACAATGTGCCCTTCTCTGAGTCTGTGTTTTCATATTTTTGATAATTTGGACAAGGACTCCGCCACTGGAGGTTCATGCACCTGAATGTCTCCTACATCTTTATGGACATCTAACCTCTCCTAGGACTCCTATCCTGCATCAGGATTATGTGTTGGAAGCATTATCCCCAGTGCAGTGATGTAAGAGGTGGTGGAACTTAAGAACTGGAACCTGGTTGGATGTAATTACGTCTGTGAGGGCATTGCCTTTAGAAGACATTCACATGAGCTCCTGGGAGCCATGAGAGAGCAAAGCCTGGCCCCTCCCCAGCTCCTCTGGGTCCCTATCTTATACCTCCCGCTCGCCTGTATTCTCTTCATGCAGGCTTCTTGCAGTAGGTCCTCACCTGAGTCACTGTCATGGATTATCAGCCTCCAGAACTCTTTGTTTTGTAACATACCTGACTGCAGGTATTTTTGTTTTAACACTGGAAAATGGGCTTTGAACTTAGGCACTATGCCACACAAGATGGTTGCATGTTGTCCTGGTCACCTTTATGGCCTGCTTTAAAAACTGATATTTGGGGCTGGAGAGATGGCTTAGTGGTTAAGGTGCTTGCCTGCAAAGCCCAGGGACCCAGGTTTGATTCCCCAGTACACAAGTAAGCCAGATGCACAAGGTGGCACATACATCTGGAGTTTGTTTGCAGTGACTACAGGCTCTGGCATGCCTGTTCTCTCTATCTGTCTCTTTCTTTCTATCTGCCTCTCTCTCTAATAAAATATTTTTTTAAAAAAGGTAAGACACATTTAAAAAAAAACTGAGAGTTTTTTCAGGTAAAGGCTGTGATTTTAAGAAAGGTAGACTTTGGGCTGGAGAGATGGCTTAGCAGTTAAGTGCTTGCCTATGAAGCCTAAAGACCCTGGTTTGAGGCTCGATTCCCCAGGACCCACGTAAACCAGATGCACAAGGGGGTGCACACATCTGAAGTTCATTTGTAGTGGCTGAATGCCCTGGCATGCCCATTCTCTCTCTCTGTCTCTCTCTCTTTCTTTCTCTGTCACTCTCAAATAAATTTAAAAAAAAAAAGAAAGGTAGACTTCTCCCTCAGGTTTGTGTGCTAATATCATTATCCTGTGCTATGATCACTGACCAAATTTCAGCCAATGCGATATAGGGAGAATGACATTTCCGGATCCCAATGTTCAGTAGAATGCCTAGTACCATAATCTTCACGTATGAAATACGTTCAATATATGTGCTCACATTGTTAAATTATCAATTAGCTTAGCCATTTAAGGGGCTTGCCTGTGAAGCCTAAGAACTCATGTTCAAATCTCCAGGTCCCACATAAAAGAGCACAATGTCTGTAGTTCATTTGCACCAGGATGGAGGTCTTGGAGCCCATTCGCTCTCTCTCTCTAAATAAAAAACAAAAAACCCTCATACAGAGATGGAGAGATGGCTTAGTGGTTAAGGTGCTTGCCTGCAAAGCCAAAGAACTCAGGTTCAATTCCCCAGGACCCACATAAACCAGATATACAAAGTGGTGCACGTACCATTTGTTTGTAGTGGCTAGAGGCCCTGGCAAGCCCATTCCCCATCCCCTCCTCTCTCTCCCTTTCTCTCTCTCATAAATAAATAAAAATATTTTAAAAAATCATCCTAGCCAGGCGTGGTGGCGCACGCCTTTAATCCCAGCACTTGGGAGGCAGAGGTAAGAGGATCGCAGTGAGTTCAAGGCCACCCTGAGACTCCATAGTGAATTCCAGGTCAGCCTGGGCTACAGTGAGACCCTACCTCGAAAAAAAAAAAAAAAAATCATCCACACAAAAAATTTCCTTAGCTGGGTGTGGTGGCGCACGCCTTTAATCCCAGCACTCGGGAGGCGGAGGTAGGAGGATCGCCATGAGTTCAAGGCCACCCTGAGACTACATAGTGAATTCCAGGTCAGCCTGAGCCAGAGTGAGACCCTACCCCGAAAAACCAAAAAAAATTAAATAAATAAATAAATAAATAAAAATTTCCTTGTGCTCATTTACATTTTATTATGTCTCCTAAAACTTCAACTATGAGCATGAATTTTATTTTTGTTGGTTAGAACTCTAATATGAAATTTATTTAGACTTAAGATTAAATTGGCCTTAGATTATAAAATATACATATGGCTCTGTCTGTCTGTCTCTCTCTCTCTTTTTCTCTCTGACATTGGAAGGAAGAAAGGAAAAGTGGGAGGTCCTGGCCTCTGCAGGAAGATAGAATATTCTTGGATGGATTATACTGTGATTGCATTAATCACTGCATAGTTATGTCTTGCTCTGGTAACTGAATTATGTAGTTCCTTTCAGTAGGGACCAAAGTACAGAATCATGTATGTATAAACCACTTGTTAGGCTTGGATGTAACTCAGTGGTAGACTGCTTGTGTAGCATGCAGGAAGTCATGGGTTCAATACCCAGATGGTGGCATACACATATAATCCGAGTATTTGGGAGGTGAAGACAGGAGGATCAGAAATTCAAGGTCACCTTCAACAATGCAGTGAGCTTGAGGCCAGCCTTGCATACATAAGACCTTATTTATCTAAAATAAATAAACAAACTAATTAACAAAATAATATAAAACTGTATATTTTTTTTTAAAAATCAAAAAAAATTCAAAACTGAAAAATGGAAACACATACCTACAAGTATATTGACTCAAGTTTGTAAGTCTTTTAAGAAACATTTTAGAAGATAGGGGCTGGAGAGATGGCTTAGCGATTAAGGCGTTTGCCTGCAGAGACAAAAGACACAGGTTCGATTCAGGACCGACGTAAACGTAAGCCAGCTGCACAAGGGGCACATGAATCTGGAGTTTGTTTGTAGTGGCAACAGGCCCTGGCATGCCCCTTCTCTCTCTGTCTATCTGTCTCTCTCTCTGTCTCTCTGCTTGCAAATAAAAAAAAAATTAGAAGACAGGAAATCAAGGTGATTTGGTGGGCTCGATTCAGGAAGCATTCTCGTACATGAATGAGACATATTTAGCAATAGGTTGATGTGGGCATAATTCATACTAACCTCACACATTTAATACCATTAATTCGTCAAAACTAATAATATTAATTCATTCAAAAATGAGATTAGACCTGGGCACCCCTTGCAGCTGTAATCCGTGACTGATGGCTCAGTGATGTCGCAGCACAGCCCCACCAGTGAGCAGCCACTCTCGGTGGCAAATTGCGATGGGAGCCACCAGAGATCCCTGCCTTTGCTTAAAGCATAGTGAATGGAAAGAGAAAAAAGAAAGAAAGAAAGAAAGAAAAAAGACAAGGAACAAAGACTGTCTCTACATACCTTGAATGTTATATTTTAGCAGTCTGAGTAATGATTTATGTTTAATACCAACAGAGCCAAGTCATACAATTATTTTTCCAAGCAGCACTTAATGGAAATCAGCAGGTACGTAGAACCCAACCACGCTCATAAAATGATGGCTGTTACCTTTGACTTTATTTCCGACCACGGAAATCACAGATGGAGGATATAGTTACATGAAGCCCCTAAGGAGATGCAATGAGCGTTGTGTCATTGTGGGTTATGAAGGGTACACACTTTCCCTCCTCTCCTTTCCCTCTGTTGCTCAGTTTGCAACATGCTAGTATTATATACCTACCTTTCTCCGGCCTCTCAGTTTTTCATTTTATCTTATTCTCTGGTTTTTCTAGATAGGGTCTCACTCTAGCCCAGGCTGACCTGGAATTCACTATGGAGTCTCAGGGTGGCCTTGAACTCACAGCGATCCTCCTACCTGTGCCTCCTGAGCGCTGGAATTAAAGACGTGCGCCACCGCGCCTGGCTTCACTCCTCGATATTTTAAACATTCACTGAGTGCCTACTTTGAGTGAAGGGCTCAAGCACAGCTTAGCAGAGGAAGATGAACAGAACACAGAAATGTGTCCTGTGGAGAGATAATTCGTGGTGTGAGGTGCCACCATGGCATCTGCATCTAGACAACCCAGAGCTGGGCAGAGCCTCGGCATAGAGCTCCGGCTGGAAATTAAACTAGGACTAATTATTTAGCCTCCCCAAGCCTCAGGTTTTTTTCTCTGCACAGGAAAAAGAAGGACTACATGCTCCTAACATTGTCCTGAGAATGACTTGAAAAGAATACATACATACAACAATTAACACGATGCCTGTCAAATGGTCACTCTTTAACAAATAATCGATAAGGTTCCTTTTATATGAGCTATAAGGCAGATGTTTACAATAAGCAATAGCTACTTTATATACACATATATTTTATATTTTGTATTAGGCCAACAAGCTCATTGTAGCCATTTCTTCTGATTCTCCTAACAGACCCTTGACAACAAGTGAGACTTTTTTTTTTCCTTACCATAGGATCATCTCTCCCAAAGTTGAACCTCAATAAACTATATTTATTTATTTGAGACTGACAAAGAGGGTAGGCATGCATGCACCAGGGCCTCTAGCCACAGCCACTGAACTCCAGATGCATGTGCCACTTCGTGCATCTGGCTTTACATGGGTGCTAGGGACTCAAACCTGGGCCATCAGGCCTTGTAAGCAAGTCCATTTAACTTCTAAGCCATTTCCCTAGTCCCTCAAGCACAGATTTTGTTTCGCCGCATGTTTGTAAACGTTTTCCTTGCAGTAAGACAAACGACACAAGCCCGTCTGTGGAGTCCGCTGACGAGACAGGGCCGCTCTGGCTCACAGACTTTTGAGCACTGGTGTAGCTGAAGCCCTAGGACGGCATGAGGACTCAGGTGGCGTCCTCACGCACTCCATCATTTGCCCTGCCCATGGGTGTCTCCCCAGGGACTCAAATGAAGTATATGCATGAAGCAGTCCCATGGAAGCACAATTCTGCTTTAATTAAAAAAAAAAAAGTTTTATTGTTTATTTGAGAGGATGAATGTGCTAGGACTTCTTTGCTGCTGCAAATAAAATTAGCCATTATGCATCTGGATTTATGTGGGTACTGGGGAATTGAATCCCAGGCTGGCAGGCTTTGCAAGGAAACACCTTTAACCATTGAGCCATCCCCTCAATCCTGCTTTAATATTTTTTTTTAATTTATTTATTTGAGAGCGACAGACAGAGAGAGAAAGACAGATAGAGGGAGAGAGAGAGAATGGGCGCGCCAGGGCTTCCAGCCTCTGCAAACGAACTCCAGACTCGTGCACCCCCTTGTGCATCTGGCTAACGTGGGACCTGGGGAACCGAGCCTCGAACCGGGGTCCTTAGGCTTCACAGGCAAGCGCTTAACCGCTAAGCCAGCTCTCCAGCCCTGCTTTAATATTTTTAACAAATAAACTCACTTAACTAGTTAATTAGCTAATTAAATTCTCTTCCTTTTCAATTTTTTATCTTTTATTTTTATTTTACTTACTTACTTATTTATTTATTTATTTATTTTCAAGATAGGGTCTCACTCTGGTCCAGGCAGACCTGGAATTAACTCAGTAGTCTCAGGATGGCCTTGAACTCACGGTGATCCTCCTACCTCTGCCTCCCGAGTGCTGGGATTAAAGGCATGCGCCACCACGCCTGGCTTTCAATTTTTTTGTTTTTTATTTATTTATTTATTTATTTTTATTAGCATTTTCTAAGATTATGAAAAAAATCCCATGGAAAGTCCTTCCCCCCCCCCCCACTTTCCCCTTTGAAATCCCATTGGCCCATGGTGATCTGAAATTCATTTTGTAGCTCCAGGCTGTCCTCAAACTCATGACAATCCTCCGACTTCAGCGTCCCGAGTGATGGGATTAAAGGCATGCACTACCACACTTAGCCCTTTCTAATTTGGGCCTAATATTTATTATTGATTACAAAATGAACGCTCTAAAGTATTATGTAACTTGTTTTGTGGAAAGTATGATTCTTTTTAACTTTAGTGTCTTCAGTGAGTGAAATCAAATTTCTACTTTGAGTTGCTCTGTCTCTATCTCAAGGGACTATACCTGGCCACCCTTCTTGGCCAGAGGCACGATTCTAGACAGCCTTCAGTACTTGGTAGGACTTAGGAGCACGGAGGTCTTTAGCCCTCTTGAGGGTTTACTAACCTGAAAAAACCTTCAAAGATGAAAAAAACCAAAAGATGATACAGTGCCAACATGGGGCTAACTGCTAAGCTGAGCCCAAAGATAAGACCATAAGAAACTAAAAATACCCATAAAATAGGAAAACAAATTGTCAACATTACTAACACCGAACTCTTTGACAGTGTAAATGTAGGGAAGGTAAGAGATGAGTCCAAATTTTTCCAGATCTTTCTTTCTTTTTTTTTTTATGAGAGAGAGAGAGAGAGAAAAAATTGGCATGTCAGGGCCTCCAGCCACTGAAATTGAACTCCAGATGCGTGTGCCACCATTGGGTTTAACATGGAGGTAAGGCTCCTTGTTAAATTAGGATTTGAGGGATTCAAGAAGCTTAAAGATACGGTGTTAGTTGCTTTTCTCATGGCTGAGACACAATGCCTGACCAAAGCAACTTAAAGAAGAAAGTTTATTTAGTTTAAATGCATTACCTATTGACCATGTGTGACTGTTGAACACCTGAAATGTTGAGTTATAAGTGTAAAATACACACCAGAATTTGAGAACTTAGTATGAAAAGAGAATGTAAAATTATTTTATTAATTTTTACTTTTTAGAATAATAATATTTTAGATATGTTTTTGTGATAAACAAAATATATTACTGAATATAATGTTATTTATATCCTTATTTTCTTTTTTTTGAGGTAGGGTCTTGCTCTAGCCCAGGCTGACCTGTAATTCACTACAGTCTCAGGGTGGCCTCAAACTCACAGCAATCCTCTTACCTCTGACTCCTGAGTGTTGGGCTTAAAGGCATGCACCATGATACCTGGCTTGTCTTTTTATTTTTCTTTCTTTCTTTCTTTCTTTTTTTCTTTTTTTTTTTTTTTTTTTTTTTTTTTTTGTTTTTCAAGGTAGGGTCTCACTCTAGCCCAGGCTGACCTGGAATTCACTATGTAGTTTCAGGGTGGCCTCAAACTCACAGTGATCCTCCTACCTCTGCCTCCTGAGTGCCAGAATTAAAGGTGTGTGCCACCATGCCCAGCTTGTCTTTCTATTTTTCTTAAAAAAAACATTCATTACAAGAAAATTTTAAATTATACATAAGGTTCTTTGCATTTGTGATTCATGTTTTATTTCTATTGGACAACACTGAAATCAGTTTGTCTCAGAAAATTGGAAAATCAAAATATCTAGTAAGATTTGATTGAAATCTTTTTAGTATGACAAAAGCATCTAGACAAAGATCCTCAGTTTTTCTATGTATTCTGATTATCACGCCTCACACCAGTCCCAGACCAACAGGTGTTTGTTTCTGTTTTATCCTTGCCCTAGCTGCTGCTCACTCTGCATTTACTAATGGCAGTCTATTTGCTTAATGGGGACTGGAGAGATGGCTCAGCAGTTAAGGCACTTGCCTGCAAAACCTAAGGACCCAGGTTTGATTCCCCAGTACCCACATAAGCCAGATGCACAAGGTGGCGCATGCATCTAAAGTTCATTTGCACAAGGTGTCTAGAGGCCCTGGTGTGCCCATTCTCTCTCTTTCTCTCTCTCTCCATATATATATATGTATGTATGTATCTTCCTTTCTCTCTGTCTCTCAAGTAAATAAATACAATATTTAACTTTGCTTAAGGGAAGTTCACAGGAGATTCCACTGTTATGATTATTATCATCATTGTTGATGTTCCCAAGTCTCTCCTTGATTATATTGTTTTGTTTTGTTTTTTTCCAGGTAGGGTCTTACCCTGGCCCAGGTTGACATGGTACTCACTCTGTAGTTCCAGGCTGGCCTCAAACTCATGGTGATCCTTCTACCTCTGCCTCCTGAGTGCTGAGATTGAGGGCATGTGCCACCACGTCTGGCTCTGGATGTTTTTTTCCTTTTGTTTTTTTTTTTTTAATTTTTCTTTTGAGATAGGGTCTCACTCCAGCCCAGGCTGACCTGGAATTCACTATGTAGTCTTAGGGTGGCCTCAAATTCACAGCTATTCTACTACCTCTGCCTCAGAGTGCTGGGATTAAAGGCATGTGCCACCACGCCTGGCTTGGATAAGGTTGTTTTTTTGTTTTTTTTTTTTTGAGATAGGGTCTCTCTCTCTCTGGTCCAGGCTGACCTGAAATTCACTATGTAGTCTCAGGGTGGCCTCAAACTCATAGAGATCCTTCAACCTCTGCCTCCCAAAGGCTAGGATTAAAGGTGTAAGCCACCACACCCAGCTTTGTCTTTAAATTTTTGTTTATTTTTATTTAGTTATTTGAGAGTGACAGACAAAAAGAAAGAGGCACAGAGAAAAAGAGAGAGAGAATGAGAGGTCCAGGGCCTCCAGCCACTGTAAATGAACTCCAGATGCATGCACCCCCTTGTGCATCTGGCTAATGTGGGTCCTGGGGAATTGAGCCTCAAACCAGGGTTCTTAGGCTTCATAGGCACTTAACCACTAAGCCATCTCTCCAGCCCTTCCTTGGATTACATTTTTAATTGATAACAATAACTTTACATATATATTAGGTACAGAGTGATATGCCAATATGTGTATCTAATGTGTAATAATCAGGTCAGGGTAATTAGGGTATCATCACATTTCGTTGTGTTGGGAACATTTAAATCTAGCTATTTTTAAATGTATAACAAATGCTTAACTCTACTGTACAATAGAATACTATAACTTATTCTTCCCATTTAACTTTGTTTTATACCCATTAGCCAACTTCTCTCTGTCCCTTTTCATTAAAGGCTCTGATAAGTACTATTCTATCTGTATGTTTCCATGAAATCTACATTTTTTACCTTCACCGAGGGATGACATGCATTATTTATCATTTTGTGCCTGGCTTGTTACACTGAACATAATATCCTCCAGGCTAATCCAAGTTATCATAAATGACATGATTTTCTCTCTATGTGTGTGCGTACGTGCATGTGCGTGTGCATGCATGCGTGCGTGTGTGTAGGTGGTGGTGGTATGGGTTGGAGCAGGGTCTCCTATGGCCCAGGAAAACCAAGTTTATCTCATCCTCTTGCCTCCACCTCCTAAGTGCTATGGTGTGTGCTTCCACACTCAGCTAGGATTTCATTCTTTCGTGGCTGAATAATACTCCACTGTGTGCACAGACCACATTTTCTTCATTGTGCTTTCATTCTGACAGTGAGAGGGTCTAACATGGGGTAGCACCCCAGGGTTCTTGTGCTGTGACATACATAACAGAGGAAGTTCTAAATCATTACACAGATTATTTTTAAATTTTTCTTATTTGAGAGATGGGGGAAGGAGAGTCAGACAGAGGGAGAGAGAATGAGTGCACCAGGGCCTTCAGCCACTGCAAATGAACTCCAGACACATGCCACCTTGTGCATCTGGCTTACATGGACCCTGGGGAATTGAACCTGGGTCCTTTGGCTTTGCATCTCTCCAGCCCCAGAATATATTTTTTATTCCATATATATGATTCTTTTTGTTATTTTGAGAGAGAGAGAGAGAGAGAGAGAAAGAGTCAGAGAGAGAAGAGAGAGAGAATGGGTACACCAAGTCCTTTCAGCTGCTGTGAATGAACTTCAGACACGTGATGCCCCTTGTGGAGCATTGTGACATTACATGCTTACATCACTGTGTGTCTGGCTATGTGGAACCTGGAGAGTTGAACATGAGTTCTTAGGCTTTGCAGGCAAGCACCATGACCGCTAAGCCATCTCTCCAGCCCTCCATACATGTATAAATTAGGCTGGACAAAATTCCAAAAGGCTACAACTAAAGCTAATTTATAGTTTTAAAAAATGAACAATATCTGAACATTGTTGTTCATAAAATTGAAGGCTCATTATATACAACACTAAATGAATCAGAATTATCATTTCACACACTCAGGGAAAAAAAATGACCAACAAAATTGGGGAGCTCACTGTCTGAATACAAAACCTGTGTATCCAAAGACTGTCTCTGCTTTTCTGCAGTGCCCCTTCAAAGGCTGGCATAGTTGATGGTCAGAAATGAAATGTAGCTAAGAGATTTGGTTTCACTAAAAACAAATCAACAGCTCGCTCTCCAAGTGTTACAGTTAGCGTGTCATAGCGGAAATCCAGAGAAATCTCCCACAGTGAGGATGGAGGAACAGTTTTTAGATGTTGTTTATAGATTATTGGATTTAGTGAGGTACAGACCCTTATGAAGTTGGACTTTCCATAAGACAGCCCCCATCACAGGGAAAGCTCAGCTCTGCTCCTTCAAGTTTTCACAAAGAAAAAATGATATTCATTTAATTATTGCTAACAATAGTAGTTGCAATTACCAGCATGAGCCAGATATTGAGCAGAAAACTATGCAAACACCAGTGAGACTGTAGAGCAATGCTTGAGAGTTGGGAGAGACCAGTGACTAAGGGTAATGAAGCTCAAACACATTACTGTCTTGTTATTCAGAAATGTATTTGGAAGCTAATAATAGAAGACCCGGCCATTGGCAACATAAGCAACTTGGGCTTTGGCTCATGCTGTGGACAGTCTGTGCTTGCTGTGTTAGATCAAAGATCTCAGGAGTCCAGTTCTTTGCACATTTCTTTTGTAGGATGGTGGTTTGGGTCCTTAGATTAATCATTGCTGTATGATTAAGAAGCAAGATCAGTGGGAAAAGGAGCCTCCCAGCTCAGTATCCCAGGGGCTGGGGAGGTGGATCCATAGGTAAAATGCTTGCCACTCAAGCATGAAGACCTGAGTTTGGATACCTAGTGCCCATGTAAAAGGTGGCTGCAGTGACATGTGCCTATAGTCTCAGAACTAGGGAGGCAGAAACACAAGGATTTAAGGAGCTGTGGCGAGCTAGCTAGCCAAATTGGTGACCAGTGAGAAACCCTGTCTCAAAATGTAGAGTGCAATCAAAGAAGATGACATTGACCCCAGGACTCCACATGCACACACACACACACACACACACACACACACACACACACACACACCATACATATATACCATACACATGCAAGAAACCCAGAGTTCCCCAGAATCCCATCCAGCGCCTTATTGGTTGCAACATGTCTCATGGCTATCTGCTTGCAGAGAAGGCCACAAAATAGTATTTTTTATCCAACCAAAACTCTCAAAACAGGAGTAAATAGAGAATGATTAGGCAAGAAGCAATAGGATTTTTCACTGTGGAATTATATTCTAGGGGTTCTGATTCCAAAACCCTTGCTCCCATCTTAACTGTCTTGCAGCCTCCTGGGGATCCTATTTTATTTATCACATTACCAGTGACTGGCACATAGGTACCAGGAGGTTGTTGTCTCCAGGTGCCATGTTGAAATCCCACCCAACAGAGAAGCTCCGATAGTGTCCAGTGTGAATAATTGGCTTCTAACTCCCAGTGGGCAATGGTGAAGGTGGCAAAATCTGTCATAGTTTAGTTACCGAACACTAACATATTCTCTGGGGGAAAAGGGGAGAGATGCTAAGCCTAACACTTTGTTAAGTGAAGCTCTTTAAAGGTTTGGATATCAGCTGGGTGTAGTGGCATATGCCTTTAATCCCAGCACTTGGGAGGCAGAGGTAGGAGGATCACCATGAGTTTGGATATCATTTGCATAAAAAGACTTCTGCCATAGCTATAGAAAACAGTTCCTAAATTATTCGTGAGTCTTCCTCTATCTGAGCTCTTCCTAGTATGTTTTAACCCCTGTCTCCAATTTGTGTGGAGCCCTTTGCAAGAAACAAGTTTGACACTAAGCTTTGCTGGAGTCACATTTTCTCCTAGGAGGATGCTGGTAGACAAAGTGAGGTCGACCTTAGTAGTAGCTGATTGTGCATGAGCTGTGTGGTGGTTTGATGCAGGTGTCCCCCATCAACTTAGGTGTTCGGAATGCTAGGTTCCCAGCTGATGGAGATTGGGGAATTAATGCCTCCTGGAGGGAGTGTATTGTTGGGGGAGGGCTTATGGGCTTTATAGCCAGTTTCCCCTTGCCAGTGTTGGGCACACTCTCCTGTTGCTGTGGTCCACCTTATGTTGGCCAGGGATGATGTCCACCCTCTGCTCATGCCATCATTTTTCCCTGCCATTGTGGAGCTTCCCCTCGAGCCTGTAAGCCATAATAAATCTCTTTTTCCCAGAAGCTGCTCTTGGTTGGGTGATTTCTACCAACAATGTGAACCAGACTGCAACAGTAAAGTGGTACCGAGGAGTGGGATTGCTGCTAGACACCTGACTGTGTGGCTTTGGCCTTTTGGAGCTGATTTTCAAGAGGACTGTGGGAAGATTTGAAACCTTGGCCTAAGAGATGCCTTGCAGTGCTGTAAGTACAGCTTGATGGAGTATTCAGGTCTGAGCTGCAAGACCTGAATGCAGTAAGAACTATGGACTGTGAGGTTTGGCGTATGAGGGTGAGAAAGAGCTTTGCTTGAACTGGGCTAGCAGTTTGTGTGAGAAGCTTGCTCTTATGCCCATGTCCTAAGAAGTTGTGCAGGGTTGTTTTGTGTAAAAATGAACTGGTGTGTGCAGAGGGATATGGCACAGAAAGAAAAATCTTTGGGTGAACTGTTGCCCATTCAGCTGCAACTGAGAGATTACAACCTTTGAGACTGGGCTAGCTGACCTGCGCTGGGGCAACAAGAAGAATGTAGACTTTTTTGAAGGGGTCTGGGTGCTCAAGCAGTGTCCTGTTCTTCAAAGTCTGCTTTATTCCCCCCTGGATTAGCAAATTGGCACCCTACCTGGTATTGTGGAGTATAAGAAATGCTGGAAAGAGGGTCAATGAGTTTGCAACACGGTCTTGTGTTTTGGAAATGGCCATGGGCAGTGTGAAGCGGGTTTGCTGGTTGCCTGCATAGAGACCCCATGGGACCATGAGGATGAACTGTGGCTTGCAGTGGAGACCCAGTGGAGATGCTGGGATCTTAAGATGGCTGCTGAGGAGCTGCTGGCCCTGATGAAGTTTCCCAGGACTGTGAGTAGCCTAGCTGGAGGGGCGGAATTGGAATGCCAGAGACTTGTTGCTAATTAGAATTATCGGACTTGAAGATTTGTCACTGGTTAGTGTTGCTGGACTTGAAGCTACAGAGTTTAATATTTGCCCTGGTTGTTTTTTTGTTTTTTTTTTTAAATTATTTATTTATTTATTTGAGAGCGACAGACACAGAGAGAAAGACAGATAGAGGGAGAGAGAGAGAATGGGCGCACCAGGGCTTCCAGCCTCTGCAAACGAACTCCAGACGCGTGCACCCCCTTGTGCATCTGGCTAACGTGAGACCTGGGGAACCAAGGGTCCTTAGGCTTCACAGGCAAGTGCTTAACCGCTAAGCCATCTCTCCAGCCCTGCCCTGGTTGTTTTAAATCTTGTATTAGTTGAATGTTTCTTTGCTATGCCCAATGCCATCTTTTGCAGTGTGAATATTTATTCTGTGCCATTATGGGTTTTTTGAGGTTATTTTTTGGTATTATGGCTCAGTTAAAAGATCTTGGACTATGGGGATGTATGGACATCATTGGAATTGATAAAAACTATGGGGACTTTTAAAGTCACACTAAATGCATTGTATTTTACATCATGTATGGATAACAGTTTATGGGGGCCAGGGGTGGAATGTGGTGGTTTGATTCAGGTGTCCCCCATAAACTTAGGTGTTCTGAATGCTAGGTTCCCAGCTGATGGAGATTTGGGAATTAATGCCTCCTGGAGGGAGTGTATTGTTGGGGGCGGGCTTAGGGGCTTTATAGCTAGTTTTCCCATGCCAGTGTTGGGCACACCCTCCTGTTGCTGCGTCCCACCTTATGTTGGCCAGGGAGTGATGTCCACCCTCTGCTCATGCCATCGTTTTCCCCTGCCATCGTGGAGATTCCCCTCGAGCCTGTAAGCCATAATAAATCTCTCTTTCCCAGAAGCTGCTCTTGGTTGGGTGATTTCTACCAGCAATGCGAACCGGACTGCAACAAGCTGCGAACATGAACAGACGGGCCTGAGAGCTGGCAGCCACCAGCTTTGAGGGCAGCAGCAGTCCCTGTGGTGGCACTCCGGAAGTGGTCAGGGAAGCCACTGTATACATGATTTTCTTCCAGGGTGGTGAAAGAAAGAAAGAAAAAGGAAAACAAAACAAAACAAAACACAAAACCCTTGCAAATGACTCAGACCTTTTAGGGTACCATCAACTTTAATATCAAGTCTTATTGGGGATCACATACTTGATGATGTGTCTCGGTCTTACCATGTATGAAATATGGCCCTCTTGTAAGTGGCTAAGAGCTCTCTCTGGCATCCCCTTCTCCCGTTCCCTGACCAACCTGGCCAGGTTAACCCTGGGACTCTGGGCCTGTCTCTTACCTGGAAATTGAGTATACCTCTGGGCTAAGAGGAGGGAAGGTCACTTTCCCCCAACCCATATCTCTGCACACATGTATGCTCCTTTTTATTTCCCTCTCACTCCCCCTTTTCTCTCTGTTTCTCTGGCACATATACGCCCTTTCTCTCTGCCCTTCTCCCTGCCCCCTGCTACAATAAAGTCTTAGAGCCAAGAAGCTATTTTGGTCCTCCATAAACCCCCATATCTAACACCTGTAGCTATCCTGTCAGTTATTTTCAAGTACAAGGTCTGAACTTCTTTGGGTTCAATATTAGTGAGAGATTCACAGTTTATTCTTTCTTTTCTGTTCTTTGAAAAGTGAGTAGTGAGGCTCACATTTCTAGGCTAAGTCTCATCTGCGGTCCAAACTAGAGAGTTTGGTGTGATCATGGGCCCCGTTTTTACACTGAAAATCATCTCATAGCTACTAATGATAAACAAACATACAAAGACCACTTTATCTGAAATAATTGCAACTGGTTACATATATACGCATCAAACGCACATCGTCATTTTTAATACTAAAAGAAACAAAAAAGTTCAGGAAGAAAATTTTACTTTTTAAAAAATGCTAATCCTTGTAAGGCATTCACATTTTATCATAGAAATAGCATATATTTAGTTCAACTCTATAGGTTGCTTGGCTAAGAAAATCATTATAAGAATGTAATTATTATACTACTTTATGCCCAATGGTCTACTGTATTCACACTGGTATTTGGTTCTGACTTCATCTAAGCAAAGATATTTAAAATTGAAAACGTCACTCCTCTGGTCTGTCCCTGAGGCTGTGCTAAATTATCTTGAACTCCGAATTCATGTCTGTTTTTAACCAAAGAATTGGATAAACCAGACTGAGAAGGATAATTTATAAAGCATTACAATTTTATTCGGGAATATACAAGGGAGAGGAAGGTTCCATGAACTGAGGAAGGGAAAATGGATACAACCACGTGGCCTGAGCCTTCATGTGGGAAGCTAGCATGGGTCTAAAATAGGAAAAGGGAGTCAGAAAGGAAGGAGCACAGCACTCCTGCTGGGTGGAGGGCAGGAGGGGCAGAGAGCCCTTGTGGGAGCAGGAAGGTTTTCCAAGACAGAAACCTGGAAGTTCAGGAGAGATGAGCAGCCAATGAAACGAGGCTTGCCCACCTGGTAAGAATCTATTTATAATCTTATTGTGGTGGGCTTTACCCTCAGACTCAGGTCTGAGAGAGAGAGAGCTGATTGGTGTGAACTCAGGGTGCAAAGTGTTGGTGCCGAGTTTAACTAACCACAATGCCAGGATCAGATTTAAATTCTAGGAAAGGGGGACTCACTCAAAATGGATCTAGGTAAATCCTTTAGTCAAGAGGAAGGGGAGAGACCCTTCCCTGATCTCTAGTAAAGTGGAGGCTGCAAGGGCAGACTTACAGACATTTCTGCTTTTCACTTTTGAGGCCCAGTCACCCTAGAGTCCCTACCACTGCGACCTGACTCTCTCTCACTCCTCCATCTCATGAGAAGACACTCTAGCTGCCTAGAGGCTCCGTCTCAAGGCTCGGTTCTGTACAAAAGATGGAGATTTATTTCTCTGTCCATGGTGCTAGAAAGCCCAAGATGGAGGCACCCACTGATGGTGCAGTGTCTGTGAGGGCTCCTCCCTGCCTACTCCTCTGTCCTTATGAAATGCTGTAGAAGATAGACATTGGCCTTGGCTAGGCAGACAGATAGGGAAAAAGGCCTTGGTAGGTGGCAGTATTCTAATCCAAGATGGGAAAGAGGGTGATTTGACTTCCTAACAGCTCCTGCTTTGGTGGGCTTTCTAGGACTTCATGGTAGTAGATGCATTATGGATCAACCAGCTCCTTTTCGTCACTTAAACTGACCAATCATGGACTCTGGATGGGCGCACTTCCCTCATTCAAGAAAATTCCAGGGCTGAAGAGATGGCTTAATGGTTAAGCGCTTGCCTATGAAGCCTAAGGACCCCGGGTCGAGGCTCAATTCCCCAGGATCCATGTTAGCCACATGTACAATGGGGCACATGTGTCTGGAGTTTGTTTGCATTGGCTGAAGGCCCTGGCATGCCCATCTTCTGCCTCTTTCTCTCTCTGTCACTCTCAAATAAATAAATAAAAATAAACAAACAAACAAAAAAAAAAACCCGAAGAATGAAAGAAAAAAGAAAGAAAAGTCCAGCTCCCACTAGGGCTGGTAAATTTTCCAGCCCTGGAATCCCCTTCTCCCAGATGAGTCTGTTCTCTCTACTTTCTTTCCCTCTTACCTTGAAATAAACTTTATTCTTTTAAAAACTTTCCTGCCTTTAATCTCCATCTTGCCCAGCAAGTCTCAGGGAGCATGGTGGAAGAGGGGTTGGAAAGATTGTAAGAGCCCCAGGGTGGATGGGAATAGCCTGAGACATCATGTTTCCCCATCCCTGCAGAGACTGACTGAGGACTCTTGGTCCCCACAATGAATACCAATAACCTCATTGAAGACCCTAAGCAGAATTGGGGCAGGGGAGAAGAAAGGTCTATATGTGCAACCTTTTAATTCTTTAATTGGTGGAGAATACAAACTCAATACCTGTAGACGGTGTCACACACTTAGCAGAGGACAGGGAAGGCCTAGACAGTTTTCCAAAGCATCTGTTTTTTGTTTTGTTTGGTTTGGTTTTTCAAAGTAGAGTCTCGCTTTAGCCCAGGCTGACCTGGAATTCACCATATAGTCTCAGGGTGGCCTTGAACTCATGGCGATCCTCCTACCTCTGCCTCCCGAGTGCTGAGATTAAAGGCGTGAGCCACCACGTCTGGCTCAAAGCATCTTTCATAAAACCATTAATCGGATTCACCAGACTGCAGCCCTCAGGATTTATTCCATTTCCAGAAGTTTTCACCCCTTAATACTATTGCACTGGGAAATACATTTCAGTATGAATTTAGAGGGATAGAAGATTCCAGCCATTGCACCCATACTGTTTTCATATGAGGCATGAAAAACACCATTTTACTTATTTATGAGAAGCTAGTAAAATAGGATTCCACAGCTTTATTTGATTTATTATTGTGTTGTTTTATTTTTGCCCTCTCCTCTTCCCAGCTGCCCCCCCCCCCCCAGTGCCTAATGAAAGTCACAGGAATAAGATTCAGAGTGGCAGTTAATCAGTCCTTTGTCACACCTTGGTTGCAGGGTCCACATTTTCAGTCCCAGCTTATGCCGTCTCTTTAAGTTGAAACATGGCTGATGGTTTCTGGAGAGCTCTTACTATAGTCAGAATCCCATCATCTCAACTCGCCCTCGTCCATAATCCCGGGGCGGGATCCAATATACCAGGCTGTGGGAAATATTTTCATTTCCTATTGACTGGTTGTGTACTTCCTTGTGATAATCCCTTGCTAATGGACACTTTCTTTGAGCCAGCTGAGATTGGAGTTGTGCTGTCTTTGTGATTCTAGCAGATTTTATGACTTGGATATCTTTGTTTTCATTATTTTGAGATTTTGGGATTTTGTCTGTTTCATCGATATTGATCCTCTCCGTGAGAGATGGCCCAGCCTCCCGCGGTTTCTGTTTGTGTTTGATCTACAAACAGTGGGAGGGACTCCTCGGGGCTGCAAATGTTTTGGTTCTGCGCTTCCACTGGGAAAGGCAGAGGCAGCCTTTAGCGCTTTCCACTGAAAACAGATGAATTGTGGCTTTCAACCCTGGTGGGGGCTTGTGTTTTAGTCATGTAAATGACCTCAGGCCATTGCTGGGGTTGGGGCACTCATTTTAGAGGTCAAGGTTTAAATTTGAACACTTCATTTGAAATCCAAAGAAAAATACAGTTCTTTCCTTTAGCGCTCTTCCTTTTACTTAACTAAAATGACTCTGGAAAAGTTACCGGACTTTTTTTTTTTAATTTATTTTTATTTACTTATTTGTAAGGAGAATGAGTATGGGTGCAGTAGGGCCACTTGCCACTGCAAATAGAACTCCAGATGCATATGCCACTTTGCATCTAGCTTATAGTGGGCACTGGGGACTTGAACCTGGGCTAGCTGGTTTTGTAAGCAAGCACCTCTGAGCAATTTCCCCAGACCCCAGTTATTTGTTATTTTATTTTATTTGGTAGGGGTATGTATGTGTGATCATCACCACCCCCCACTGCCTGCAGGGTTTTGATCCCTAGTCCAGGCTGACCTGGAACTCACTCTAGCCCCAGACTGGCCTCAACCTTGTGGTGATCTTCCTACTGCAGCCTTCTGAGTGCTGGGCACGTGACAACAAAGCTAGCCTTTTTTTAAGTGGTGGTGGGGTGGGGAGCAGTCTAAAATGAAACTACAGGCTGGAGACATGGCTCTGCAGTGAAAGTCTCTTGCTTGCAAAGCCTGACAGCTGAGTTCAATTCCCCAGTACCCACATAAAGCCAGGTGCACAAAATAGTGCATGCATCTGAGTTTGTTTGCAATGGCATGATGCCCTGCTGTGCCCATTCCCTTTTTCTCTCTCCTCTCTCTCTCTCTCCATATCAATCAATCAATAAATAAATATATACATTTAAAAAATTTATTAGGGCTGGGGAGATGGCTTAGTGGTTAAGCGCTTGCCTGTGAAGCCTAAGGACCCCAGTTCGAGGCTCGATTCCCCAGGACCCACGTTAGCCAGATGCACAAGGGGGTGCATGCATCTGGAGTTTGCTTGCAGTGGCTGGAGGCCCTGGCGCGCCCATTCTCTCTCTCTCTCTCTCTCTCTCTATCTGCCTCTTCTCTCTATGCCTGTCGCTCTCAAATAAATAAATAAAAATAAACAAAAAATTTTAAAAAACTATTAAAACCAGGCATGGGGGGGGTGCATGTCTTTAATCCTATCATGTGAGAGGCAGAGGTAGGAGAATCACTGTGAGTTCAAGGCCACCCTGAGACTACAAAGTGAATTCCAGGACAGCCTGGGTGAGAGTGAGACCTTACCTAGAAATGCCCCCTTCACCAAAAAAAATCTTATTATGTATTAGCATTGGCAAGAATTCTAGCAAACTGAAATATATTGGCAGTATCATGCTGTTGTGCTTCCTTTTTATGACCAAGCAGCTGATTGGAGGCTCCTGTCCCAGCAGGAGACAGATCTGGACCAGTTGCTTATAGACATGGAGAAGCGGGTGGTTAGGTCAGCATGGAGATGGGGAACTCAACAATGCAGGTTCCTCACCTTTCTTTCTTTCTTTCTTTCTTTCTTTCTTTCTTTCTTTCTTTCTTTCTTTCTTTCTTTTTATCTTTTTTTCTTTCTTTCTTTCCTTCTTTCCTTCCTTTCTTCTTCTTCCTCTTCTTCTTCTCCTCTACCTCCTCCTCCTCCTCCTCCTTCTTCTTTTCCAGGAAGGTTGTTGGCTATAAGGCAAGTGAACAGAATAGAAGATTCAGTCATCTCCTTTAGCCAATCCCAATGTCCCAAAGTTTAATTAACAAACCAGGGAACATTTCTGTTTAATATATAGAAGAAGCAGAAGGTTTTGAGTAGGGGAGAAGAGAGAATGCGAATTGTTGGTGACATCTAGTTTGTGCCCTGGATTTGAAAGATCCACCCAGCACTCTACTTAGAAGACAACTGAGTGAGCTGTTTCTTTGTTGACAACTTATAGCATGTCCCTCAGAGTTTTGATAATTTTATTCTTAAAGTCATTTGCCAAAGAATTCTTTCCAACTTGTTGCACTTCTCTACCTGAAAAGTGTTCTAGTGACTACAGTTTTCTTTGTCTCACACTTCTAGGATGGTCAGGCAGGGTCTGCACAGCTGTTTTACTGAGCCATTCTTCAATCCAGCTCAGAACTGGGGTGGTGTGCTTTGATGTTTCCCAGCTCACAAGCAGCCTTCCGTGGACTGATTTATTAGGCTGTGTGTGAAACCACCACCAGGATTTCTCAGATAATAGTATCTCTGCCCTGATGGCACATCAGAATTCCTTGAGCTCTGAGCTCTTTAAGACATCTCATGCCCAGGCTGTGCCCCTGGATGAATACCTTAGGGGTAGAACAAGGCAGGAGCCATCTTGAAACCCAATCTTCTCTCCCCAAGTGGCTACAATATGTGACCAAAACTGAGGTTCATGGCTTCAGAAAAACTCAAATTGCAGAGCTATTACCTGAAATTTGCATATATTCATGCTGCCACCTATTAAGCTGATAGTTAGTGTATTGACATACTTTAAAAATTTATTTATTTATTTAATCAAGAGAGTGAGTATGGACATGTCAGGGAGTTTGGCACCCTAACTCCAAAAATCAAAAAAAAAAAAAAAGAGAAAAAGAGAGAGGGAGAGAGAGAGACTTTGTACAGAAAGTGACCCTTTCGAGTTAGGGTTTCACTCTAGCCCAGGCTGACCTGGAATTCACTATGTAGTCTCAGAGTGGCCTTGAGCTCACAGAGATTCTCCTACCTCTGTCTCCTGAGCGTTGGGATCAAAGGCGTGCACTACCACACCCACACCGGGTCTGCACGGTCTCTTGATCCTCCCCTCCATGCCTTCAGGCCCAGATGGTGCATTCTTGGGGCTCCTTGAGATTTGCTTGTCTCATAGTGTATCTCACCAGGGCCTCTGAGAGTAGGCAGGGCCTGACAGCTCCAGATCAGTAGTGTCTTGACAAGGGCTGGCCCATGGCACCAATTAACCCTGTCTGTGTGGACAGGGGCTCCTGAAGAGAGGCCCAGGCCCCGCCCTTCACACACAAGGGAGGATTCCAGACAGTGGGGGTCAGATGAACTGATAGATCTCCCTGCAGCATGCATGCGCAGTTTCCTCAGGAATAATGGGATGCCAGTACCCCGCTGCAAGCACTGTATGCCGCAAGCTGACCACCCAAGTCCTCCACAACTCACAGTCCGAGGCCCAGGCAAAGGGACAGCACACAAAACGTGAAGACTTTGGGTAGAACAAACCAAAATAGCCTCATACTGTGCTTCCTGTGCTCAAGACTCTGACCTGCTTTTTGTAAACTGAGAATTTTAATATATGAATGTATTGTAATTTTCTCACCATCTCTTCCCATTGCCCTCTTTTGTCCCCCTCCCATGCCTCTATTCCACAGAACCCCCTCCCCTTTGCAAGTAGTCCTTCCTTTTTTAGATGTCTCCTTCCTTCTGCCCCGCGCATCACTCTGTCATAGTGTTGATGGGCTCAATACTGGGCAGGTCTTCTGGAGGTAGCAGTATCCACTGTGAGGTCCTGAATGCACCAGGGTCAGACCCTGCTCTAAGCGTCTACACTAGTTACACTAGTGTGATGGTTAAGCTCTGTTGTCAACTTGATATGTTTAGGAATCCACAGACATTCCTCTTGGGTGGGTCCCTGAGGTTGCAACTGAAGGAGGAATCCTTCCCCCAGAGTGAGCCTCTCCCCCCCACCCGCCAGTGGCCCCTGCCTTGTTGCCTTCCAGTGTGGACTGAAAACCAGCTTGGACCGAAGAAGACCAGCCAGCGGCTCTCCAGGAAGCCTCCAGGCCTTCAGTGCTGGATTGGGACTGCTGAGGCATCCAGCCACATGGACTGAGCAGCTACTGGGTTCCTCGACTCTCAAGTCTGCAGACTGCTATTCTTGGGCTGTCATAAATCCCCCTTTAATACAATTCATCCCATTGGTTCTGTTCCTCTAGAGAGCCCTGACTAATACAATAGGCAACCCCCACACTGTCTTATTTTACAGAGAAGGAAACTGAGGCACAGAAAGCTTGCTTAGCTTACCCAAGGGCATACAGCTGGGAGTGGCTGCATCCAGAGTCAAGGTTCTTAATCCCTAAGCTTTAGGGGTCCTGTATAGATACTAGGGGTATTCATGACACGGCAGGAATGGAGGTCATGGTCAGTGTGAGGCTTGATGTTTCATGTTATTAGGCTTTTGGGGCACTGAAAATTATTTACTCTCATCTGCCAATCCATTTGGAGCAATGATTCATTGCCATCTTCAGGCACTTTACGCCACCATGAAAATATATATTAATTCACTGAGTTGAGACTTTTGGAATTCAACATTTTTGCTTACCTCTTCAACTGCTCCATAAGAAAGCCAACTGACCATGCACAATCTTTTCTAGTGCCTCATATGATTTTATAAAATAAATTATTCTAGTTACTTAAGCTTAAATAATTTTCAGTGATAATTGCTTAATGCTCTCCACTGAGTTGGATTTTTTTTTTCTATTTCTTTCACTGCTTCAAGGTACTCATGGAAAAGGATTTAAAATTATTGCTTAGAATGCTGTTTCCCTCAACCAAGAGTAAAGGGCATTAAACATCCAAGAGCCTGTTTAGCTCACCTTTTCTATTTAACTTTTCAGAAAAGTTACCCTACGCTTAACATTTTTGATCAGTAGAATAAGGAAAAAAGCTTAGGTATTGGTGGTTTCTTCAGAAATCAGTGCAAAGGGGCTCCAAGGCAACACAGCAGAAAAACCCAGAGCAGTCTTGGCTGGCGGTGCAATAGGGACAGGAGCCATGGAAGATGCCAGAGCAGAGGCCTGGCATCAGAACCTGCAGTGGACAGTGTCTTCTGCTGCCCAAAGTAGTGTGCTTGCTAAATCAGAAACCCAGGGCCCAGGACTTGCAGATTTACGTTAGTCAGGGTGCTACACCGACTCTAATGAATTTATTTTTTGTTGGTTTAGAGACTAAAGGATGGAAAGAAGAAAATAAGTGATAGAGGGAAGGAGACGAGAAGAGGGAGAGGGAGGGAAGGAAAAAGGGAAGGCCCAAGAGAAAAAAAGACTCAAACACTCGAGTAACAGAAAGAAATGGAAACCATCCTATAGTCTACACATTATGTATAATGACTTCTAAAGGTTCCCGAGAAACAGACAATTTGTATTCTTTCTTTTTAGTTTTTTAAATTTTGTTATTGTTTAATGTTTATTATTATTATTAATATTTTTATTCCATTTATTTTTTTAGAGAGAGAGAAAGACAGAGGGAGAGAATTGGTGCACCAGGGCCTCAGCCACTGAAATAGAACCCCAGGCATTTGTGCCACCTAGTGGGCATGTGCGACCTTGCACTTGCCTCACCTTCGTGCTTCTGGCTAAGGTGGTATCTGAAAAATCCAACATGGGTCCTTAGGCTTTGCAGGCAAGTGCCTTAACTGCTAAGCCATATCTCCAGCCAGGTATTCTTTCCTTTCTTAATGTTGACAGATGAGGGCTTATTGGACTGTTAGCAATTTTCTGGGGAGAGAGAGTTTGGACAAGGGATGGTTAGGACTTGATGGGTGTCAGGCTATGAGGAAGCTTGACAAAGCTTCCAGACCTACTTTTTGGCAAAAGACCATTGTTTCACCCTGGGGCTCATTGGCCAGCTAGTCAACCCTCTCTGGCAAGCTCTAGGCTGATGAGGACAGTGATGGCGCCTGAGAAGAATGACACGTGAGGTTGTCCTCTGGACTCCACATACATGTGCACACATGAGTGCACTCCCACATCTACATACATGTGCACACAAGCATATGTAGAACACTCAAAAAAAACTGCTTTAGTTTTTGTTTGTTTGTTTGTTTGAGGTAGGGTCTTACTTCAGCTTAGGCTGACCTGGAATTCACTATGGAGTCTCAGGGTGGCCTCGAACTCACGGTGATCCTCCTACCTCTACTTCCTGAGTGCTGGATTTAAGACGTGTGCCACCATGCCCGGCTTAGTGCTTTTCTTTTTTTTTTTTTCAAGAAGGCACATGATGGGAGTAGTAACTTGGCTAGCCCCTGAACATGGGTTCCTAAAAAAAAAAAACCACAAAGGCTGGAGAGATGGCTCAGTGGTTAAGGCACTTGCTCGCAATGACCTGGGTTCAATTTTCCAGTGCCCATGTAAAGCCCAATGCACAAAGTGGTACATACATCTGGGGTTAGTTTGCAGTGGCTACAGGCCATGGCATGTCCATTCTCATTCTTTCTGTATCTCTCTTTGTTTGCAATATATATATTCTAGAAATCCAACAAAACTGGCAGGTAGCAGATCAGAAAGTAGGATACTATTCTTTTAGGAGTCCTGGGAGAGGTTTGTGGTACCCATGAAGCCTGGCTAGCTCCTCTGTAAGACAAGGGGTATCACACTATTGCTCTAGTAGTAAAGCAAAATGGTTCTATGAGAATGAAGGAAGATTTCTGTTTAGATCTGGTGGAGTTCACAGAATAGCACTTAAGGGCTAGAAAGTTTGCTCAGTGGTTAAAGGCATTTGCTTACAAGGCCTGCTGGCCAAAGTTCCATTCCATTCCCCGCTACCACTTAAAGCCAGATGTGCAAAATGGTATATGTATCTGGAGTTTGTTTGCAGAATCAGGAGGCCCTGGAATGCCCATTTTGTCTTTTTTTTTTTTTTGGTTTTTCGAGGTAGGGTCTCACTCTGGTCCAGGCTGACCTGGAATTAACTCTGTAGTCTCAGGGTGGCCTTGAACTCACGGTGACCCTCCTACCTCTGCCTCCCGAGTGCTGGGATTAAAGGCATGCGCCACCACACCTGGCAGCATTTTGTCTTTTGCCGTTCCTCACTCTCCGTTTGCAAATGAATAAAAATATTAAACAGATAGTATTTAAAATGCTTGGCTTATAGCTTGTGTGTAACTATCTCTTCTAGCTTAGTCATGGTGGACATGTGGCGCTCTGTTCACTTTTTTTCTCTCACACCTCTGGAAATGATCCTTGCATCTGGACTCCTGTTTATTGAGTCCACATGTGACCTCAGGACGCTTCTCCATTCAGGACACTAAACAACCACCACTCCTAAGTTGCTTCTGCCAAAAAGAATTATTATTGGTTATATCCCTGCTTGGATGCTTGAAAGTCTTGTGAGAGGGAAATTAAACAGAGAGTTCTTAATGCTCCATAGGAATCTCTGGAAGTTTCTAGCCACCTCCCTGGCTTAAAACCCAACATAGGGCTGGAGAGATGGCTTGGCAGTTAAGGCACTTGCCTACAAATCCAAAGGACCCAGGTTCAATTCCCTAGTGCCCACTAGGGA
The DNA here is from genome assembly GCF_020740685.1 of Jaculus jaculus. Classification (NCBI taxonomy): domain Eukaryota; kingdom Metazoa; phylum Chordata; class Mammalia; order Rodentia; family Dipodidae; genus Jaculus; species Jaculus jaculus. The sequence goes on along the minus strand of NC_059108.1, from coordinate 111,197,000 downwards.
GAGATGGCTCAGCAGTTAAGGTGCTTGCCTACAAAGCCTAGTTTGATTCCCCAGGACCCATGGAATGCCAAATGTACAAGGTGGTACACTTATCTGGAGTTTGTTTGCAGTGGCCGGAGGCTGTGGAGCACCCATTCTCTTTTTGGCAGTAAACAGGAGTCCAGCTGCAAGAATCATTTCCAGAGGTGTAAGAGAAAAAAGTGAACAAAGCCCATAACTAAGTTTTGATTTTAAAAAGTATATGTATGTAGTGTGCATATTCAAAAATCAAAGCAGGGGCTGGAGAGATGGCTCAGAGGTTAAGGCATTTGCCTGCAAAGCCAAAGGATCCTGGTTTGATTCTCCAGGAACCACGTAAGCCAGATGCACAAGGGGGTACATGCATCTGGAGTTCATTTGCAGTGGCTGGAGGCCCTGTGTTGCCCTACCTCCCACTCTCTCTCAAATAAATAAATAAATAAATTATTTAAAAATGCAGTTATTGTACACAGTTATGGGGCATGGTACAATATTTTAGTTCATGTATGCAGTGTGTCATGATCAAGGAAACTGGCATGTCCATCACATAGTTACCATTTGTCTGTCCTGGGAGCATCCAAAATCATTTTTATCAGCTATTTTGAAATTTACGATGAATTGTTGTCAACCATAATTATTCTACTGCGCCAAAGGATGTCAGAACTGATTTCCCCAATCCAGATTTACCCTTGTACTCATCCTGCACCCATTCTGCTACTCCACACCAGTCCCAGGGGGTGGTGACTGCTCTTCTCTCTATGTCTGTCACATCCATGCTTTTAGCATCCACATTTCAGTGAGAACACAGCGTCTGTTGTTCTGTGCGTGACGGACTTCACTTAACATCACAGTCTCCAGTTTCAGTGGGTATCTCTTTTTTGGGGGGGGATTTGGTTTTTTGAGGTAGGGTCTCACTCTGCTCCAGGCAGACCTGGAATTAACTCTGTAGTCTCAGGGTGGCCTTGAACTCACAGTGATCCTCCTACCTCTGCCTCCCAAGTGCTGGGATTAAAGGCGTGCGCCACCACACCTGGCTTCAGTGGGTATCTCTTTAAGAAAACTGATTATATCTAAATATCCTCAGACTATGTTTTTCAACCGATAATTTTAAATATTTGTTTGTTTGTTTCACAAAGGCAGCAGTAACACAGGATTCTATAAGTACTGGGTGCACTGCTTGGCCACATGTCTGCACCTTTGCAGCTGTCCCCTACCTAGTCCTTGTGTGCCCATGCTTCTTTCTCCGGGGTGACTTTCTGGGTGGAATTGGCATTGCTGGGTGCGCCTTTTGCCTGAGCTCTGGATTGTCCTTCCTGGCTGTGCCATGGCCACTGGTTGGCAGCAGTCTCTTCAGAAGCTTCCTCTGCCCGTTCATGAGCTGTTACACAGAACTTTGGCTCTCATGTGCTTAGACCAGATTGTGGCTCCTGTGGTAGGGTCTCACTCTAGTTCAAGCTGACCTGGAATTCACTATGTCGTCTCAGGGTGACCTCAAACTCACGGCGATCCTCCTACCTCTGCCTCCACAGGGACCAAAAGGTGTGTGCCACCACGCCTGGTTATATACATACATACATATATATATATATATATATATATATATATATATATATATATATATATTTTTTTTTTTTTTTGGTAAGGGAGCGGGGAGAGAGCCCCAGCACTAGGGTGTTTTGCCACTGTAAATGAATTCCAGATACTACAAATAAATTGTGCCCCTTTGTGCTCCTGCCTTTACCAGGATACTGGGGAATACAACCCAGGCTGGCGGGCTTTGCATGCAACCACCTTTAACTACTGAGCCATCTGCCAAACCGGTGGTTTTTAATTATTGTTAAATATACGTCACATATGACTTTCCATTTTAACCCTTCGTGAGCGTGTAATTCCGAGGCACTAAATACAGTCATCTTGTGCAACCATTGCCTCTATCTACCTCTAAAATCCTTCCATCTTTCTGGAATAAACCTCTAAATCCACTGACCAGTAACTCCCCTTTTTCTCTCCTTAGCCTTCGGCAACCACTTCTGTACCTTCTGTGACTATGAACTTGGCGGCTGTCGGCCCCTTACATAAGCGCAATCGTAAGGTATCTGCCCTTTGGTGCCAGGCTCACTGCATTCAGTACAATGACTCCAAGACTCACCCCCACTCTCCTAGGTGGCTTTTCTGCCCAGATCCCTCCACTATGACCTAGAGCTTTGCACACCACCCTTGCCAGGCCATTTTGAGGCTGTTTTTCACCCTTTAGCCTCTTGCAAAGCTGTGATCATCCTCCAACCAAGCATCGACTTTTAATGGGGACCATCTTATGGTCCCCCAGACATGATTGCCAGATCCCGTTTGTCCTTCCTAGAGTTCTAGAGTTTTCCAACACCTACTAAATCTTCTGCAACAATCAATTCAAATGCACAAGTTTGGCTATTCAAATTACTTCTTCCAAAAGTACTTTAAAATGCATTAAGTTATTAATTGCCTGCTGGCACTTTAATCAAATGGGAAAATTGACATAGCCAGAGGCATGTATTTTTGTGGAAAGAAAATTTATTTAAGAAGAAACAGCAGCTCTTACTGCTTAATTTAAACTGAGAAAATGGTGGAAAATCAACTGCTATGGAAAATTAATAAAACATTTCCAGCTGCAAACAGTGACTAATTGTACAAGATGAAGACTGCCCAGAATTAATAACTCGCAGTCTTCTGTGTGAAGAACCCCCTACCACTTCAATTTACGGGGAGATTAAATTACTTCTAAGTTTGCCATATTAAAACAGAACATGAATAAAACGTTAGTGAACACACATCTATTATTTACTGTCTGTGATATGGATATAATTATTTCCAAACAACTACAATGTGACGTGACCAGTAATATCTAAATGACTCTTTTAGCAAGAGGATCTACTACAACATTTTTTGGGGGGAACTAACAAAACCTTTCCCTAACTTCTAAAATAATAAAATGATGTCTAGTGGCCTTCTACAAATGGTATGGTCCTGCCCCAGTGGACTGGAAGGTGCTCACGTGTGTCTCCACTCGGTATCAGATATGGCTTTGGGGGACCTTCATGGCTCATATATGAGCTCTGGTCTGAAATGGAAGCAGAACCCACTGCCCAAAAGAGATCAAGATAGGTGTTTTAATTTTATTTTTATTTATTTATTTGAGAGAGAGAGAGGAAGAGAGCACGCATTCCAGGGCCTCCAGCCAATGCAAAAGAACTCCAGATGCATGCGCCACTTTGTGCATCTGGCTTACATGGGTCCTCGAGAAATCAAACCTGGGTCCTTTGGCTTTGCAGGCAAGCTCCTTAACCACTAAGACATCTCTCTGGCCAAAAATAGATTTTTTTTTTTTTTTTAGAAATTAATGAGAGAGAGAATGGGTGTGCTAGGACCTTCAGCCTGCTGTGAGCAAACTCCAGATGCGTGTGCTCTCTTGAGTGCATGTGTGACATTGTGTGCTTGTGTCACAGTGAGTCTGGGACCTGGAAATTTGAACATGAGTTCTTAGGCTTCACAGGCAAGTGCCTTAACTGCTAAGCTATTTCTCCAGCCCCAAGGAAGATATTTTTAAAGCATCTCATGGCATCTGCTATGGCCAAGAGCTTATACACCTAAAGGTATAAACCCTTTGTAGGAGTGGGAGGGAGGGCTGAATCAACTTCTGCAGGAAGTGGAGCTTGTTGGCAAGAGGTATACACCAGCAAAGGCTCCACCAACCTTTTGGGCTGTTCTCCAAGCTTGCTCAAGACATTGCATCATCCCCAGACCTGGGTTTCAGTAATAACGAGAGGGTTTAATAATATAAATACATTCTGTTCCTTTTCTATCTTTGTTGCCAAATTTGGACTATTTTCTTGACCTAAAGAGCCACTGGGAGGTCTGTTAGCTTTCCTGCTGCAGAGGTGCTCTCAGGGATTTTAGAAGTAAGATGTGACTAGAGGACGTTCTCTAGCGACAGAGACCTGTCCAAAGGAGAGGGGTTAAAACAGGAAATTCAGAAAATTAACTAGGAAGTCTATTTTTATTTTATTTTATTTATTTTTAATGAGAGAGCAAAAGAGAATTGGTGCCTTAGGGCCTCCAGCCACTGCAATTGAACTCCAGGTGTGTGCGTCAGCTTGTGCACATGTGCGACCTTGTGCATCTGACTTATGAGGTACCTGGAGAGTCAAACATGGGTCCTTAGACTTTCCAGGCAAGTGCCTTAACTGCTAAGCCATCCCTCCAGCCTAGTGTTTTGTTTTTTTAAGAACCGTTAAAGCCAAGCGTCATGGCACACACCTTTAATCCCAGCACTTGGGAGTCAGAGATAGGAGGATTGTTATGAGTTCAAGGCCACCCTGATACTACATAGTGAATTCTAGGTCAGCCTGGGCTAGAGTGAAACTCTACCTTTAGGAAAAAAAAAAAAAAAAGCAATTGAGATTTTCTGTGTTTGTAAAATTTTAGATAGGAGAAAAATAAATCCAGAAATCATGAGAGAAGCACCAACTTGACGTGTGTTGTTGAGGGGACTTAGGAAAGATGATTTTCTGGGCAGAGAGGTGCTGCCTCCTTCTGCCACTGGCCCTTTCATGTGACCCAGAGGGTCCATCGGCCTCTCACCAGTGCATGCTGCCAGTAGTAAGGTCTGAGTACCAGCTTGGAGGGAATAAAGGCATGTTGTTTAGAAATGCAGAGGCTTAACCTAAAGCATAACTGGTCTGGGGTTTACCACAGAAGTTATCTGGACACATCATTTGATCTCCAGGTTTTAAATGTAATTCTAAACAAGATCTGTCCACACAGCCCTCTGCTGCGTGACATACAGAGGCTTTATCTGTCACCAAATGCCATTCAGGCTTACTGCTGTAGAAGTAAGTTGTGTAAACTGGGGCATTCTTTGAGACTCAGAAGCATCGGACCTCTCAGACGAGCAAAGGCGTGCCTGACACCTCCTCCTTGTTGCTCAAGCAAGAAACCAGGGAGGTGGTCCCTTTCTGTTTGGGTTCATTTTGGTTTTTGCTATTTTTCAGAAACATGGCAGTGGGTTAAGCCTCATCCATAGTTGAGTAGGAAGCTGTGGGAACCATAGGATTGGAGGATTCGGGGAGAAGGCTCCTGGAACCAGAGAAGCATTCCCCCTGCAGACATGAGGCACTACCACAGAGCCAGTCTCCTGTGGCACATTTTGAAATACATTTGGGGCTGGAGAGATGGCTTAGCAGTTAAGGTGGTTGCCTGAAAAGCCTGGCAACATAGGTTCGATTCCTCAGTACCCACAAAGTGGTACATGCATCTGGAGTTTATTTGCAGTGGCTATGGGCCCTGGCACGCACATACTCTCTCTCTCTCTTTGTCCTTCTCTCTCTCTCTATCTCTCTGCTTGTAAATTATGTGTGTGTGTATATACATATATGTGCATATATATATATATATATATATATGTATATATGTGTGTGTGTGTGTGTTTCTGAAAAACCAGATCATATACAGATTATATATGTAACACACATATATATGTTCTATATGATATGTATATATGTTTCACAGTAGAAACAACTCTTCTGCCACCGTAAGAGTAAATGAGTTCACTTGTGCTTTGCTGGGGACAACTGAGCAGGATTTGGAAGCTGGGATCAGTCACCGGAAATGGGTAAGGAGGCATGGGAAAGGGTGCCAGACAGGGGCTGTGGGGATACAGAGCACAGGCAAGAATGCCTTGGTCTACGCTCAGCTCTGTCCTTTGGGAGAACTCCCCTCTTCTCTTCTCGTGACGCTGTATGATGGGTGGTTGGTTGCTCAACCTAGAAATGAACAAGCACATTTTCCAGGATTGGGGCTGTAGCCTAGGGGAAGAGCACTTGCCTAGCATGATGAGGCCCTGGGTTCAATTCTACCCCTGTACCCCAACATCAGGTGCAACTTTCCTCCAGTGACTTGTTTAGCATGAGTGTCTCCAGCCCTAACTCTCTTCCTACAGCACCTTCACAACTGAAACTTTATCCAAGTGCCAGGGTCTCTTGCTGCTGCAAACAGCAGACACCTGTGCCACTTTTTGTGTCCAGCTTTACACGGTTGCTGGGGAATTGACTGTGGTCCAACAGGATTTGCAAGCAAGCACCTTTACCCCCTGAACCATCTCCCCAGCCCTTTTGAACATTTTATTGAGTGTTTTCATATTTGTATCAATGTATTTTGACTATAATCTCCTCCTACTACCCCTTGTCCCTTTTCCACTATTCCTCTTACAATAAACCCCTTTTCAACTCATCCCTCTTCTATTTTGATGTCTTTGTTTTCTTTTGCCTTCCTCCTCAATACATGATGGAACGTTAATGGGCCTAATATTGTGTTCAGTATCTGGTAGGTCTTGTGCAGGTTACAATAGCTGCAGTGAGGTCATGAATATAATGGCCACTTTCTGTCCAGAAGACAGATTTCCAGAGACCTGTTCTTCACATCCTCTGGCTCTTACGTTATTACATTCACCCTCTCTCCTGAAATGTTCCCTGAGCTTTGGAGGGAGTGATATAGATGTCTCATTTAATCCTGAGCACTCAAGAGTCATTCATTCTCAGCACTTTGAAAAAAAAATGTTTAAGTTTTTTTTATTTTTATTTATGTATTTATTAGAGACAGAGAGAAGGAGAGAGAGAATGGGCATGCCATGACCTCTAGCCACTGCAAACAAACTCCAGATGCATGTGCCACCATGTGCATCTGGCTTACGTGGGACTTGGAGAATTGAACCGGGGTCCTTAGGATTCACAGGCATGTACCTTAGCAACTAAGCCATCTCTCTGGCCCACTTTGAAAACTTTTTGTGTGTGTGTGTGTGTGTGTGTTAATGATGATTTATTATAATAAAAATATATTACAACAACCAAAATGTAATTTGGTATTTTACAGCAAGACAAGTGTCTCAATAACAACCATAGGTGGCCTCAAGCTAGTGACCGTCCCTTTAGAGATTCTACTCTCTCTCTGTCTTCTAGAATCATGTTTCTTAAATTTTTATTTTATTAGTGTTCTATTCTTCAAGTACAGGCAGTTTGGTACCATTATTAGGCTCATCCGTGACCTGCCCCCTCCCCATTGGCCCCTTCTTGTTGAGGTATATGGGTCATGTATTGTGGCGTTAGCCCACAGTTACTGGTACTATAAATGTCTCTGCATATCATGACCCAACATGTGGCTCTGACATTCTTTCCGCCCTCTCTTCCGCAAAATTTACCTGAGCCATGTTGGGTTCATTTTTGGTCTGCTTCGGTGATGAGGTGTTGGGGGCCTCTGGGTCTCTGGCTCTCTGATTTGGTAGGAGTTCATTTTTCTCTGTGTTGGTCTCCTTCCCCCTTGTGCTGGTATCTGGTTCATCAGGAAAACAGCACCCTTGCTTGTTTCGCCAATTTTTCTTAGTTTCGGCTAGGGCCCTTTTGTGGTATGATGGGGTGGTTCTCTCCTTAGGATCTGCGTCTATCTGAAAAAGAGAAGCAGATTTTCCAGCGGAGTGTAAAGTTAGCACCAGACAAATGGGATAATCCTTAATTTTTTTTTTGTTCATTTTTTATTTATTTATTTGAGAGCAGCAGACATAGAGAGAAAGACAGATAGAGGGAGAGAGAGAGAATGGGCACCCCAGGGCTTCCAGCCACTGCAAACGAACTCCAGACACATGTGCCCCCTTGTACATCTGCCTAACGTGGGTCCTGGGGAACCAAGCCTCGAACCGGGGTCCTTAGGCTTCACAGGCAAGTGCTTAACCGCTAAGCCATCTCTCCAGCCCCTTAAATTTCTTTTAATAGAGAATTTAATAGGTGTAGACCCACTTGTAGCCCACGATTGGTGATTGCTTGATAATCTGAGAGACCTACAAGGTTTCCTAAAAGAAACACAGATTTCTGTCAGAGTACTTGATGACCCACCAAAGGTTAGTGATAAGACCCTATTGTTTCTGTCTTTGTTTTTGGAGGTAGGGCCTCACTCTAGCTCAGGCTGACCTGGAATTCACTATGTAGCCTCAGGGTGGCCTCGAACTCAAGGTTATCCTCCTACCTCTGCCTCTTGAGCGCTGGGATTAAAGGTGTGCGCCACCACACCCGGCTAGGAATACCTTAGCATATCACATGTCTTTCTAGACCCATCCTTGGTCCCTCAGGACCCTGAGGCTGTTCCCAGAGGGCTGAATGCCAGGACTCTCTGGTTCTCTGGCTTCCAGGTAAATGGGAGATTGGAGGTCAAAGGGACAACTAGGTTACTTATTCTAACCTCTCTCCACGAAGGTCCACTTCATGTCCCTCTTTGGGTCCCTGCCCTGCCATAGCTTGCTCTAGATCCTCTTCTTCTCTCTTTGCTCTTCCTGCCTCTCCAGCCTGCAGGTGACCGTGGATGGCTTCCTGATGCTCCTCGACCCTCCTAGCTCCGTCATCTTGTTGTTTTCCTTAACATTTCCTTACATGCCTAGGTAATCTCTTATTTCAGCTCTTCCATTATGCCCTTTTGCATGGGTTCTTTGTTTTTTTGTCAGGACATAGACAAATTCAGATAAAGAGCACAGTTTGGGTAAAAAAAAAAATGAGTATTTTAGTGTCATACAGCCCTGGCACCATCACATTCGTGGATAGGTATGTGACTCCTAACATATCACGTTTCTGTCGCCAATCCTGTTTCCCCATTTATAAGATAGGGACCATTACGGTTTCCTCAGAGCATTGCTGAGAGTGGTTCCAAATCGACAGCAGGCAGGAAAATGGGAGCCACCAGGAAATGAAATGCCCTGGCAACCATGGAGTTGGGACAGGCCACTGAGCTCCCAGTGAGAATCTCAGCTTTTAGCCCAGTGGACCCTGGCCTTCAGAAGCCCTGGGAGTATGAGTTTCTGTTTTCTGAATCACTGTTTATGGTGCTTTGTTTCCACAGCAATAGAACACAGATTCATTTCTCCATGTCTGTGCTAGCAAGTTCGTACTCTTGACTCTAAAGAAGGCGCAGTCTGGTTCCAATATGTCCGCAGCACAGCTCCCTTCCTCTGTGTCTGCCTCAGCAAATGACACAAAGCTACCCACTACGTTTCCAGCTCCTTTGTCTTGAATGTTCCCCCTCTAGGAACAAGATTTCAAACAAGGTTAAATAATAACAATCACACAACCAGCTTCCGCTGGTGCTGGGAAAGAGGACCATCCCCCTGGTCACTGCCTGAGGTTTTGAACACGTGAAAGGAACGGCACAGAAGGACGGGCTCCGAGTTGCAGGAGAGTTTAGGAGATCTGCTTCGTTCCACAGCGATACCGGAGTCGGGCGTGGTGGCGCACGCCTTTAATCCCAGCACTCGGGAGGCAGAGGTAGGAGGATCGCCATGAGTTCGAGGCCACCCTGAGACTACATAGTGAATTCCAGGTCAGCCTGGGCTAGAGCGAGATTCTACCTCCAAAAACAAAACAAAAAAAAAAAAAAAGAATGATACTGGAAGAATTTGAGGAGTCTGACAGTTCACGGCAGGAAAGGGAGGGCTTGTCAGGGACGAGCATGCCACCACATCGAGCTACTGCCCTCTCTTCTCAAAGGCACGAGCACCAATAAACTCAAAATTTAAAGGCACAATCCGCTAACATAAAATACATGGGGAATATTGTTTACACATGAGAGGTGTAGCTGAAAACAAAAATGGAACTTAGGCAATGGTGGGGAAGAACAGCCTTCAGTTCTAAGGTTTCAGTTCACTGTGAAGAGGAACTTTCAGGTGCCTATATAAATAGGGGGCTTTAAGGTATAAGGGAAGAATCTTGTTCTGGTAACATTTATAAGGAGTTTGAAAGCATGTAAGCATGTAAATGTAAGGTACATTTTCATGATTTGGAGATATATATTTGTTGTTGTTTTGTTTTTTGTTTTTCAACGCAAGGTCTCGCTCTAGCCCAGGCTGACCTGGAATCACTACAAAATCTCAGGGTGGCCTCGAACTCATGGCAATCCTCCTACCTCTGCCTCCCAAATGCTGGGATTAAAGGCCTGTGACACCATGCCCGGCTTGGATAGATTTTTCTAAGTACTGGTAATCATAAGGGAATCTAAATTCTTTCTTGACTCCTCACTACTTCTCAGTTCTTCTGTAGAAAAATGTGCATAACTGTAACACAGAACTAAGGTCTTTGTTCTATCACAGTGCTAATTATTACCATAGGTCATTGTCAGATAAGAAGCCACAAATACATTAGCAATGGCAAAGATCTAAGCAGCTAATATAGCGTACATGCTTGGATGGAGATATATTCTTGCAAAGATATCTTTACATTTCAGTAATTAAGTGTGTCATGTTAATTGCATGGCCCTTTCACAAAACCTTACCAAAAAAAAAAAAAACCTACCAAGAACTTTCCCTCTTGATATCAGATTAGAACTGATTGTGTAATTACATTACCTGTATAATTAAATACAAATTTGGTAGCCTCAGAACTGTTCAATATCATGGTTTTATTTTCTAATAGAATTACTCTGCCTTTGGTATAGATTTTTTTTTTTTGTTAAGCAATGGAGATCTAATTACTAAGTGACATGACATTAATTCTTCAGTGATATTTCTTCAGAGAAAAAGGCTTATACTAAAAATGATTCACAGAGTTTCTTTCTCAGGATCCAGATCACAGGACTTAGCCATGTGAGAGATCTGCTAGGCTTTTTACTTTAGTATCTGGGGACGCTGTCCTTGTGGAAAAAAAAAATCCTCTCCTCAGATGTAACACTGTTGAGATGAGTCCCTCTACCAACCCCCGAAAGACATGTCATAGGTTACTATAAGGTAAGAAGTGACAAACCCATTAGCAATGTCCTCACCTGTTTTCTATTGCTCATCTGAGGATATGCGTCAAGGAACATCATACAACAAGGTCCAGGGTATAGCCATGACTGTGATCATGTTCCTAACAGAATGATAATCAGCCCATGTTGAAAAGGACTTTGGAGCCGGCCACGGTGGCACACACCTTTAATCCCAGCACTTGGGAAACAGAGGTAGGAGGATCATCATGAGTTTGAGGCCATCCTGAGACTACATAGTGAATCCCAGGTCAGCTTGGCCTAGAGTGAAACCCTACCTTGAAGAAAAAAAAAAGAAAAAAAAGAAAAGAAAAAGACTTTGGGCAGGATGAAGCAAGAGTACCATCAAGTAAGGAGTACCCTCAAAAAACTGTGGGACCGACAGCCATCCTCTTTTGGTTTGTTTTGTCTATTCAGAAGTCACCTTCACAATGCTCTCTACATAGCATTGACATTCCAACCATCCTTGCTAAAGCATAAGCATGTCAACCAAATATTGCAAAGAACCACCCATTGGTTGTAGTAGAGGCAATGGCCAGGAGAGGTTTTCAGGCTGGGCCAGTGTGTGTTGATAGCTTGTGCATCTGTGCCATGTGGATAGCAAGGTGGCTCTGCTGACCTGGGTGATGTCTTCTCACATGGCCGGGGTTAGGCTTGCTTAGGCTAATGCAACCTGGTGACACTGGGGGACTCAGCTCTTGTCCTGTAGTGGGCTAGCCTCCTCGTGCCCCACAGTGAAGAAAAAGTGCAGCAGGGAACAAATCCAACTCATAGGCACACTTTCCCTCTCCTTAGAGTCGAACGAATGTCACCGCATTGGCCAAAGCAAATCACATGGATGGCATGGTTAATCCCACTAAGTACAGGGTGTTAATTTACAGGCTAACCTGTCCATGGTGAGAGGGCAAACTGAAGTTCCAAATATGCACAGATCTCTCTCTACAAAAAATATATTGAATCGGCAAGTTTGAGCCTCCTGGCACTTCTGCATTAATTAATTGTGAATCTCCGTAGAGTTGAGAGACTTGAATTACCTCTACTCATGCTGAGGATTGACATTGCTTGACGGACAGAGATTCCAGGCAGGGCAGAGACAAGAATTTTGTCAGTAATCCTGATAAAACACGCTGCTCTCCTTGATGGTAATGAAAAACCCTCCAAATGGGTGGTCTCAAATAGTCTCTTGCCTTGGGTTTTAGTTATACATTATTCTATCATTCTTCTGTAAACAGAGTCAGAATCCTTCAGTCTCACTCAGGTAAGTCATTAGAAATGAATTTCATTTTTTCTTCTAACTTCATTGTATGTAAATTTATTCTCTTCCTAAGTCTAAAGACCTTGAAATTTATGAGAAATGTGCATTCTTCCCCACACAAGTAGTACAGAAATGTGTTCATTCTCACTTGGAGTGTACAGATGTCTCAACTTTTGTTACCAACAGAACCACTTTCAAGACCATTCTAATGACACAGGTATCAAATGTGCAAACCCAAACGGCTTCTGGCGTCCGCCCACAGATGGCATCCTATGGAAATGGCATTTTCACTGCACGGAAGATGTCGTAGGAGCTGAAATTGTATGAAGTGTCCAATGTAGATGACAAATGAAATGTGTCCAAGTTTCATTTCACCACATGTGTTGACTACAATACCAGGCCCTGGCATTGCATAAGGAAATTTTGAACACTTTCAAGTGTGTGTGTGTGTGTGTGTGTGTGTGTGTGTGTGTGTGTCTGTGTCTGTGTGTTATTTCTTCACATAGTATGCTCCTTAAGGAGAAACACCCAGTCCATTAGCTGGTTTACTGGGTGGCTTATTAGCTAGGGACTGCTAACCAATCAGATGATGAAACTAGTTATCTGATTGGGACTTAAGCTGTTGCCTTGTAGGAAAGGAAAATTATCTTTGTTTTATTTCCTTCACTTCTTTTCTTCATATGTTTGTATGTATGCATGATGTGCATGTGCATATGCATGCATGTGTGTATGTATGTATATGGCATGTATGCATGTGTCTATATGCATGTATATGTATGTGTCTGATGTGAGTGTGCATATGCGTGTATGTGTGGAGGTGGGGGGTGAGCTCTTGCCATGGTCCACATGAGGAGGCCCGAGGAAAACCTTATGGTGTAGGTCGATTCCTTCATCTTGTTTGGTCAAGGTCTCTCTTGATGTCTTGTTGGGAAATTCAGACTAGCTGGCTAGGAAGTGTCAGGATTCTCCCATCTTTATCTCTGAGTGCCATAGGCATGTTGGCATTACAGATGCGTACACCACTTTGCATCCAGCCTTTGAGTACATGGGTACTGGTAATCTGAACTCTCACTGGCAGTCTTAGGGGTAAGCACCATTAACTACCGCATCATCTCCCAGCCTGTCCTTCTTTCCTTCTCTATTTGTCTGACACAGGTCTCACTAAGTTGCTTGGACTGGCCTTGAACTTGCAATCCTTTTGTCTCAGCCTCCTGAGTAGCTGGTACTACAAGCCAGCCCTACCATGGCCAGCTTGTCTTTGTTTTGAAATCAGGTGCTCAGTCTTGTATAAACAGAATGAATTTTGGAGACAAATATTATTTAACGTCTAAAACTTAATTTATAATCCTCATATCAAAATCCAAGGACATAGGCTGGAGAGATGGCTTAGCGGTTAAGGGCTTGCCTGTGAAGCCAAAGGACCCATGTTGGATCTCTCTCCAGATCCCACATAAGCCAGACACACAAAGGTGAGGCAAGCACAAGGCTGCACATACCCGCTAGGTGGCACAAGCATCTGAAATTCGATTGCAGTGATGGAGGCCTTGGCACACCAATTCTCTCTCCCTCTCTCTTTCTCTCTGGAAAAAAAAAAAAAAAGTCTAAGGACATTTTATCAGGGTCCACTGAGTTCTCCATAAAAAGCTATTGACTCTGTGCTTGTATATAGATGGTGCTCTTTGAGAATGAATGGGATTATACCCGAATCCTCTGAATGACAATGTGTGACAGAATACAACCTCACAATTTCAGCACTGAAGTCTGAGGTGGTCTGGAGGACTTTCTTTGGCCTGAGCCGCTGTGCAAGGTATACTTCACAAGTACATTGGAAAAACAGGGTATGTTACACTTGTATAGATTATTATAATAATCACTCAAAGATAATAAGGGCCAAACACTTTATGGTAGTTGTTTTGGAAACAGCATTCTAGAAAGTTGGCATCCTCAACTCAGAAGAACGTGGCAGGAGCCTGCAACATTGTACTTGTGCTGGAAATGGTAATTCAATTTCAATGAAATGTTTTGTGCCACATTAATTTAATGTTGTTAATTTTAATTTTATGGTTTTGCAATTTGTTTGTAATTAGTGCATTTGGTTGGGTTTTATAACCGAATAAGAACTACAGTATGAGGAGTTCATCACTAATTTTATGTTCATACATGTTTAAGTAATATTATTATACACTTAATTGAAGTCAATATCTGGGAGCAGTGGGAGGCATTTGATTTTTCTTGTTAAAAGAGTTTGTGCAGCACCCAGATTTGAGAAGCTATTATGCCATGCTTCTATATCACCACTTTCTACTTCTACTTCTCATTTTAAGAGTAATTTGAGGGACTGGAGAGATAGCATTGTGGTTAAGGCACTTGCCTTTGAAGCTTAAGGACGCAGGTTTGATTCCTAGGACCCCCATAAGCCACCATAGTTGATAAATATAGATCACCTGGGTGCAAGTATATGAATATATATTTGCCAAAAACTACAAAAGGATATGAATGTCTAGACATGCCATGTTTACATACATAATAGTGTTAGCTGTTAAGTGAGGCAGATACTGTGGTGGTTTGATTCAGGTGTCCCCCATAAACTTAGGTGTTCTGAATATTAGGTTCCCAGCTGATGGCAAGTTGGGAATTAAAGCCTCTTAGAGGCAGTGTATTATTGGGGTGGGCTTATGGGCGTTATAGCCAGCTTCCTCTTGCCAGTGTTTGGCACACTCTCCTGGTGCTATTGTGCACCTTATGTTGGCCAGGAGGCAATGTCCACCCTCTGCTTATGCCATTGATTCCTCTGCCATCATGGAGCTTTCCCTCAAGTTTGTAAGTCAAAATAAACCTTTTCATGGGAGTGTTATTTGATCATCTGATGGGGGACATGCCTGATGCCTGGTCTTTATAAAAACAAACAAACAAACAACAAAAACATTCTCATTGGGATTCTCTTAATCTGAAGTTCTTACCCTGTGGAGAACTTGGAACCTGGATATGGGAGGGGGAGCAGAAGGAGAGGAAGAAAAAGAGAAAAAAAAAAACTTATCCATACTGAGGCAAACAAATTGAAAGTCAGGGAGGGCTGTGCCTCAAGGCAGTTTGTAAATCCACTTCCTTTGTCATAACAAGAACAAATCCCACCTTTGAAGTTTTTCCTTCTTGTTACAAGGGGATGTCTTTTGTTTAATCCACTTTAGCCCTTAATACCTGACCTGGATCAATCCAGGCGGTTAGATTACACAGCAATCATGCTGATTTTAAACTGGCCTGAGGGTGGGGCTGGGGGAGGGGCAGGTTCTGCTTACTGGGGGAGCAAATCTCAAGAATAATCAGCATCTCTACCCAGACCATCTTGACTCAGGAAGCAAGGGGCCCTTTGCGCTGCAATGCATAATCATAGTGATCATTAAGTAGATTAAAAAATAGTTTTTGTTGTTTATTTTTATTTATTTATTTGACAGCAACAGACAGGGATAGAAAGAGAGAGGATAGGCGCACCAGGGCCTCCAGCCACAGCAAATGAACTCCGATGCATGCGCCACCTTGTGCATCTGGCTTACATGGGTCCTGGGGAATGGAACCTTGAACCAGGGTCCTTAGGCTTCATAGGCAAGTGCTTAACCACTAAGCCATCTCTCCAGGCCCTGTTAAGTAGATTTTGGTGTACTACTGAAGTGTTTTTATTTTATTTTATTTTATTTTTTTTTTTTTTTTTTATTGTGTGTGTGGGGGTGTGGTTTTGTTTTTAGAAATGGGGTCTCACTATGGCTCAGACTGACCAGGAATTCACTATGTGGGCCAGCATGGTTCGAATGCATAAGCAATCTTCCCATCTCTGCTTCCCAAGTGCTGTGATTGTAGGCATGGCACACCACCCAGCTCTGGAGTTGTTGTTTGTTTGTTTTTTAACTTTTTTTTAAATTAACAACTTCCATAATTATAGACAATAAATAGTTCCCTTGCCTCCCCCTGCTTTCCCCTTCACAAATCCACTCCATCATATCCACTCCACCTCTCAATTAGCCTCTTTTTTTATTTTGATGTCATCTTTTCCTCCTATGATGATGGTCTTGTGCAGGTAGGACTAACTGCGAGGTCGTGGCTGGCCAGGCCATTTTGTGTCTGGAAGAGTGTATTGTAAGCACTCCTACCCTTCCTGTGGCTCTCACATTCTTTCCACCACTTCTTCTGCAATGGACCCTGAGCCTTGGAGGGCGTGATAGAAATGTTTCAGCGCTGAGCACTCCTCTGTCACTTCTCAGCACCATGGGGCCTTCTGAGTCACCCCTGTGGTCATCACCATCCATGCTGAGTGCCTGTGTGGGTCTCGCTCTGTTCTGCTGTGGGTTCAGTTAGGCTGGTTGGGTCAGTGGATCTGCTGTTCTGATCGGCTGTGCTGGACGCTGTGTGGTTACTGGGTGGTTCTCCGCTGGTTCCTGGGCACCGGCAGTTGGGGGAAGGGAGGCTGTGCAGGGTACATGGACTTGTACCAGAGCTGCTCAGCTGGTCCCTGCTATCTTCTCCTTCAGGTTTTGAGTTTGTGAGGAGGCTGGTGTGAGTGGAGAGTCCCCCCACCTGGCTTCTGCCCCCGTGGCTCAGGGAGGGCGTGGTGGGCACGTGGACGGGAGCACTGATGCTGTGGCGGAGCCGATTCTGGCCATGCATGCGGTTGATAGAAGGATGCAGTTTGCTGTTTTTCTGCTTATTCCTCACCTCACCCCCCAGGCTGCTTTGGCGTCACTACTATGCCTCCACCTTAACTCGAACTCTGGAGGGTTTTTTTTTTTTAATATATATATTTTATTTTTGATTATTTGAGAGAGAGGTATTTTGGAGCATCAGGGCCTCTAGCCACTGCAAGTGAACTCCAAACACATGTGCCTCCTTGTGCATCTGGCTTACATTGGTACTGGGGAATTGAACCTGGGTCCTTAGGCTTCACAGGCAAGCGCCTTAACCACTAAGCCATCTCTCCAGCCCTGCAATTGTTTTGTGACTGATCCTCAGCACCTGATTCATGTTCACAGAGGGTCAGGGCCACGTGTTCTCATCACCCAGCACACACGGTCTTCAGTTAGGAATGAAGGGCCCCTCTGTCCCTCATCAACCGCAGGTGGAAGTATCCGTTTTCCAGCAGGAGTGGACACTTCTCCTCAGTTACAGTCTCGGTGTCATCTCCCTTCCACAGTCTGATTACTGAGCAACAAAGAGGAAAGAAAGGAAGCCTGTTTAAAGCACAGCCCTGCTTCTTCAGTCTGGAGAATAACATTTGTCTCCATTCTTTCCAGGATGCTCTGAGCAATCTAGGAGCTCTCAGAGAAAGAACCAGCCATTTGCCAATTTGTGAACCCGAGGCATCTCACCTGCCAAGCTACAGCCCCAGCCCTCCACCTGCTCTTTAGGTATCTTTCTAGGCTGGCGGCTATTATCTATAATAAATGGGTACTGTTAAGAATAACTATCTTCTCATTGCTGTGACAAAGCCCCCAACCAGAAGCAGCTCATGGGAGAAAAGCATTTATTTGGCTGAAACAGTCTCAAGGGGAAGTGTCATGATGGCAGTAATAAGATGGCGGAGCAGAGGCTGGGCATGACCTCTTGGCCAACACCAAGTGGGCAACAGCAGTAGGAGAATGAGCCAGATTCTAGCAAGGGGAAGCTGGTTATAACACCATAAGCCCACCACCAATAACACACCTCCTCCAGCAAGGCTCTACCTCCCAGATTGTCATCAGCTGGAAAACAAGCATTTAAAAGATATGCATATTTTTATTTACTTAGGGGTAAGAGAGAGAGAGAGAGAGAGAGAGAGAGAGAGAGAGAGAGAGGCTTCATAGGCAAGTACCTTAACCACTGAGCCATTTGTCCAGCCCAGCAGGTACTTCCATGCATACACAGTCATACGCCCCCCTCACTCCACATCATAATACCACCACATACTACACACTCAAAAAAAAAAAAAAATAAGAATGATTACAGTGCAACAAAAAGACATAATTTGATTTAAAAGTTGGCAACATATTTGAAAACCTATTTCTCCAAAAATAGTATTCAAATGTGTAATAAACACACAAAAGGTATTAAATAGTATTAGTTATGAGAGCAATGCATGTCAGAACCTCAAAGATGACAGTTGACACTAAGATGGCTAAAATTAAGAGGATAATAATAAGTATTGTTAAGGAGGTAAAGAAACTGGAACCCTTACATATTCCTGGTGAAAACAGCAAATGCCTCAGTCACTTTGGAAATGGCCCAGCCATTCCTCAAGAGGGTTAGCATGGAAGGGGCGGGAGAGTGGCTCAGTGAGTCAAGTGTTCGTTGTGCAAGCGTGAGAAGCTGAGTTTGGATTCCTAGCACCCACATAAAAGGTTGGATGTGGTGGCCCATGTGTGTAATCCCAGGAGGCAAGCTTGCTAACTAGTTAGTCTAACCAAATTTGTGAGCCCTATGTTCAGTGAGAAACCTTGTCTCAAAGAGTAAGGTGGAAAACGGCTATGGAGGACATCTGACACGGACCTCTGGTCGCCTCATGCATGCTCACCAGTGTGGACACATGTACCCAACAACGCACACACGCGGGTGACACACACACATGTGCAAAGAAAAAAGCTTAAGCATGGAGTTAGCTTAGGATCCAGCATTTCCACTTCAAGTGATGTGCCCCAAAGAAATTAAAACACGCCCACACCAAACTTGTACACAAACATTCATAAAGATCAAAAAGTAGAAACAACATGAAAATTTATCACACAATGAATGGGTAAACAAAGTGTAACATATCCATATAGTGGGATGTTGCTCAGCAACACAAAGAGTGAAGTACTAATACATACAACATGGGTGACCCTAAAACCATTTATATGAAGTGAAAAAAAAGAGACATAAGTCTCACACTTTATATGATTTCACTCATATGACACGTCCAGGATAGGCAAATTTATAGGTACAGGAGGTAGATTAATGTTTTCTAGACTCAGGAAGAGGGGAGAATGGGAGTAATAGCTAATAGGCACTGTGTTACTTTTTAGAGTGGTAAAATGTTAGCTTTAGTTAGTAATAATCACAATTGTACACCTTATAGGGTCAAATTTAAAGTATGCAGATTATATCTCCGTGAAAGATGAGGGACAATTATAAAGTTATTTACATACATTATAGAAAACATTTGACCTTAATAGAAATGAGTCATGTTTACCACAGTGACATATAAACACATGGGTGGTTCTTGAGGACATTCTGTGACCTTTCCTTAAAAGCAGGGATATAATTATGAAACCAGCAATATAATTTTCACCAGGTTTGTGGATATAGAATGGTAAGATATGTACCTGATATGGAACCAAGAAATTTCCCAACTTCATTGTATGATGTGAAACTTAAAGATAAGCAAATTTTTGGCATGATAAAGCTTATACTTGAAGATCTGAGACAGTCACTAATATCAACACTGCTTTGAGCACCTGTCACATGTCAGCACCTTGTCTATGTTACATCTAAGGTGCCATATGTCTCTGGGAAGCCACTGTTGTGATCACATTGTACCAATGAACACACTACAGTTTGGTAAGGTTCCTTAACTAAGGTTGCTTTTAAGTAGGAGGGGACAATGGCAGAGGCGGGATGCCAGCCTCCAGAGCTCGAGGCTCTTTGCCAGTAACCACTGCTGTCCCAGTACGGTGAGATGACTATCACACTGACATGTACCCTTGGGGAGCTGGGAGTGAAAGGAGGGGGGTGGTGAGGGGGCTGGTGGTGTGGAAGGCAGCCAGCGAAGGAGGCCAAGCCGGAGAGACCATGTCCTCCTCACATACTCAGGTTTTCTCCGTGTGTTTTACCAGCCATATCCACTGCATGCCACAAAACTCTTTTCAATGTTCTCAAGAACTCAGTAGTCACCAAATGACCAGTGTGTGCCAGGTTCTGTGCCCACTCTTGGGGCTATAACCATGAGCAGTGTATGAATGAGTTTCCACAAGGCACCCAATCTGGCGGTGAACAAAGACGAAACCCAGACCGCTACCTTTCAGTGTGAAACGTGACAGTGGCCTTCGCTGTGACAGCAGGTAGGGACGTATCCAGTCGTGTGATCGGGGGCTGGGAAAGGCCTCATGAAGATTTTAACAATTTTTATTTATTTATTTATTTGAGAGCGACAGACACAGAGAGAAAGACAGATAGAGGGAGAGAGAGAGAGAGAGAATGGGCGCGCCAGGGCCTCCAGCCACTGCAAACGAACTCCAGACGCGTGCGCCCCCTTGTGCATCTGGCTAACGTGGGACCTAGGGAACCGAGCCTCGAACCGGGGTCCTTAGGCTTCACAGGCAAGCGCTTAACCACTAAGCCATCTCTCCAGCCCTCATGAAGATTTTAGTTGAAGGTCAAGGATGAATAGGCATCCACTGGTAATCTCCCTGAGTATTAGGAGAGGTTGGCTCAGAAGAGGAAGGGAGAGACAGGTATGCAAGGCATTGGGAATGTCTGCAGAGTGCTGGAACCTGTTGGGTTTCTATGTCAACATGAAAATCCTGCCCTAGACCAACACGCCTCTGCATTTCTAACCCAAACCAGCTGAAGACCACATGTTCAGGCCACCTTGTCAACATAGCAAAGGATTGTGACAGACCCTGTTAGTTGTTTACAAAGAGCTCTTTTCCTTTCTTCTTCTTCTTCTTTTTTTTTTGAACTGTATGTATTTCTTTCTTTCTTTATGTTTCTTTTTTTTTTTTTTTTCAAGGTAGGGTCTCATGCTGTTCCAGGTTGACCTGGTTCTAACCATATAGTCTCAGGGTGGCCTTGAACTCATGGAGATCCTCCTACCTCTACCTCCTGAGTGCTGGGATTAAAGGCATGTGCCACTACGCCTGGCTTCTTTATTCTTTTTTATTTTTATTTATTTATTTTTATTGACAACTTCCATAATTATAGACAATAAGCGATGGTAATTCCCTCCCCCCCTTTCCCTTTGCAACTCCATCATATCCCCTCCCCCCCCTCAATTGGTCTGTCTTTTATTCTGATGTCATCATCTTTTCCTCTTACTATGATGGTCTTGTGTAGGTAGTGCCAGGCACTGTAAGGTCATGGATATCTAGGCCATTTTTGTGTCTGGAAGAGCATCTCTTCCTTTCTTGTTAGTAGAACTCCATTTTTTTTTTTTTTTTTTTGGTAACAGCCTCAGATGATCCATTTCTCACCCATGTCTGTCATGGGAAATATTTCTCCTCTATTGACACAATCTCCTCTCCTTTTGCCTTGCTTTGACCTTGGATGTGATGCCTGAAGTGATACCAGGCAACACTAACAAAACACTAAAAGCTAATGTGTTAAGAATGAAAGACAATGCTGGGCGTGGTGGCTCACGCCTTTAATCCCAGCACTTGGGAGGCAGAGGTAGGAGGATCACCATGAGTTCAAGGCCACCCTGAGACTACAGAGTTAATTCCAGGTCAGTCTGGACCAGAGTGAGACCCTACCTTGAAAAACCAAAAAAAAAAAAAAAAAAAAAAAAAAAGAAAAGAAAGAAAGAAAGAAAAAAGAATGAAAGACAGGCACTGGAGAGATGGCTTAGCAGTTAAGCACTTGCCTGTGAAGCCTAAGGACCCCGGTTCAGGGATCGATTCCCCAGAACCCACGTTAGCCAGATGCAAAGGGGGCGCCATGTCTGGAGTTCGTTTGCAGTGGCTGGAGGCCCTTGGTGTGCCCATTCTCTCTCTTTCTCTCTCTGCCTCTTTCTTGTTCTGTTGCTCCTAAATAAAGAAAGAAAAATAAATTTTTTTTAAAAGAACAAAAGACAGAAAAGCTAGAAATAACCTATATCCTTTTGGTGTATGATCTAACATTTGTTATAATGAAAAAACCCACCCAGGCCTGACTTCCTATCAGACAATAAAGTAATTCCCCACTTCAAGCCATTCTGATTGGCCTTGTTGGGAGAAGCACTTGAAATTATTTGTTTTGGCTGGAGAGTGGTTAAGTGTCTATGAAGCCTAAGGGCCCTGGGTTTGAGGCTTGATTCCCCAGGACCCATGTAAACCAGACGAACAAGGTGGCACACGCATCTGGAGTTTGTCTGCAGTGGCTGGAGGCCCTGGCGTGCCCATTCTCTCTGCCTCTTTCTCTCTCAGTCTGTCGCTTTCAAATAAATAAATAAATAAAAATAAATAAAACAGAAATGATTTGTTCCCAGAGTCCCTCCAGCCCAAACCAGAGACACAGCCTCCATCCCGTCCTTTCCTCAGAGTCTGTCCAGCCACAGCTTTTCCCACTCGGTACACAGATTCCCTTCCTCACTGACCGGCACTGTGGCTGACCTTCCTGATGGGTATTCATTTCCAATTGCACTGGCTCTGGAAAATGTCTGAAAGCACATGGCCATTCTGCCCTGGCTTATTCATGCCACGGCAGTATCTATGGCAGCCATTTTGTGGCGGGAGGTCCCCAGAGCCACCACAGATGGTAAGTGGTGATAATGGAGATGGCCCTTGGTTCTGGGGCCACGGCGTGTCACGTTGCAATCACCAGACAGACTTCTGCTCCAGCTCCTGGCAGAAGACCTTGTTTCTCATCGTCACTGGCACCGTTGCTTCCATTGCTGGGCCAAAAGCTTATTCGCCACTGGAACTTGGCAAAGGTGCATGGGCCAGAGTGGCCAACTCTGAAAACAACTAATATAGCTACGGTCTTAATAGGGTCTCCATGGCCTCTTCTATTGGCCAAACTTAGGATGACCCCTTTGTAACAGGGGACAACTGGCTATATCCAGCCGTGTGCATCAAATCCACCTCCAGCCCACTAAAATAATAAAAGACTTGGATAGATTTGGCTAAGGTGTTTTTTTTGTTGTTGTTGTTCTTCATGTTTGATGTAAGAAAATTCTACAAGGAAAGCAGCCCAAGACAATTGACCCCAGAGTCAAAGACAGCTATACTGTATTCATCAGTGAAAACTCTGAGAAAGGACAGTGCTTGTGGGAATTCACATATGCTTTCCTGTAAGTAACAGTGGCTTAATTAAGGCGAGAGCCTCCTGCCTCAGTGTCAGAGTGCTGGCATTATGGGTTTGTACCAAGCCTGATCCCCAATGTTAAGTAAGACCTTCGGGGAATCTTCAGCTTCTTGAGGGCAGGAATGAGGTTTTTATCTGCGGGCCTAAGGTGGTGCCCCCTCCTCATGTGGGGGCTCACCTGGGATCTGCTGTGGCTTGAATCGGGTTTGTCCCCTACAAAACTCATGCTGGACTTTAGTCCCCATTATGAGGCACTAAGTAAGACAATACAGATCCTTAGTTCAAACATGATGTCAGAGGTGGGGGTCTTTGGGAGGGTATTAGAAGTAGATAGGGCCATCAGAGTTGAATCCTGGGGTAAGGAAAGAGAGGGACACTCCTCACCATGTCCCATGTCACCACAGGGACACTCAGCTAGCCACTGTCAGTCACAACACAAGAAAACGAAAAGGAAACACGAAAAGAAAAGAAAAAAGGCCTAAGTCACTTCTAACTCCTGGAGATAGGACAAGTAGAAACTCCTGGATTCCAAGACAACCTCTTGGTTGTCATGGCGACTAACAAAGTGGAGCGGGTAATTGTCGGGGTGATGGACCAGCCGTCCCAGGAGCTCTTCCCTGGATGCACAGTTTGACTTCCGCGGGGAAATTCATTTCGAGTATTTCTATACTGCCACCTACAGTTTGCTGAGCATTCTCGCCTTGTCACCGACTCATCATCCACTGGAGGGTCTTGAACATTTTGTGTCTCAAATAACACGGGCTGCCTCAGGCTCAAGCAACAGCATGGTCAAGCTGGACGTGGTGGCGTATGTCTTTAATCCCAGCACTTGGGAGGCTAAGGTAGGAGTTCGAGACCACCCTGAGACTACATAGTGAAAACCAGGTCAGCCTGGGCTAGAGCGAGACCCTACCCTGAAAAACTGAACAAAACAAATAAATAACAAAACAGAACAAAACACCAGAAACAGCTTAGTCCCCCCCAGATGGACTTTGCACGTGGTCAACCTGGGAACAAAGCATTCGATGCCTTATTGCTTGGCATACCCTGGAGTTTTTGTTTTTTTTTTTTTTTTAAAGAAAAACCTCACACTCTTTCAATATTTGTATTTATGCCCGTAGATTAGTGCTACTCTTGCCTTTGGCCAGAGAAGTCGTTATTTATTTAATCTTCAGCTGGTGGTGACTACTGGAGAGACTCAACACTCATCAAAATGCTGGGAAGAAGTGACTGTTGAGCACTCCACCTTCAATGAGACAATTCTATGATGCTCGGGTTCGGGGTACACTGAGGAAGGGGGGGTGGGGAGAATGGAAGAGCCAGAGGATAGATAGGGAGGGGATGCCTCAAAATACTTTCTTCCAGACATGAAGTGGCCACTGCCCTTAGGACCTCACAGTGACTGGCGTTACCTGCACTAGAACGGGTCTGTCCACATTTCGTCGTGCTGATGGAAGAGGGCAAAAATGAAATGACATCAAAGCAGACGAGGGACTACGTGGTAAGAACAACGGTCACAGCGGAGACAGGGTAGGGGTGATGGGGGAAGGGGCCAAAGAAAGTCAGGAGGATTATGATCCAAATACATTATGGACAAGTCTGGAAACTTTCAATGAGAAAAGTTAAAACAAACAAACAGAACTTAGGGCCAGGCATGAGGAGGTTGAACGAGATCCACGGGCCTCACTCGCCATCCAGTCTACTTGGTGAGCTCTAGGCCAATGATAGGTCCTGTCTCAGAAAAGGTGGACAGCTTCTGAGGAGCCACACCCAAGCTTGTCCTCTGGCCTCCACATGCATGTTCACATGTGTGTGTGTGCACCTGCCTCCAGATGCACTCACACACAGGAACACACGCCCACAGAAGTTGGGAAAGATGTAGAATTGTAAAAATAGAGAAAGAAAATCTCTTTCAGACTCTCCACTCTCATGAGAGTAGCCAGCATTCAAAATTTAAAGGCAATAATAAGAATAGTGACCAAAAGCTGGGCATGGTGGCGCAGGCCTTTAATCCCTGTACTTGGGAGGAACAGGTAGGAGGATCAGCGTGAGTTTGAGGCTACCCTGAGACCACATACTGAATTCCAGGTCAGCCTGGGCCAGAGTGAGACCCTACCTTGAAAAAAAAAATACAGAATAGTGGCCAAGATTATATATTTATGAAATATATATATATTATTTATGTATATATATAAAGTATATATGTATATAAACATATACATATTAGAATCTGTGTAACAAATTGGTAAAATGAGATATTACTTAATTTTTTCTCGGACTTCCTAAACAAGTATGTCACATATGCAAGTAAAACTCAACTTTATCTAATGGGAATATTTTTAACTTGAATAACAACATAACAGGAAATTTGCTTCAACTTTTGTTACTTCATAATCCTGTGATAAACTTTTTCTCCTGGGCTTGAAACTAATGGATGCTTTTTTAAAAAAAAGAAAGGCTTTCTTTTCCTGTTTCCTTCTTGCCTTTTGGGAGGAAACGTTTTTCTTAAGTAAACGTCTGTCCGATCGATAATTAGAGTCAATGAAGTTCAGGTTGAGAGGCCATAGGTCGCAGGTCTCCGCATCCTAATTGATTCGTCGCCCTCTAGTGGTGCGGTGTGCAAACATTCCGCCAAGCTGAGCCGCCGGCTTGGCTTTGTTCACTCAGTCATTGTCAAGCAGTCACTCTGTACCAAGTGCCAGCTGAGGCTCTGCATGCCCACCAGCAAAGGAGATAAGCCAGCGTCCTGCCTTCAGGGAGCTGCACTCTACTGGAGGAGATGGAAAATGAAAGAAGAGCGCTCCCACGTAGTAGCAATGACTCGGAGAAGGTGGCAGAGAATGGCTGACTGTGTTCTTTGCCCTGGGTTCCCTGGCCCAGCTTCCCTGAGTGGTATTTGCCCAAAGAGCTGACAGCTGAGACAGATGGGCAGCCGCGGGAAGAGCCGGGGAAATCAGGCAAGGGAGCGGCTCGCTTTGACCGACTTTCTTGCAAAGCTCAGTGGGGTTAGTGAGTGGAAAGCAAACTACATAGAGAGGAGTCAGTGCTGTGAAGTCAGCTGTGGTTCACCAGGGGCATCCTCCGTCAGAAATGACGCTGTCTTGGCCCAGCAAGCCACACAAGAAACAGAGAGAACTGACACAGATGGATGTGTTTCGGATGGAAAATTCCAGAAATTATTGAATGGCTTGGATGTGAGTAATGAGGGACAGGATGCACTCAGGAATGATGCTCAAGCATGCTACAAAGATGGCTAAGTGGTTAAGGCACTTGCCTGCAAAGCCTAATGACCCGGATTTGATTCTCCAGTACCCATGTAAAGCCAGATGCACAAAATGGCACATGTATCTAGAGTTTGCAGAGGCTAGAGACCCTTGTAGGCTGCCTCCCCTCCCCCCGCTCCTTGCAAATAGCGTTAGCCTTGAAAAACCAAGAACCGAGTTCATGTCTGGGTGTGCCCTACCAGGCTGAGAGATACTGTAGTCATATTGCTTAGTGTGTAACCTAGAGCCTCTTGAGGTACATCAGGTCTGGATGAGCATGTTGTAACTGGCATCTATCCCGACTAGCTCATGTGCAGAACTCCATGACTTCACAATTAAAGGAGGACATTTCACCATCCTGTGATGGTTAGGTGCAAGCATATTTTTAGCTCACCAAGACATTCCCCTTTGTGAAGATGTGGGATCGGAAACCTAGACTCTTTCCCTGCCCTAGGTAGTCTCAGTGCACTGATGGCTCAAAGCTAAGTATGACAGCATAGAGTTGGACTGATCAGTCCAACATCTGAGGTGCACTGGGACAAAGTGACTGTGATTGTCTTTTGGGGTTTCACCCACCAGCTTAAAATTAAAAAAAAAAAAAAAAAAAGCCTTAAAGAGGTATGAAACTCTTCACGACCTTAGTGTTTATTACTCTAGTAAAATGAATTGAGCCAACAGAGGGAGCTAAAGTCGCATGGATGGGACTGCGAAGAATTTCTCCAGCACCTGCAGACAGGCTTGAAGCCTGGTTAGCCACCTTGGGGATGCCGCACGGGGTCACTGAAAACAGTGCTAGCAATTTGAGGTTGTGTCTCCCTAAGCTATTTGCCTTTCAGCGGGGACTTGGAAACTGCTGGCTCCTTACTCTCCTGGTTTGGGTTTCTCTTTTCTCAAGCCAGAACCTAGAAGTACTCTGGCAAGACCGGGCAGTTGCTGCGGCACCAGACCTTACCAGCCTCAGGCACTAGTGCTGCTCCAGTGCCACAGACAATGCCATTGTGTGCCTGCCCTTTGTGATGCCCAGTCATGGGGAAATTGCCAGAAAAAACAGCCATAAGTCATGTTCACAGTCTTTCAGAGTTGCTCATTTGAGTCACGCAACATTGAGAAGTATTTAATGTTCCAGTGTAATTGTCTTCTCTTTTCTGATTATATTTTCACAGGACTCTTAAAACATATTTTTCATCTGGTTAAAAGAAAACCAGGGCTGGAGAGATGGCTTAGCGGTTAAGCGCTTGCCTGTGAAGCCTAAGGACCCCGGTTCGAGGCTCGGTTCCCCAGGTCCCACGTTAGCCAGATGCACAAGGGGGCGCACGCGTCTGGAGTTCGTTTGCACAGGCTGGAAGCCCTGGCACGCCCATTCTCTCTCTCTCCCTCTATCTGTCTTTCTCTCTATGTCTGTCGCTCTCAAACAAATAAATAATTAAATAATTAAAAAATAAAAAAAAAGAAAACCAAAACAGGGCTGGAGAGATGGCTTAGCAGTGAAGGCGCTTGCCTGCAAAGCCAAAGGGCCCAGCTTCAATTCCCCAGGACCCAGGTAAAGCCACAGGCACAAGGTACACGTGCATCTGGAGTTTGTTTGCAGTGGTTGGAGGCCCTGGTGTGTCCATTTTCTTCCTCCCTCCCTACTTCTCTCTCTTCTCTCCCTCTTTCTCTCTCTCCCTCTCAAATAGATAAATAAAAATTTAAAAATTAGGAAAACAGGCTGGGCGTGGTAGCGCACGTCTTTAATCCCAGCCCCCAGGAGGCAGAGGTAGGAGGATTGCCATGAGTTCAAGGCCACCCTGAGACTACATAGTGAATTCCAGGTCAGCCTGAGCTAGAGTGAGACTCTACCTTGAAAAACAACAACAACAACAAAAAATTAGAAAAACAGCATCATATTTTGTGGAAGCTGCTGAAATGCTTTGGGAAATGAGATGGTTTTAATAAACAGTGATTTTTAAAAGATTAAAAAAAAACATTGCTAACAAGAATTCTGGCAGGTATAGTGGCACATACCTATAATCCTGATGACTCAGGAGGCTGAGGCAAGAGGATGCCAAGTTTGAGGCTAGCTTGGCCTACAGAGCAAGTTCAAGGTCAGCTTGAGCAATTCAGTGAGACACTGTCTCAAAACCAGACAAAAATTTCTATTGCCGTATATGATTGCCTCAATATCCAATTGTTTAATTTAAATAAATATGACAAATGAAAGAAAATCTCTATTCCATAGCTATCATGTAGGAGGCTGGGGTTCAGAAGGCCCAGCCCTTTCCCTTGTTTCACTTAGCCATGCTAGATGGGAATCTTTGGATTATAGTGTATTTGGATTTTAGTCTGAAAGATGTGATAGATTTAAAATAGCACAAGCTCTCAGGAAGCAATAGAAAGAATTTTCAATTAAAGAACCGGTGAAAGTGAGGGCAGTAATAGACCTATGTTGTGAGCATTAGCTCAATTTGGCCACAAAAATGTTAGCTGGAGCCTGTTAATTTTCCTTGTACTGAGTTCCTTAATTATAGTAAAGAAGGTTCAGCCAGCTAGGGAAGAATGGGGTATAGTGATTGAACTCAATATTGCCTTAGCCCTCTTTTTTTTTTTAAATTATTTATGTGTGTGAGAGAGAAAGAGAGAGAGAAAGAGAATATGGGTACACCAGAGCTTTTAGCCACTGTAAGAGGCCTCCAGACACATGTGCCACCTTGTGCACCTGGGTTTATGAGGGTACTGGAGAATCAAACCTGGGTCCTTTGGCTTTGCAGGCAAGTGCCTTAACTGCTAAGCCACCTCTCCAGTCTTTTAACCTTCTTTTATACAGTGCAGAATCACCAGAATGCAGTATACTTCTACTGTATTATTTTAGGAGAATATCAAGTTTATATTTATGACAGTAATTAAGAAATATGATCATGACAACTGATATGGGGTGACATTTAACCTTAGGGGTTAAATTCCAATATACAAATTTTAGGGGTTACCTCTACAGTGATGATATTGGAAGGTGAGGACTCGGGGAGGTGATTAGATCATGAGGGATCTACCTGTGTGGGTGGTGGTAGCGGCCTTCTAGAAGGGCTTGAGGCAGTGAGTTTATTCTCTCCCACCCATTCCATTATGTAAGACACAGGAACAAAGCACCCCTTTAGAAGCAGAGATAGGGCCTTCCCTCAAAACTGAACCTTCTGAAGCCTTGATCTTAGACCTCCCTAGCCCACAGTATTTTTATACTTCATAAATTACCACTGTGAGGTACTTTATTATAGTCACACAATGGACAAAAACAACAGACTTTCTAGAATCTTATTTTTGCCAGCATAAGTTAACTTGTATATTTGCTGTACTAAGACTCTCACCCAGTTACCCAATTAAGTTCACTCAGTCAGTAATGAACAAGACAAAAATTTGACAATGTGAGCTTGTTATAAAATGAGAAAAGTTAAAAACAAAAAAACACCAAATGGTCTCTCCAGGTTTTCTTCGCTCACAGGTAGCGGGTCTTAAGGTTGTTCCTCAAGGAAGGATGGCATATGTAGATAAATAACTGGATTTGCTATTTTTCCCTACTTGTTGATTGTTTACTGTGCTTGACACAGCCGAAATAATCCACCTCAAGATGTATTTCTAATATTGACAAGAGCTCAACACATTTGATATGAAACTGTTAAAATGATAAATATGTAAATAAAGTCATTCTAAACTATTTTAAGCACATGATAAAATTCAACAATTCCCAGCTCTTTAGTTCATTTTAATATTTCTTATCAGATCACACTCTCCAATTGGTTCATGTCTCTTTGCTTTAACCCAGTGTTTCTCAATCCTGGCTGCATGAGAAAATCACCAGGGAAGCCTTCACAGTTCTGAAGCTTATGCCAAACCAAGAAATCACATCAGAGTCCCTGGCAGTGGGTCCTTTATACCAGTATTTTCACTTTTAGTGGGGTGTGGGGAGTTTAGGTCAACAGGTATGTAACTTGTTAACCAGAGGCAACAGGGTGTGTTCATTCATAGGAAAGGGACACCAGATGTCCAGGCATTCCTTTCCAAGAGCTATTATTTTTTTTTTCACCTGGAACACACTTGCCTCCATCAGTTATTTCATGTCTCTTTCACCAAAGTCACCAGGAGGATTTAGTGAGGTCAAGCTCGAGGGGCCCTCCATTTGAAGGGCCTTTCTCGAAAGCTCCGCCTGCTGGGGAAAGAAGAGTCCCTTGTCCCCTGCACAGAACCCCACTGAGATCACTGGACTGCAGAAGGGTTTTGAATCAGGTGATGCTCAGCAGGTGCCTTGCATTCAGCGCCAGTCTTCCCAAGTGACCAGCCTGACCCTGCCAGGTCTCGGTTTCCCCTCAGCTCAGGGCTTTGCTCCCGATCTGTCAGCGCAGGAAATTGCCAGCAGGTCTCTTATTTCATGCAAGAGGCTTTGCGTGCTGTTCTTCTGGGATCGTAAATAGCTCCCCTACCTAAGGCTTCACCAGTGTCTCCAGTGACGCGGACCACCCGCGTGAGGGAGCAGTGGCTTCAGCTGAAGACTTGGAAGGGGAAGGATTTTTTTTTTTTTTTACTAAAATCAGTAAGAAGCACATGGGATGAGAGTTGTGGATTTAAGATCACTCACTATTGTTCATCCCCTGACTCACTTAGTTTTCTCGGTTATTAAGATGGTTGTTTATGCTCTCAAACGGACTTTCTTCTGCTATGCAGAATCAATTATTTAAATGTGGGTTTTAAGTTTAGATTATTAGGATCATTAACTCTCTGTGGCCTGAACTGTAGTGAATCACGAGAAGTGAAAACGTAGCTGACTGCGGTCTGCCTCAACAGCTCAGATAGTTGTTAACCTGCTATGGGCAAGGCACACACATGGGATAGGTGTTTTCCCTGGTAACAGCTGTATTTCCTATCTTGCCTAGAGGGTTAATCTCTAACTGGTAGAAAACCTCTTAGCTCTACAGTCTTTGTTTTTTTAGATTATCCAATAATTTCACTTCCCTGAAACCAGACTCTGCCTTAAACATCCCTTGGAGACTCCAAGGATTATGTGATCTTTTAACAAGTCTGTATATTACATGATTCACATCCACATATGCAACCCTCCCATACTCAAATTGTCCTCATGTGACAACCCCAGTTTGTGTGGCCTCTCTGGCTCTGTTTTTTTTTTTTTTTTTTTTTTTTTTGGGTTTTTCGAGGTAGGGCCTCACTCTAGCTCAGACTGACCTGGAATTCACTATGCAATCTCAGGTGGCCTCAAACTCATGGTGATCTTTCTACCTCTGCCTTTCGCTCGAGTGCTGGGATTAAAGGCATGCGCCACTATGTCTGGCTACTGTTTAAATGTATTTTTGTTTATTTATTTTCAAGCACAGAGAGATAGGGAGAAGAGAGACAGACAGAGAGTGGGTGCACCAGGGCCTTCAGCCACTAGAAATAAACTCCAGACATATGGACACCGCAGTGCATCTGACTTTATGTGGGTACTGTGGAATCGAACCAGGCTCTTAGGCTTTTCAGGTTAGCATCTAAACTACTGAGCATCTGTCCAGGCCTCTGTTTTTAAAGAAATTTACTTTGCCATGACACTTGGTAGTTATTCTCTTCTCGCTTGATATATACAAAGACTACAGTCACAGCAATTTCAATGAGGCCATATTTTCAAGCTTGCAATTTTTGTAATAGTGTTTTCTTATTCATTTTTTAGAGACAGAGAGATAGAGAGGGAGAGGGAGAGGGAGAGGGAGAGAATGGGCACACCAGGGCCTCTAGCCACTGTAAATGAATTCCAGATGATGTGCCAGCATGTGCATCTGGTTTACGTGGGACCTGGAGAATCAAACCTGGGTCCTTAGGTTTTGCAGGCATGTGCTTTAGCCGCTAAGCCATCTCTCCAGCCCAAGCTTGCAATTTTTTTTAAAGGAATATAATTTCCAAGGATTTATGTAAAAATAACTTTAAAGAGCAGTTTCCCATCTCTCTTAGAACTTGTCATAATTCTTCCAACAGAATCACATAAAATATATCAGGCCAAAAAGTTGTTCCTTTTTTTTGTTTTCAAATCCTTTATCTTAGAGAAGAGCCTTTAGTACAGCCCATGAGCATTTATTGAGTATCGTGTGGGAGATCTTAAGTTTAAATCATGATGCCTTTGTAACCAGAGGTTTACAATTCTACTGGATGGAATTGAGGCAGCCACAAAAAGGAGATTTTCAGAGAAGGGGAGAGGGTAAGCAAAGGAGGAAGAGGGAGAGATTGAGAAAAGGAGAAAGGAAGGCAAGTTTTGTGAGGAGGTGGGGGAGAAGGGGAGGGGAAGGAAGGCAAGGGAATCTTGCACCGAGGAGGGGTCCCTAACGCTCCGATAAATGATCAGTAGAGTGGTTCTGGTCTTTAGCATACCGGCTTTGTAGAGAAGGGAGGGACTTGAGAACAAGCAGGTTAATAATGATAGCCAGGGTCTATTGAGTGTCCATACCCTGGCTGCCCTGATGTAAACCAGTAGTTCCCACATTTGTGAGGCAGGGTTGGTGCGGGGGCGGTCAGGCTTTTCTGGGAGACTCAGAGACCGGGAGGCGTGTGATGCTGACTTTGGTCAATAGATGGCAGCAAGGTTGGGCTGCATTCTCGGAAGCCCTTCCCCAAAGGAGGCGAGCAGGGAAGAGCTGCGGACATCTTGAGACGTTAATGGATAAGGGAAGCAAGGTAGCTTTGGGAAGTACACATATGCTTTTCATTCCGATCACTTATCACAGTGTTTGAAATATTGAAAGTGTCACAAGTTCAATGTACGCCAGGTTAAATATAAATTAAAGTGTGATCCCAGCGTGTGTTGGTTTACAGATGTGAATACTCATTAATTTCCCAAGTGGTAAGCCCCTGCTAGGTGCCCGCTCTGTGTCAAGGGTGATGGTGTTTTGTCAGCAAAGCACCCCCCTCCACCCTCACCCCTGCTCTCGCTGAACAAAGAGCCTGGTGTGGGGACAAAATTGAAAAGAGAAGCATGGTAATGAACTTGTAATCATTAATGGAATATGATTACTCTAAGAAACTTACACTTTTCTATGTATTGGATACTGGAAAACATTCACATTTATTTCCCTGTTGCTTGAGCGATTATTTCAGTGCGTAGGACAGTGTCTGACATGGAGTAGGTATTTCATAAAGCCAGACCGCTAACTGAATAAAGGTGTGTACAAATCCTTCCTTAGTATCCATAGCAGATAGGTTCCAAGACCTCCTGCAGATACTACAATCTATGGGTGCATAAGTCCCTTACATAAGTGGAAGATCATTTGCAGATAGCCGAATATCCTGTATACTTTAGGCAAGTGTGTTAACCGCTGAGCCATCACTGCAGCCCCTAACATCCTGTATAGTTTAAATAATCTCCAGATTACCTATCTTACCATACCTAATAATGCACATGATATAAATAATCACTGTCCTGTATTGCTTAGAGAATAGCAACCAGGAAAAATGCAGCCCGGGGAACGTGGCTTGGGGCAGGGAACCAAGAGCCAGCAGCTCAGGGAGCCATGTGCAAGGTATGAGTGCTCTGAGTAAGAGAAAGAGGGGAGAAAGAGGGGATTGGAGGGGAGCAGGCCAGGTGTTATCACCAGTCCAGATGAGGTGATGGCCATGTAGCCCAGGATTACGATGGCGTGGCAGGAGGGTGTCCAAGCCACCAGAATGAGGACCTGGCGATATGCAGCCTGGAGAGCGTGAGGGAAGGAACAGCTCCGAGGGCAACTTGAGCAGACTTCTGACTTGGTGACGGAATGTGGAGTAGATAGGACATCCTGGACTTTGATGGTTAATCTCAGTTGTCAACTTGATAGGATTCTAAATCACCATGGATACAAATTTCTGCAAGTTTGTGAGGGAGTTTCCAGTGTAGGTTAATTGACACAGGAAGACATACTACTCTAAACGTGGGCAGCACCATACCATTGGCTAGGCATGCCCAGACTGAACACAAGGGAGAAAGTGGGCTGGGAAGATGGCTCGGTGGGAAAAAACACTCACTGCCCAAGCACAGGTACCAACTTCTATTCCTAGACCCTTCAGCAAAGTTGGGATCTTGGTGGGGTTCTGCAATTCCAGCACCCTGATGGCGAGATGGGAAGTAGAGTCAGAAGAATTTCCTGGAAGCCCGAGGTTGGGGCAGTGAAGAACAATAGCAGAGTGAGGTCAGAGAGAAATCCTGCCTTGTATAAGGAGGAAAGGCAAGGGCCAACCCTGGAGCTCTTGTCCTCTGACCTCCACACATGAGCCATGGCTCGTGTACACCTGTGCATGTGTACACACACACACACGCACACACACACACACACACACACACTCACACACACACATGCCATGATGCCTGTATCCCCTTGTTAGCCCAAACAAGTCCTTCCTTCCTTAAGATAACCTTTGTCGGGTATTTTGTCACAGCAAAGAGAAATATAACTAATGGAGGAAAACCAGTTTGGGGGAGGATAGAAGAGCATGTTGAGAGTTCGAGACATCCTAATAAAAATAATAACTGCACAGTTAGATTGAAGACTCACTGTAAAGGAGGTCTGGGGGGTAAAGAGGTTTGAGAGTCATTGGCATGGTAACGTGAAGAAGGCGTGGTTGAACCTTCTTACAGAAAGTGTGTAGGAGAGAAGTCTAGATTGTAAGCAGAGCCTTAAGGAATTCTCACGCTTAGTTCTCAGGTGGAGAAGGAGAGGACTACAACAAGACAGGAGAAGTGGCCGGTCAGGAAAGGAGGAAAACTGGGCAAGGTGATGAGAGCGCAGTGGGTAGAACTCACCAGAAGCAGGAAGACCCTTTTCCGTGTTCTGTGAGATGGGTCAGTATGTCCATCCTCTTTCATCTGTCTCCTAACTTCCCATCTGAACACAAATACCCTTGGTTCCTCATAGAGCCAGATAATGTTCTTCAAGGCAGCAGAACCAAAGGCTGGTTGGGGCCAACAAGAGTGAGGAACGCTTGCATGGGCAGCAACCAGTTAATTAGTGAACTAAATCCTTGGAAGATTTTCCTGTATAGACATGAATGGGTTAAGTTAGGAATCCTGAGATCCAACCTGAGTTCCTTGGTTAGCCCACCCTGCCAGCCTTGGGATTTCTTAGGACTTACTGGATTTCAGTGTTTTTTTTCTTTTCTTTTTCTTTTTTTGGTTTTACAAGGTATGGTCTC
Organism: Jaculus jaculus; assembly: GCF_020740685.1. Lineage (NCBI taxonomy): Eukaryota > Metazoa > Chordata > Mammalia > Rodentia > Dipodidae > Jaculus > Jaculus jaculus. Next base: position 111,161,498 of record NC_059108.1, on the reverse strand, counting down.
ACTGTAGCCCATGCTGACCTGGGATTTACTATGTAGACTCAGGATGGCCTTGAACTCTCAGCGATCCTCTTACCTCAGCTTCCTGACTGCTGGGATTAAAGGTGTGTGCTACCATGCCCAGCTTCAGTGTTATTATGGTTCATTGTTGGGGCAGGGATGGTGACCAGTGGTGGGGAAAGGGAAGAAGGGAGGGAAAATCACCTTGTGCACACCCAGTGGAGTTTTACAAAGATTCTATGAGATCACAGGTCTCAAAGAGCTTTGGAAAATCAATAGCATCAGATATTTTTCTGTATGGCATAAAGAATTTTTTATTAGTTTTACAAAAAATACACTATTTACATCTGAAGGATTTCCAGGCACTTATTTAGGATATAAATAATAACGTGAATACCTTCTATCTCTTTCTATCCCAGTGTGAGTATAATACTCTTTTCTAACTGAAAATAGGAAAAACAAAGAAAAATCCTGTATCTATTACTGATGCAAGGAAAAGGATAAATATAGAATTTTAACAAAACAGAGTCAGGCCCAACCAAGCTAATGGATTCCAGACCAAACAGCAAAAACAAAAGGATTACCACTAAAACCTTATGCCTGTGTGTTTTTTAAAGTTTTTATTTTATTTATATATTTATTTGAGAGAGAGAGAATAGGCATGTCAGGGCCTCCAGCCACTGGAAATGAACTCAAGATGCATACGTTATCATGTACATCTGGCTTGTGTAGGTACTGGGGAATTGAACCCGGATCCTTAGGCTTCACAGGCAAACGCCTTAAGTGCTAAATCATCTTTTCAGGTCCTTACATCTGTTTTTAAGGCTGACGAGAAGGCAAATGCCTCATCCAGCTCTTCTTGGGAAAGCCTGGCCTACAGGGTTACCCAGTGCACCTGCCTTTTGATTACCCCTCTTCTGTGCGCTGCCTCTAGCCCAGTCCTGGCATGGCAAAACCCTTCCACATGTGCCAACTTACCAGGGCAAAAGAGGTATTACCCTCAAACAGGAGCCAGGCTCAGCACCTCCAGTGGTTAATCCTTGTGTTTGAACTGCTCTGACAAGGACTCCAGTTCTGCTTAGCCAAAATCTCAAATCAGAAACTAACATCCATTCTCTAAAACTATGTCTTTAAAGCACCTCTGCATGAAACAAAGCAGGCTTCCATCAGAGGACTTTTGGCTTGAAAGACACCTTCCAGGCCCTGCATCTTCTCACTTAGTGATTTGGTACTCTATTTTTTTTAAAATGTTTTAAAAAATTTATTTATTTATTTGAGAGAGAGAAAGACAGAGAGAGAGAGAGAAAAAAAAAAAAAAGTGCTCCAGGGCTTCCCCTGCAAATGAATTCCAGATGCATGCATCCTTGTCCATCTGGCTTATGTGGGTCCTGGGGAATTGAACCACTGAGCTTTGGCTTTGTAGACAAGCACCTTAACCACTAAGCAATCTCTCCAGCCCAGTACTCTATTTTTTATAGCCACTATCCCCAAACCTTCCACCTATGCTCTGAACTAGCAAGAGCAAGTGAGATTTGGGAATTGATGAGGCAAAAACTGGGCTGTGTTTGATAAAACCTGTGTTATGCCTGATTTTTACTAACACATATTAATTGTACACATTTATGAGATTCAGGGTGATATTTCAATATGTCCATACAATGTGCACTGATCAGACAGCTCAGACTTTTAAAGGGATATTTATGTGTGCTTGGTCATTCTTTAAGAAAAATGAATTGAGCCTGGTATGGTGGCACATACCTTTAATCCCAGCACTCAGGAGGCAGAGGTAGGAGGATCACCATGAGTTTGAGGCCATCCTGAGACTACATAGTGAAGTCCAGGTCACCCGGGACTTGAGTGAGACCTTACCTCGAAAAAAAAAAAAAAAAAAAAGAAAAATGAATTGAGTCTTCCTTTCATATCCACTCAGGGAATCCAGCATGCTTCCCTGTTTTTAAAATTTCTTGAGGGCAGTGACTGGCTTGTCACCTCTCAGGCTGAATGCTCCTCCTAGCTTCAAGAGAGATCTGGGCTGCTGTCTCACCCACTGTGACTGGCTACTGTCTCATCCTCTCAGTACTTCCCCTGTGAGAATTCATTCCCTCTCTTCTTGATTACACACAAGATGACTGCTTAAGGTTACAGATTTCCACTAAGAGGCCCTGAGGGGATGGAGCGCCACTTCAGAGCATCAGGAAAAAATTCAAACTCCAATATTAGACATGCTTTATTTGCAAGATCATTCACTCCATGGAGGGATATGATTGTGTAATCTTGGGCTTGTTCTCCTGATAGAATCTCTTTTTTCTTTTTCCTTTCTCCCCTTCCTTCCTCTCCTAAGTGTTTCAGAGGACTCAAACTTCTTCCTCTAAAGAAATTAAGGGCAGTGCTGGAGAGATTGCTCAGTGGTTAAAGGGGCTTGTTGGCAAAGCCTGCTGGCCCAGGTTCAATTCCTCAGTACCTTAGTAAAACCAGATGTACAAGTGGTGCATGCAATGCATGCGGAGTTTGCTTGCAGTGGCAAGAGGTCCTGGTATGCCTGCTCTCATTCTCTTTCTCTGTCATATTTAAGTAAATATTTAAGATATTTTTAAAAATTAAGGGAGATTTCTCCCTCCTCTTTACTTTCCACAGACTAATTTATCCCCTTCACCTTCATCATCTCCTTACACTTTATGTCTTGTATGACAGAAGAAGCCATTAAATAATTAATTTCTATCACAACTCCTTAGGGCCCAAAAGTATCGATCCTCCTCTCCCCCTTTAAATATAAAAGGCTCATTTCCATTCTAGTTAAGGTTACATTATTAACAAGACTCCAGTATTTGAGTCCTCACAGAATAGCTCATAACCCCTCCCATTTGTGTTCATAAACCTGTCAGCAAAATGGTCTCTTCATGTTCGGGTTCACTTAGCAAAGTTATCCAGACAGGATGTTATCTTTACTTTGTGCCCCTGTGCCCCTCACCTAAGCATCTTTCCCCCTGCTAGTAAACTTAGGACACCTCAGTTAAAACCTGAACAATCTTAAAACCATTTAGACCCGGGGAGTGATGAGAACAAGCAACACGGACGTTTCATGGACGGAAGACAAAGGAGGAGTGAGCCAAGCAGCAGCATTCACTGTCCTGTGCGTCTGCACTGGGGGCTGCATGAAACCAGCTGCCTAAGCTCCTACCACTGGGCCTGCCCTGAAAGATGGACTGTGACCCGGAACGGTAAGCTAAAGTAAACCCTTACTTCCTTAAGGTGCTTATTGTCAGGTATTTAGTCACAGCAATGAGAATGTAACTAATAGGCATCTTAAAATCAACGTGTATATTCACCAGGTTAAAAATGTGATACAAAAAAAGGCCAGGAGTGCATATGTTTTTAAAAATACTTATTTATTTGACAGAGGGAGGGAGGGAGGGAAGGAGAGAGAGAGGGAGAGAATGGGCACACCAGGGCCTCCAGCCACTGCAAATGAACTCCAGACCTGTGTGCCTGCTTGTGCATCTGGATAACGTGATCTCCTGAGGAATCGAACCTGGATCCTTTGGCTCTGTGCAGGCAAATACTTTAACCATTAAGTCATTCCTCCAGCCCAGGAGTGCACGCCTTTAATCCCAATACTTGGGAGGCTGAGGTAGGAGGATCGCTGTGAGTTTGAGACCAGCTTGAGACTACATAGTGAATTCCAGGTCAGCCTGGCCGAGAGTGAGACCCTACCTTGAAAAAAACCAAAACCAAAAAACAAACCCCAACAAAACAAATAAACAAACAAACAAATTTCAAAAGAAATCACTTCCTCCCAACAAGCTAATGAGAGTCCAGTAGTAGGTGAGCCTGTAGAAGGAGAAACAGGTAGATTTGGAGTCACTGAAATAATCAATACCGGAATCATGTTGCACACAAAATCAGTTAACATCATACTGGGCAGTAAAATTTACTGGGGTTATGATCTTCTTACCAGGCAGAAATAGTTCTCATCTCTGTGGGCAAAGTTCGTTTGCATTGCTATTGAGCATGAACCACGTGCATCACTTTAAGTTCGCTACAAGTCAATATCTATAGGATAAGCCAGACAAAGGTACAAATCATATCCCTTGAGAGTCAGGCATTCTTAGAAGGATCTATTTGACATTATTCAAAAGTGACATAGGGCAGCACTTTGGAGGCAGAGGTAGGAGGATCACCATGAGTTCCAGGCCACCCTGAGACTTCATAGTGAATTCCAGCCCAGCCAGAGCTAGAGTGAGACCCTACCTTGAAAAACAAAAACAAACCAACAAAAAGAAAAAAGTGAGAGGGGAGGTATGTAATCTCTTTCCCTGTTTTCAAGTTTTAGATGTGTGTGTGTGTGTGTGTGTGTGTGTGTGTGTGTGTGTGTGTGTTATGTGTGTGTGGTGTGGTATACTATTTTTTTTAATATCTGAAAACAACTATATTTTCCTCTCAAATTCTGTCAGTATACCAATCATTCAATTTTTTTTTTTTTTTGCTCAACAATGGTTTTTATGATACAACATTGCTCTAGAGAATATGTACTTAATGCCCTTCTGAATTTTAAGTCTTATTTTACTCTCCCCCAATACCCGTTATTTAGGATAATCCATTTAAGGGTCAAGTGCATTTTCTTAACTCCTAAAACAGGATGTTTTCATATAAACGGGAAACTTAATGATGCTGGCCATAGTTTCTGCAACATGTCACCTAACCTAACTGGTCAAGCCTAAGTAATTGTGAGCTAAGGTCTCCAGAAGTATGCTTGAACCAGAAATATGCAGACACAACAGCATTTCTGCTTTCTATTAACTTGGCATATTGAAGTTATAAGTACATGAAATAGTTGAAACATAGTTGATTTGTCTGGGTCACAGGCTTGGTTGCAAGGCTATGAAAGGGAGGAATGTACTCACCATGACGGTTTTCTGGCTGCTTATCTTCCATGGCCTACTGATCGCCATGGAGTGAACACCCAGTTCTGATGCAGCAACTGACTGCCGGAGCTCCACATGTGAGCTGCGTCCATGCTGTAGCCGCCCAGGACTTCCAAGGGACCCCCAGGAGTACTGCTGCCTGCTTTGGGAGGGATCTGTCCACCATGCTAGGATTCTTAAGAGCTACAGAAATGAGATGTTCTTGAGGTGAGTAGGCATAGGCAAGGGTCGACTGCTTGGGAAACATCTACATTCTGTGGAGGCCATGTGTCCGTCCGAAACACCCCTGAATTCCAGCCCTAATCCATCAGAACTCCCACGGCTTCCCTTTGGCCGAGCTCATGCTGAAATTCTTTCTGCAGCTGCTGGGGAGGCCGGTCACAGTCAGGGGAGAGCTGTGAGAACACCGGGTCACTGCACCTCCTGAACACCCACAATCACTAGGTTGGCGTGATGTGAAAAACCTGAGAAATCTACTGGTAATCTCTTATCTGAGTACTGGCTAGGCTGTAATTAGACCACATAACTCAAGAGGACTGAGGTTGAAGCCCATCATCAGAAGTATTTATAAATTTAAGTTGATTCTCTTTTCATTTTCCTTGCCTATGTTTTTTTTTCTCTTGAGGAGTGATTTGGGGGGGAAGGGCCAAAAGGTAGTGGGCATGGTGTGGGGAGAGGAATAGATACCTCCATGTTTTCCAAAACCATAAAATGTTTATCTCATATACAACACATAGGAAAGACTGCTTATATATTTTTTTTGTTGTGTTAAAACACAAAAAATGGGCTGTAGAGATGGCTTAGTGGTTAAGGTACTTGCCTGAGAAGCCTAAGAACTCATGTTTAAATTTCCAGTTCCCACATAGCCAGATACAGTGATGATGGAAGCATGCAATGTCACACATGTGCACAAGGGGGCGCATCCGCTTTTTTTTTTTTTTGGACTTGGTTTCATTCCAATCCAGGCTGACCAGGAATTCACTATGCAATCTCAGGGTGGCCTCAAACTGATGGTGACCCTCCTACCTCTGCCTCCCGAGTGCTGGGATTAAAGGCGTGCGCCACCATGACCGGCTATCTGCGGTTCTTTTGCAGCAGGCTAAAGGTCCTGATGTGCCCATTCGCTCTCTCAAATTATATATCTAATAAAACTTACCTTATTTTAAAATCAGTAAGTGTGTAGTTTGGTGGCATGAAACACATTTATAGTGCACTGCCATCACTGCCACCATGAATATCCAAACTTTTTCATCACAAGCAGAAACTCTGCCCTCATTAAACATTGACTTCTTTCCTCTCTCTTGGTCCCTGGATATTTCTGTCCTATGAATTTGCCTGTCCCAGGTATCTTGTGTCCATGAAATCATATGGGAGTGACTCTGTTGTACTTGACACATTGTATTTGCCATAATGTTTTCACAATTCAACATCGCTTGGTTCTTAAGCAAGGTTAGTTTCAGTACTTCCTTTGGGAATCTGCACTAGAAAGAGTAACTTTCTGTATATGCCTTGCTGTGCTACTTCTCCTTTGTTAAACTCAAAGACGCCCAGTTTTGCCTTATGATATAATTAATCGGTGGACTGAGGCTGTGTGTAGCTCCGCGGTAGAGCACCTGCCTGGCGTGCACAAAGCTTTGGTTTAATCCATCCTCACAAAAAAGTAAGTTGATGTAAGTAAGTATGGGGCTGCAGATATGGCTTGGCAGTTAAAACACTTGCCTGTAAAGCCTAAGGACCCAGGTTCAATTCCCCAGGACCCATGTAAGCCAGGTGCACAAGGTGGTGCATGTGTCTGGAGTTTGTTTGCAGTGGCTGAAGGCTCTGGTATGACTATTCTCTCTCTCTCTCTCTCTCTCTCAAATAAATACATATTGAAGAAATAAAAATAAATAAAAGAAACAGCTAGTGGTTGAGCTTGAGTTATTTGCCTTTTATTTTTCAAAGTCAAGTATTACCTGTACAATATGAGCAGTAAGAATCTTCACTAAGGGCTGGCGAGATGGCCCCGTGGGTTATGCTTGCCAGGTGAGGAAGCATGAGGGCATGCATTTGGATGACGCTGGGCCTGGTGGTGTGTGCTTGCAATTCAGGTGCTGGGGAGGCAGAGACAGGGAATTCCTGGGGCTCAACTCGAGTTGAGTCAGTGAGCTTTAGGCTGAGTGAAAGACTGTCTCAAAGAAGAAGGTGAAGAGACACTGAGGAAGACATCCTCTCTCCACACACATCTCTGTGTACATGCACTCCTCCCCCCAAATGCATGAGCATACATACACACACGCACACTTCACACACATGCGAGCGTACACACACACACACACACACACACACACACACACACACACACCTCTGCTGACTATGACTGCACTTCGGCTGAAGTGCTCTCTCAGTACTTACACTGCAAAACCACAGCAATATATTCTGCTCACTTCTCTCCCCTGTGAGCCACGGAAACAGAGGACCATGGTCGATGCCACTTGTTAAGATTATGGAACTAGGGCTGGAGGAATGGCTTTTGCCTGAAAAGCCAAAGAACCCAGGTTCGATTCCCCAGGACCCATATAGCCAGATGCACAAGGGGGCACATGCATCTGGAGCTCATTTGCAGTGGCTGGAGGCCCTGGCCCATTCTCTCTCTTTCTCTGTCAAATTAATTAATAAAAATTTTAAAAAGTTAATGGAACTTAAGTGGTATCTAGCGGACCCAGCAGAAACACTCCTAGACAGAAGAAAATGTGCCGATGGTATTTTTTCCCCCTTTATCACTCCAACTACCTCTCCATTTAGTGCCCAGGAAGCTGCGATCCCTAGATGAGTGCACACCACCCGGCCAATGAGCGTTTCATCACACCCCCCACACTGCCCTCAGCTGAGTGTGGTTGGGTTGAACAAACAGAGAGAACAATGATAATAAGATGAAAAAGGATCATGCAGGAACGCAGCCTCGTTCCTCCCAGCTGGGCACTGAGTAGCTCCCAGGTATGCAGCCAAAAAGAAAGGACCAGAAGAGCAAAGCCTTCTTTAGGATAAGCGCCGTGCACGAGCCCCTCAGGTTTTACCCAGACTCACGCCAGCAAATGAAGGCTCAGATGACGTGACGTTCCGCACACAAGCACAGACAGCTACCAAAATGAGATACAGCGAAGAGAATAAATTAGCACCAGCTGCAGCCCAATTAAGCAGAGATTCCCACAAGGGAAAGCTTACATACAATTTACCTAAACAAATCCTTTGCTTTTTGTTGCATTTGCTGCTTATTAAATTTTTTATTAAAACAACTACAAAGAGTAACCAAGAATGCTGTTATCACACCAAGGGAAAAAAAATGAAGCACTTTTTTCCAATAAAAGAATGCTATGAAGGGGTATTTGTAGTCAAATATTTGGGTTTCTAACATTAAAAAAAAAAAAAAAAACCCACTTGATTTTTTTTTTTTTTTTAAGCAAATCCAAGTTACAATGCTCATCGTTAAAAGAGAGCAAGCTTCGGATGGAAAACCACCGTTTCCAGTTCCATTCATCCTTGCCCCTCACATGAGACAGCTTCCAAATCTTTGGCTCTTTCTACTGGTATTCTTGCCCTATATTTTGGGAGAATTTGCTCTCACTGGTATTTTTTTTTTTTTTTCCGAGGAATGGAATTCACTATGTAGTCTCTGGGTGGCCTTGAACTCACAACAATCCTCCTCCCTCTGCCTCCCGAGTGCTGGGATTAAAGGCGTGTGCCACCACGTCCGGCTTCATTGGTGGTTTTTGGTTTCTCCTTTTCACTTGGTCTTTTGACATTCTCTAGCATGAAGATTTTGCCCCCTTTATCCCGAGTCCTATCACCATTCACCTGCTCCCTCCTCCCAGCTCTGACTTTGTATCACAGTGGGAGGGAGAGAATAGTAAGGAAATGGGGGCGTCATTCTCTGTATAGTGTGAAGGACGCATGTATAGTAAGGGAATAATAAAGTACCAGGCAGCTCCTCCAATGCTGGATTTGTGCTGGGCATGATTTGAAGTCACACACACACACACACACACACACACACACACACACACGAGCACATGCTCATTTAACCATCACAGCAACCCTATAAATTAGGTACCTACATTATCCCCATTTTTACATACAAGAGACCCAAAGCCCAGAGAGCTTAAGTAACCAATATTATGGAGTACCCAGCATCCATGACTAGATCCAAGATAAAAGGCATTTAGCTCTTTGAGACGTCAGGAGCAGCAGACGCTTGTAAAGGGCAATAATGACACTGTGGACCATGGCAGTGATGATGCCCTGGCCAGCAGTGGATACACACATGCAGCTAGGAACCAGAGTAAGGAGGATGTATAACAATTAACCTGAGTTTTGTTTTCGGAGCTTATACAATTTGAAATCCCTCTGTGAAAAACGTTCAAAATTAGGTATCCAAAGAATATTTAAAATGGCAAAAGAAACCATAACTAATTTTAAAAATCTTAAAAAATGTGATAACTGCCATGAACATTACAACATTCAGGAAAATAGCATACGAACAGCTTCCATATTAACCTCCACTCTATTCTCTAACCCTGCACCCCCTCATCCTTCCCAACAGGCGGCACACACTTTGCTCATCACCCCTCAACCATTTTGAAACATCCTTAGCTAAGAAAAGCCTAGAGAATGCATTCATTCTTTCTTCTAGAAAGGTAGGCAAAAATGTGGTTGCCATATTAATAGCGTAGCAGTTTCTTCCTGTTTCACAAGTCATCATTGGAAATACTGCGTGAAGTTTAGGACACCAGTCCAATTTGCGCAAACCTGTGGCACATAGACCTTTGGTAATGCGCTGACGGTCCCAGGCCACATCCAGGTCGCTGGATTGTGACTGCTCTTGTAAACTCCTTGAATTAATTGAGGACATTCACAACCTAGACTCTGAAGAACAACTCAAAGTGGGCAGTCCTGTAGCTTCCACCTCTGAGGGCAAACCCCCCCCCCCCCGGCCCATCCCGTCCCCCAGGCCTGCCTGGGATGCTCAGACCACTCCAGCCCTCATCTTGCTGCTCTGGTGCTATAGCTCAGCTCTTGGGAATCCTCTGCTCCTGTCCAGGAAGCTGGCATCCTGCCCGGAAGACACATCCCACCTGCTATCCTGGCTTGAAGACTGTTGCAATGGTCTTGGGATCCAGGCCAGTGGTGCTGGTGCCGGGACTGGAGGAGCAGCTCCAGGAGTTACAGCTGCGACTGATTCCAGGGGAGAGAACTGGGCTGGGTGGGAAAGACCTGAGCAAATACTCTAAGAAGCCTTGCGGACTGTACGTGAGCTGCTGTAGTCAGGTTCACACCGCTGGCAGGAATCACCCGACCAAGAGCAGCTTTGGCTTACAGGCTCGAGGAGAAGCTCCATGATGGCAGGGGAAAATGATGGCATAAGAAGGTGGACATCACCTCCTGGCCAATATCAGGTGGACAACTGCAGCTGCAGAGTGTGCCCAACACTGGCATGGGGAAATAGGCTATAATACCCATAAGCCCGCCCCCAACAATACACTGCCTCCAGGAGGCGTTAATTCCCAAATCTCTATCAGCTGGGAACCCAGCATTCAGAACGCTTGAGTTTGGTGGGGGGACACCTGAATCAAACCACCACATGAGCTGAAAGGCAAAGGTGCTTTTCATCATTCAAGCTAAACACCATAGACATCCCACCAAGTAAAGACATAAATCTTCATTTGAATGCTTTCATGAAAAACCCTTGGAAATAGCAAGGAAGCTCTGGGTTGGCAGCCAGGAGTTTTGCATTTCATAGCCTGAGCTGATCTATAGCCAATGAGCCATTTCACTCCTCTCTCCCTCCATTCCCTCCCTCCCGTCTGTAGTCTGTAGTCTGTAGGCCCTCCTTGAAAATGTGAAGGTTAGAACAGGTCACCAACCTGGCCCATTTCAGCACCTTGGACAGGCAGTCACACCAAGACTAGGAGTCCCCTCCAATCCCAACCCCACTCCCAGCAAACAATTGGCTGAACTGGGGACACCAGTCTTTGCCAGAGTCATCTGAGAGAGGACAAGGTCATGAACCAGTCTAGGAATTTAAATGAAAGGAAATCCAAGAGAGGGCACCATAAGCCACTTTACAAAAGCAGAACATTTTATACCATCAGCCAGCAGTTGCTGAAGTCATGCCAACTCACAAAAGCCATGGTACCTGAAAAGTTAACAAGAGGATGAAAGAACATTACAGGATGAAAAACCTCAGCTTCTAACATAAGGCTCATGGAAGGGGACATAAATATTTTCTAAGTAAGACTTCCGAATGCTTCCAACATTGATTTTTCCATCATTTCCTTCTCCAGGTTCTACTTTGTTTACTAAAATGAATGCAAATGTAAAAAGCCCTGTCACTTTCCAATTGTGTGTATGTATGCATCTCCAAACAACATGTGTGACTGTCAAGCTAAATGCTGGGGAATGAGTTCTGGGGCCTCTGCTTCTCTGCTCAATGGAATAAGCATGTGAAGAAATATTTTTATTTATTTGTAATGAGAGAGAGAAAGAGGGAGAGAGAGAGGAGGTACAGAGGGAATGGGTGTGCCAGGGCCTCCAGCCACTGCGATCAAATTTCAGACACACATGTCACTTTGTGCATCTGGCTTTCGGTGGGTACCGGGGAACTGAACAGGGCTTGTTAGGCTTTGCTGGCAAGCTTCTTTACCACTGAGCCCCAGAAAAAGCCCATTTTCAGGATGCTCAGTGGTATGATATAGCCAGTCAGATGCAGAGTAGCACTTCTCTTCCCCAAATGCAGTCACGGTTGTACAGAGCTGTTCCAAACACACTAACTTTTCAACAACAGCATTTACGAGCACTTTGGGGCAAGTTGCTTTTGAGAATGAGTGAACGATTCTTTTATCTAATATTTACTTTCTTATAACAGCAGTATGATTGTTATCTCTAATAGTAAACATATCACATGGCTGTGGTAAAAATGACAGAACGCATACCATGAAATGGAGGAAGTCCCCACCCTCTCAGAGATCAGCTCAGCTCATTTTGCATCCAATCCAGCAATCTTTTCAACATGTGTAATTATAGATCTTTGTAGCAATGGCAGTGGAAACAAGGATATACACAATGTGGTTCTTGCTTTGCTTTACTTTTTCTTTTTTAAAAGATAGGTTCTAATTCCGCAGCTCAGGTTAGCCTGGAACTCACTACATATCCCAGGTTAGTTTCAAACTTGTGGCAATTCTCCTGCCTCAACCGCTGAGTGCTGGGTTTTCGGATGTGGGCCGCCCCACCCAGCCCTTACCTGGTATCTCAACAATGGGCATGATATGTGGGTCATACAGAGATGTGTCCTTCTTCTTATACTGTAACCAAATCCTGCTGCCAGGAAATGCTGTCATTATTTAATCTATTGTTGCTACACATTCGGTTGGTTTCCAATGTCCCTTAATTGCTACAGGCCTGGAGAAAGCGCCTGTATGGTAGTCTTCTTGCCCATCTGCAAGTGTGGAACGAGATAAATTCCTAGAAGGAGAAGTTCCGAGTCAGAGTCTGTGACTATCTTAATTTTGGCATGTCCAGCTGACACTGTATACTTTCATTGTAATTATATAAATTAGCTTTGTTTTCCTTCTTTCCTCTCATCCTTTTGCTTGCACTGTGCCACTAACTTTGTAAGCTTTAGCAAATCAATAAACAAAGAATGATGTCTTGCTATATGTCTCACATATGGATTTATCATATATAATAGAAGGTACTAGGTAAAAAAATCACTAATAATAAATCACTAATTAAAAAGTTTTAAGTAAGTAAGGCAGAGTGAAAACTCTGTACTTTCTTGGGTTTTATCTAACTTTAGACATCTCTATTCATAAGTCATTGAATACAATGTAGATCTCCCAGGAGGTAGTTTCCCAGTGGAATCAGCATGGATTCTCTTTCCCAGGCTCGGAAGGTTCCAGAACTGATGGTGTGTTCTGGATCTTGGGATTTATATTCCTGGCTTTTTGCCCTCTCTCTACTTCCCCAGCCACCTCGGCTCCCAAAGTGTTTGACCCTCAGCCCCCCTTCTCCACCCTTTCCATCGCATGAGAATGAAGATGGTCTTGTCCTTCATTGGTCCACGTCTGGGATGTGGAGGAATTTTGGAATCATGCCCGCTCTATTTCCCATGAGCCAACACATCTGGAATGAGGCTGGAGAGGCACAGAGAGAGGCGGGCTGGCCAAAGTGACTAACCGCGTGCTTCAACAAAAGTACAGAGGGAAAATTTCTCCACCATTCCCTCCTTCAAGCTCGAACAGAATGATACTGATGTCTGTTCTTTCAATCAGGAACAAATGTGGTTTTTAAGGTGCGACTGCTTGGAAAGGTCTGTGTCCCTCCTCACAGGACCAGCTGACCATCTGGCACAGCCGTAGTGTGGCTTGGACATGAAGGCCCTTTTGAAAGGGGTCAGTTTGTTTCCTCTCTGTCATGTTCTTGTTGAAAGTGATGTATGAACAAGATTTTTTAAAAATGCAAACAGTACATTTAGCTCTAGCAAAAAAAGCCAAAAAAACAACAGTTTCTGCCTTAGTACAGACCTCTAGTATTGCTACACTTGATAATCACGCCTGATATGTCCTTCCCGCAGTTTACTTTGTACACCCCCATTTTTCAAGTGGGAGGCATTATCACGTGCACTGTGTGTGCTCTGCTTTTTTCAACATTGACACATGCACAGATTAGTCCAAATCATATAGACGCATGTAGGCACAGTAGTCTATGATAAGTACACTACAATTGACTTCACCAATCATCTACTAAATAAGATTTAGGATAGCTCCACTGCTTGGCTATTGATGCATGGCCCTAAGTGCATGCATGTTCGTATATGTGCAGGACATATTTCTAAAACACAATTCCTGTGCTGTTGTACTTTTGCATTTTAACTTAGCTAGATATTTCAAAATTGCTTTTCAAAGAAAGTAGTTCCCAACTTGTCCTCTCATCAGACTATGAAGGGTATGGAGGGGCTTTCCTCATCCTATCAAAAGAAACTCTTTGGGGCTGGAGGGATGGCTTAGCACTTAAGGTGTTTGCCTGCAAAGCCAAAGGACCCAGGTTTGATTCCCCAGGACCCACGTTAGCCAGATGCACAAGGGGGCCACATGTCAGTTTGTTTGCAGTGGCTGGAGGCCCTGGTGTGCCCATTCTCTCTCTCTCTCTTTCTCACTCTATCTCTCTCCCTCTTTCTCTGTCAAATAAATAAACATAAAATATTAAAAAGAGACACTTTGAAAATGAGCAATTATTTAAGAATCAACTTAATAAAACTGTCCTGAGAAAATGGATTTCTAAATGAAAGACCCAGGTTACACACACGCTGGGAAGTGTCTCTACCCCTGAGAAGGTCCAGACAGGCCCACTGATATGTTTCTCCTTTTGATGCCTCTTTACTGACCCCAAGACCTTTGTGAACACCCCAGCTTTCACAGTGTTACCTGCAAATCACTCCGTGATGGAGGTGATGGTCCCCACACTGCTTTCATGCTCAGACCAAAGCCATTTTCTAGTATATTACATTCTCTCATGTTAAAGATTGTGCTGGCCCCAAGTTATTACCGGTCATTTTTCTCGTTTTTTTCTTTCTCTCTCTCTCTCTTTTGTTTTTGCTTTTCAAGGTAGGGTCTCACTCTAGCCCAGGCTGACCTGGAACTCCCTATGTAGTCTCAGGGTGGCCTCAAACTCACAGTGTTCCTCCTACCTCTGCCTCCCAAGTGCTGGGATTAAAGGCATGTGCCACCTTGCCCGGATCATTTTTCTAGTTTTTCTTTTTTCTCTCTTTCTTTCTTTCTTCCTTTCTTTCTCCTGCTCCTCTTCTTCTTCCTCCTCCTTCTTCTTATTTTTAGTTTTTCAAGGTAGGGTCTTGCTCTTGCCCAGGCTGACCTGGAATTCACTATGTAGTCTCAGGCTGGCCTTGGACTCTACAATCCTCCTACTTCTGCCTCCCAAGTGCTGGGATTAAAGGAGTGTGCCACCTGGCCTGGCTCAGTTTTTCATTTTTCTTTTTTTTTTTTTTGAGAAAGGTTATCCCTCTATCCCAGGCTTCCTTGAACCCATGGCCACCCTCCTGCTTCAGCTTCCCTAGTGCTGGGATTACAGGTATAAGCCATCACACTCAGCTTCAGGACTCTCTTTTCCTGCCCCTAAATATCCACTGTTCTAATGCAGCCACCGACTTTCTAGAGAGGAGATGGCACATCGCTACCTCAGAGCTGCCCCACCAGGGCGCTCACCATGCCTTCCTGCTGCCTCCCTTATTTGCCCATTTTTGCAAACGAGCTCTAGAAGCATACGCCACCTTGTGCCTCTGGCTTATGTGGGTACCGGGGGATTGAACCTGGGCCCTTTAGGCATCACAAGCAAGCACGTTAACTGCTAAGCCCTCTCTCCAGCCCCTAACCTAACTTCTATATAGGTCTTATCTCCAAATATAATCACATGAAGGGTCAGAGTCTGAACCTGTGCATTTTGTGTGCAGCAGAGATGCTGTGGAGGGTCTCAGTGAAGGGGGCACGCACAGAACAGAGCTCAGGCGCTGCTTCCCTGGCACAGCGTGGGCCCAGGCAGCTTGCAGGGATGAGGACCGAGGCTGCTTTGCCGGCTTATTCCAGGGTAGATGCTAGAGTGTGCTCTTTTGCCTTGACAGAGTTGGATGCTGGGCCTTTCTTGTTTTGAGACAAATATATGTGTTAAGTTTTGTGGTATCCCGATTAGGAAAGCTAAATTAGTTAATTGAAAAATGAAAAATAGGAAAATTAAACCAGCGAGTTCTCCAAACATATTGGGCCAATTTAAAACTCAGGTTAACACTGATTTATTATTTTAATAAGATTCCTGTGCAAGGAAAAATGACTGGCCTGCATTATAAATACATGTGGAATGCATTTATTTGGCTCCAATATATGGGAGCAACAGGGTAAAGAACTCCTTGAGCTTTCTACAGTTTTTTTTTTTTTTTTCTTATCCTTAAAATCTTTGGGCCTAAACGTTACTTGCAGCTAAGGTAAATGCCCAGAGAATAACGCGGCCCTTCAAGTATTTTCTTTTTCAAAAATGACCCATGAAACTACCTCAGGGCTCAGATGAGGGTGTGGGGTGAGTATGTATCCTCCGTTCTCTAGCCAGGACTGTGCCAGGGCTACAAGAGAAGTTACACTCTAAACAGGGCTCCTTGGAAAGACAGCTGGGCTCAACCTCTGCACCTGCTGAAACAGGGGCCATCTTGTCAACCAGACGTGTCAGTGGGGGGCGGAGGCTCCAGAAGGCAGTAGCAACTTGCCCTCCTCCATGACGCAAGTCCACTTGGAGTTCCGAAAGCTTGGCCAGCTCCCATGGTGCAGGGCTTTAGTCATGGGCACTGGGCTCTGCGTTGAACCTGCTCAAAGACATGGTCCTGAGAAGCTGTATGCACGGACATCTACGGACAAGACTGTGAGTTCTAGGCCAGCCTGGGCTACAGTGAGACCCTACCTCCAAAAAAAAAAAAAAAAAAGATATTGGGATTGAGAAATGGCTCAACAGCTAAAGGTGCTTGCTTGCAAAGCATGACAGCTCAGGGTCCATTCGCCAGTACCCACACTAAGCAGATCTATAAAGTGGTGCGTGCCTCTGGAGCTCATTTGCAATGGCAGGAGGCCCTGGTGTGCCTTACCTCTCTGACTCTTTCTCAGAGAAGTAAGTACATCTATTTATTTTTTTTTCATATATATATATATTTTATTAACAGCTTCCATGATTGTAAACAATATCCCATGGTAATGACTTCCTTCCCCCCACTTTCCCCTTTGAAACTCCATTCTCCATCATATCCCTTCCTCCTCTCCATAAGTCTCTCTTTTATTTTAACATCATGGTCTTTTCTCCTATTTTGTACATCTATTTATTACAAAAATAATAAAATAAGACATTAAGGCAGGACAGTGGGAATATATATTGAAACTTAATAGCCCTGGTGAATTTGAGGGAAAATTCCAGAAAGGATACTTCCAATCCAGGGCCTGTAGTGTTTTGAACCTTTGCCCAGGGTAGAAGAAATTGGATCCCTTAGCTGATGAGTGGAATTCTAAAGTGGTAGAAGTAGACCTCTCTTCTCCTTCAGACCCAACAAGACAGAAAAGTTATAGCTTTTATCTTTTTGCACACAGATTCACTTAACCCTCTGAAATCTATCATTCATATTTTTACTGGATACAGATAGTCCCACAAAGGAGATACTGGTCTTTTTACTCTAGAGGATGAAATCTGGACCTATCCCGTGGGGAAGCTGAGCACACCCAGAGAGGAAGTACAAGCATGGGGTCAGAAATAATGGTATTTTCCCCCACAAATCTTTCCTCCCCACCAGAAAGATTGTGCTCACTGCCTCACCATTTAGCAATCTCATTTGTATCGGAGATAAGATAAAATTAATTGGGAATGGGCATTTATTGTTATTGATTTGTGTCTGTAATAACATTACATTATCAACAAATGGGAGAAGATAAGAAGGCCGGGGTGTAATGGGGGGGTGAGACATTTTTTCATGAAAGGATGGAATCTAAAAGTCAGTATTTGCTCACATTAACAACTCCATGTAATTGATCTCTATGGAAAATGCTTTTGATAAATCTTTCAGAATTATTGCAACTGTTATATTTTAGGAAATTCTTATGCACATATGTCATACACACACACACACATATTGGTTTTTTGAAGTAGGGTCTCACTCTAGCCCAGGCTGACCTGGAATTCACTACGTAGTCTCAGGGTAGCCCTGGACTCATAGCTGTCCTTCTGTCTGCCTCCCAAGTGCTGGGATTTAAGGTGTGTCTCACCACGCCTGGCTTATATGTATATATTGTTATTACTTACTTTTTTTGCACATGTGTATGTGTACGTGTGTGTGTGTGTTGTGTGTGCAGGTGTGTGTGTTTGCCAGGGCCTCTTGCTGCTCCACATGACTGCCAGACACTAGCACCACTTAAAAAATATTATTATGTATTTATTAGAGAGAATGGGCACACCAGGGCCTCTAGCCAGTGCAAACTCTAGATGCATGTGCCACTTTGTGCATCTGGCTTTATGTGGGTACCGGGGAGTCAAACCTGGGTCCTTTGGCTTTGCTGGTAAGTACCTTAACCACTAACTTATCTCTCCAGCAGATATTTACTTTTTCAGTTTGTGAATGTTTGTAGGTACATTGTGTATGTGTGTGTGTGTATGTGTGTGTGTGTGTGTGTGTGTGCGCACACACGCACAGAGGCCAGTGGTTAATGTCAGATGCCTTCCTCAGTCAGTCTTCACTTTATTTTTTGACACAAGGTCTCTCCCTAAACCTAGAGCTAGCTGATGTGTATAGATATCCAGCAAGTTCCAGAAATCCTCTGTGTCCAACTCCCCAGTGCTGGAATTACAGGTGTGTAACTCTGGGCTATTTTTTTTTTGTTTTAATATTTTATTTATTTAGTTGAGAGAGACAGAGACATAGGGAGACAGAATGGGTGCACCAAGGCCTCCAGCCACTACAAATGAACTCCAGACACATGCGCCACCTTGTGCAGCTGGCTTACATGGGAACTGGTGAATCAAACCTGAGTCCTTAGGCTTTGCAGTCAAGCTCCTTAACCACTAAGCCATCTTTCCAGTCCCATGGGCTGCTTTTTTACATGGTGTGCTAGTTTGAATGTGTGTTCCCCACTAGACTCAGCTAAAACTTGTTACTTGGCTCTCCAGCCACCTGGCTGGAGAGGGTGCCACTGGGTGAGTGGGTCCTAGAGTCCAGCCTTGAGGTGTCACTGGGGACAGATCTGAATTCCAGCCGTAGGGTATGCTGAGAAGTTGAGCTCTGGCGTGATCCTTGATGCTTGCCCAGGTTTGTGCTTGCTGCTTTAGGTATTTGCTCGCTGGTGATTTTTTTCTTTTGTCTTTTCGAAGTAGGATCTCACTCTAGCCCATGCTGACTTGGAATTCACTGAGTAGTCTCAGAGTGACCTTGAGCTCACGGTGATCCTCCTACCTCTGCCTCCTGAGTGCTGGGATTAAAGGCATGCACCACCATGCCCAGCTGGTGATGGTTTTTCTCTGCTGGGATGTGTGGAAGCAGCTTCTTCCACTACTGCTGGAATTCCCCTGCATCTGTAAGCTAGAAACAAACTCCTTACGCCCATAAACCGCTGCTGCTTTGGATGTCCACCCCAGCAATGTGGAGCTCTCCACAACACATGGGTTCTTGGTATCTGAATTCAGGTCCTCACAAAATACCTAATACAAAGCAAATTAGGAGAGAAAGGAGCCCGGCGTGGTGGGGCAGGCCTTTAATCCCAGCATTGGGGAGGCAGGGGTAAGAGGATCACCATGAGTTTGAGACCACCCAGAGATTACACAGTGAATTCCAGGTCAGCCTGGACTAGAGTGAGACCCTACCTCAAGGGGAAAAGAAAGAGAGAGAGAGAGAGAAAGAGCTTATTTTTGTTTACAGTTTGAGGTTGCCGTCCACCATGGTGAGGAAGGCCTGGCAGCAGCAGCATGGGGCAGAGCACAGTGTCTCCACAACCAGGATGCCGAGAGTGATATTTAGATCATGCTCTCCTTTTCATCCAGCCCACCACCCCCCAGCCCATGGGATGGCACCATCCACAGTTAGGATGGGTCTTTCTACCCCAATTAACCTAACCTAGAATCTCTCTCAAAGACATATCCATGGACCTTTTTTTAATAGGTGATATTTGATCCCATCAAATTGACAATCAGATTAAACAGCATACTGAGAGAGCACTCTCCTAAACTATCTCCCCAGTCCCTATGAGTATTTAAAATATTTTTTTGTGAGAGAGAGAGAGAGAGAGAGAGAGAGAGAGAGAGAGAGAGAGAGAGAATTGGCATACCAGGATGTCTAGACCTTGCAATCAAATTCCATATACATGAGCCACCTTGTGAACATGCATGACGTGGGTTCTGGAGTGTCAAACCTTGGTCCTTATGCTTCACAGGCAAGTGCCTTAGCCACTAAGCCATCTCTCCAGTCCCATATGAGTATGTTTAATTGAGCTATTATGTTATGGAGTTATAAGAATACTTGATCATAAAGAGACTGAAGTTAAAAAAAGGGAAACCAAAAATGTCATCAATGGCATATATTTTCAATAGAAGGCTGACCATGGTTTATTTCGTTGTTCCATTAAAAGTGATACCTTCAATGTAAGTAGGTTGATTGATACGTTACCCATTAAGTTAATAAATGGACAAAAAGTGAGAATATCATTGCTAAGAAGAGTGATGAGGAGAAATGAGAAAGAATATAAAGGACCTGTTTGATAATGTCCATGGCACAAATGACCTGTCTGTTTATAAGAAAGCATCAGAATTGCAGTGGGATGAAGTGGGCAGGGAGGGCACCAACTGAGCCAGGGGATTTGAATGAAATTTGGAGCCACCCTTTACCACAGTATGGACAAAGGCACCAGGCTCCTCATCTGTAAGTTTGAAATGATAAATGTTACCCCCACACTCCCATGTTTATCATGTTAGCTGCTAAGAGAGGCAGTCAATGTAAGAGACTGCCATACCATTGCACCTTCACAATGTCTTTTCTTTTGGTTTCAGTTAGTTATTTTTTGGAGAAAACTGAGCATGCTCAGAGGCATTGTTGTATGCCATCCTTAAGAAGCAATACAAGTTGAGCATGTCCAAACATGTTCCTGTCCACCATTGTAATCTTTCAAACATAGGCTCTGTGACCTTGAGCTAAGCATGCCCAACAATGTAGTTTCCATCTTTCCTTTTTTTTTTTTTTCAAGGTAGGGTTTCACTCTAGTCCAGGCTGACTTGGACTTGACTATGTAGTCTCAAGGTGGCTTCAAACTCAGTGATCCTCTTACCTCCGCCTCCCAAGTGCTGGGATTAAAGGCATGCACCACCATGCCAGGCTCCACCATTTTTCCTTCTTGAAAAGCAACTTTATTTATTTATTTATTTATTTTTAAATTATTTATTTATTTTATTTGAGAGTGACAGACACAGAGAGAAAGACAGATAGAGGGAGAGAGAGAGAATGGGCGTGCCAGGGCTTGAAAAGCAACTTTAAATTGAGCATACCCAGTAATGTCTGAAACCTCTAATCCCTTAATGCCCTATAGTGCTTTCCTATATGTATATGTATATGTATATGTATATGTATATGTATATGTATATGTATACACACATATGCATATACATATACATATATGTATATATATACACATATATATATGATGTGTATGTATCCCTATAGGTTTCCTGAACAAGACCATCATACTACCTTCGTTTAAGGAAATCACTGCCTTTAGAATAACACCAATGCTTTCCTCACCGGCAGCAGGTAATCCATCTTCCAGCAGTGTTTTCTCATCTGGGTATGCTTTCTGCTTTTGCACTCACCAATAGGATAGCTCATCACATTCCATTACAGTGAAGAGGTTTTGAAGTGCTGGGTTCAGGGCCAGCACACAGTAGGCTCCATCACGGAGCATTTCCCCTTCCACCTTGGGAAGCATGGCTTTTAAGTCTCATTCTCTTAGTAGGTAAGGCTCTGGGTTTCCTCTAGTCACCACAGGCATGAGAGAAGACTCACCTGGAACTTGGTTCCTTCGGTATTTCTCACCAGTCTTTGTTTCCCATGGCTCCAATACTCTTGATAAGCTACCCTGTGACGTGGTTCTTCATCTGTTTTGTATGATACTGGCCCCTTCAAGTAGTCCAAGATGGCCTCCAACTCTTGGCTCAAGCAAGCCTGCTGTAGCCTCCCAAGTAATGGGGCTACAGGCATTTATGCCAACACACCTAGCTTATTTTGCAGTTCCTGATGGGGTTAGCTCTTCTGGCCTCTGCCCCAAGTCCCTCAGAACACCCCAGCCACTCTGGAGCCCCTCACCTTCCCTTAACCTAACAAAGGGTTTGGGGTTTGGGGGGAGGGTATATTTCCAGTGTTTTCTAAAGAACTCTAGCTAGCTATTTTGTCCTCCTGGTCCTAGGCCTCCTGGTCTCTAGGTACATCCATTATCCCCTCTTTTTCTAACCAGTTCTCTCTTGCCACACCTCTTCTTTGGTCCCTGACTTATTTGTAGAAGAGCAGAGAAACTGAAATCACTGTCACACTGGGAGGCTCTGTATCAGCAACTTTTTACATGGATCAAATACCTGACAAGAAGCATCTAAATCAGGAAAGGGTTATTTTGGCTTACAGTTTGAGGGGACTCAGTCCATCATGTTGGGGAAGGCATGGTGACAGGAGGAGGAGGAGGAGGCTGCTGGCCGCACTGCACCCACAGTCAGGAAACAGAGAGTGATGAATGTCTGTGTTCAGCTTGTTTTCTTCTCGATGCAATCTGGGATCCCAGTCACCCACAGCTGTAGAGGTAATCCCATCTCAATCATCCTAATCTTGAAACTTCCTCACAGACGTGCCCAGAGATTTGTTGCCAAGGTGATTCTAGATCCAATCAAGTTGACAATGCAGATTAGCCATGGTAGGTCTCCTTTGCCTGCCCCTGACTAGCTCGGTAGCTTGTCTACTTCATTTTCCCTCTTAGTTCCAGTCACCCTGAGACTACTTTTCCTGGTATGATTTGCAATAGCAATCAGAAGAGTGGAACCGTAGCCTCAGCCTGCGGGGGTAGCTTGGATTGTTTAGACGGCTTCTTACCCATGACCATGGGGTCTTAGCAATGTGATTTCCTGCTCTAAAAACCCACCTCCAACCTTTCTTTCCTTTGTGAGTACACGCACTCGGAGAGAGCTCTAGACCCAGCGAGGCACACATGAACCTGGGGAGGTTTTATGCTTGTTTATTTTTCATGCTCCCTCTTCTGGTGGGCCAATTCCTCTGTAGTTACTGAGCAAAGACCTACAAACTCAAGCTCACAGCAAGCATTATCTTTTTTTTTTTTTTGATTGTTTTATTTTATTTTTTAAAATTTTATTTATTTGAGAGCAACAGAGAGAGAAAGAGGCAGAGAGAGAGAGAGAGAGAATTGGCACGCCAGGGCTTCCAGCCAGTGCAAACGAACTCCTGACACATGTACCCCCTTGTGCATCTGGCTTACATGGGTCCTGGGGACTCGAGCCTCAAAGTGGGGTCCTTAGGCTTCACAGGCAAGCGCTTAACCACTAAGCCATCTCCGGCCCAGATTGTTTTTTTGAGACAGGGTTTCATTGTAGCTGAGTATAGCCTCGAACTCCTGATCCATCTGCCTCAGCCTCTCAAATTCTGGGATTACAGGTATGTTATTCCACCACAACCTCCGAAATACCTGGGTTCTAAGAAGCCATCTAGTATAGTTTTAAATGATTCTGTTGCCTTCTTCCCACACCTCTTGTTGATTGAGCCTACTTATTGCTAACAGTTTGTTCAGAGATGCCAGAATTGGCTGGAGTTAAGAGTGCCTTTGGGGTTTGGGTGGCATTAGTTTGTTACATTAGTGCTATTTCTAGCCTGTCCTTTAAATTGTTTGACTTGTCTCCTGAGCAAGTGTGATGCAAATTCTTCTGTCAGTCACTGTGACATTATCCATTTCCCCTAACAAGCAGGCTTTAATTTTGGGTTCAGTGGCACTTCATCCTAGTTTTTTTTTTTTTTTAATTTTTATTAACATTTTCCATGATTATAAAATATATCCCATGGTAATTCCCTCCCTCCCCACCCCCACACTTTCCCATTTGAAATTCCATTCTCCATCATATTACCTCCCCATTACAATCATTGTAATTACATATATACAATATCAACCTATTAAGTATCCTCCTCCCTTCCTTTCTCTACCCTTTATGTCTCCTTTTTACCTTACTGGCCTCTGCTACTAAGTATTTTCATTCTCACGCAGAAGCCCAGTCATCTGTAGCTAGGATCCACATATGAGAGAGAACATGTGGCGCTTGGCTTTCTGGGCCTGGGTTACCTCACTTAGTATAATACTTTCCAGGTCCATCCATTTTTCTGCAAATTTCATAACTTCATTTTTCTTTACCGCTGAGTAGAACTCCATTGTATAAGTGTGCCACATCTTCATTATCCACTCATCTGTTGATGGACATCTAGGCTGGTTCCATTTCCCAGCTATTATAAATTGAGCAGCAATAAACATGGTTGAGCACGTACTTCTAAGGAAATGTGATGAGTCTTTTGGATATATGCCTAGGAGTGCTATAGCTGGGTCATATGGTAGATCAATCTTTAGCTGTTTTAGGAACCTCCACACTGTTTTCCACAATGGCTGGACCAGATTGCATGCCCACCAGCAGTGCAGAAGGGTTCCTTTTTTTCCACATCCCCGCCAACATTTATGATCATTTGTTTTCATGATGGTGGCCAATCTGACAGGAGTGAGATGGAATCTCAATGTAGTTTTAATCTGCATTTCCCTGATGACTAGTGACATAGAACATTTTTTTAGATGCTTATATGCCATTCGTATTTCTTCCTTTGAGAACTCTCTATTTAGCTCCATAGCCCATTTTTTGATTGGTTTGTTTGATTCCTTATTATTTAACTTTTTGAGTTCTTTGTATATCCTAGATATTAATCCTTTATCAGATATATAGCTGGCGAAGATTTTTTTCCCATTCTGTAGGTTGCCTCTTTGCTTTTTTCACTGTGTCCTTTGTGGTGCAAAATCTTTGTAATTTCACTAGGTTCCAGTGGTTAATGTGTGGTTTTATTGCCTGAGCAATTGGGGTTGTATTCAGAAAGTCTTTGCCAAGACCAATATGTTGAAGGGTTTCCCCTACTTTTTCCTCTAGCAGTTTCAGAGTTTCCGGTCTGATGTTAAGGTCTTTAATCCATTTGGACTTAATTCTTGTGCATGGCGAGAGAGAAGAATCTATTTTCATCCTTCTGCAGATATATATCCAGTTTTCAAAACACCATTTGCTGAAGAGGCTGTCTCTTCTCCAATGAGTATTTTTGGCATTTTTATCGAATATCAGGTGGCTATAGCTACTTGGGCTTACATCTGGGTCCTCTATTCTGTTCCACTGATCTACATGTCTGTTTTTGTGCCAGTACCATGCTGTTTTTGTTACTATGGCTCTGTAGTATAGGTTAAAATCAGGTATGGTGATACCACCAGCCTCTTTTTTGTTGCTCAGTATTACTTTAGATATTCGAGGTTTTTTGTGATTCCAAATGAATTTTTGGATTGTTTTTTCTATTTCCATGAAGAAAGCCTTTGGAATTTTGATAGGGATTGCATTAAATGTGTAGATTGCTTTAGGTAAGATTGCCATTTTCACAATATTGATTCTTCCAATCCAGGAACAAGGGATGTTTCTCCACTTTCTAGTGTCTTCTGCAATTTCTCGCTTGAGTGTTTTAAAGTTCTCATTGAAGAGATTCTTTACTTCCTTGGTTAGGTTTATTCCAAGGTACTTTATTTTTTTTTTGATGCAATTGTGAATGGGAGTGATTCTCTGATTTCATCCTCTGTGTGTTTGTTGTTAGCATATATGAAGGCTACTGATTTCTGTGTATTTATTTTGTATCCTGCTACATGGCTGTAGGTTTTGATCAGCTCTAATAGCTTGCTAGTAGAGTCTTTAGGGTCCTTTATGTATAGAATCATGTCATCTGCAAATAACGATAACTTGATTTCTTCCTTTCCAATTTGTATCCCTTTTATGTGTGTCTCTTGCCTTATTGCTATGGCTAAGACTTCCAAAACTATATTAAATAAAAGTGGGGACAGTGGACACCCTTGTCTTGTTCCTGATTTTGGTGGAAAAGCTTCCAGTTTTTCCCCATTTAGTAACATGTTGGCTGTAGGCTTGTCATAAATAGCCTTTATTATATTGAGATATGTTCCTTCTATTCACAGCCTCTGTAGGACTTTTATCATGAAGGGATGTTGGATTTTGTCAAATGCTTTCTCTGCGTCTAATGAGATGATCATGTGATTTTTGTCCTTCAACCCGTTTATGTAATATATTACATTTATAGATTTGGGTATGTTGAACCATCCCTGCATCTCTGGGATAAAGCCTACTTGGTCAGGGTAAATGATCTTTTTGATATACTCTTGTATTCTGTTTGCCAATATTTTGTTGAGAATTTTTGCATCTATGTTCATGAGGGAGATTGGTCTGTAATTTTCTTTTTTTGTTCTATCTTTGCCTGGTTTTGGTATCAGGGTGATGCTGGCCTCATAGAAGGAGTTTGGTAGAATTCCTTCTTTTTCTATTTCCTGGAAAAGCTTAAGAAGCAATGGTGTTAGCTCTTCCTTAACAGTCTGGTAAAATTCAGCAGTGAATCCATCCGGGCCTGGGATTTTTTTAGTTGGGAGATTATTGATAACTGTTCGGATCTCCATGTTTGTTACAGGTCTATTTAAGTGATTAATCTCATTTTGATTTAATTTAGGTAGGTCATATAGATCAAAGAAATCATCCATTTCTTTCAGATTTTCATACTTTGTGGAGTATATACTTTTATAGTATGTCCCTATGATTTTTTTGAATTTCTCTGGAATCTGTTGTGATGTTACCTTGTTCATCTTTGATTTTATTAATTTGCGTCTCTTCTCTCTTTCTTTTGGTCAGATTTGCTAAGGGTTTATCAATCTTGTTTATCCTTTCAAAGAACCAACTCTTTGTTTCATTAATTCTTTGGATTGTTCTTTTTGTTTCTATTTCATTAATTTCTGCCCTAATCTTTATTATTTCTTCCCGTCTACTGATTTTTGGTTTGCCTTGTTCTTCTTTTTCCAAGGCTTTAAGGCGAAGCATTAGGTCGTTTACTTGCGACCTTTCTAATTTCTTAATATAGGTACTCAAGGCTATAAATTTACCTCTTAGAACTGCCTTCATTGTGTCCCAGAGATTTTGGTATGTTGTGTTCTCATTATCATTTGACTCTATAAATTTTTTGATTTCCTTTTTGATTTCTTCATTGACCCATTCATCATTTAGTAGTGTATTGTTTAGTTTCCATGATTTTGTGTATGCTCTATAGCCTTTCTTGCTACTGATTTGTAGTTTAATTCCATTGTGGTCAGATAGAATGCAAGGAATTATTTCAATTTTCCTGAATTTGTTAAGATTTGCTTGTGTCCTAACATATGGTCTATTTTAGAGAATGTTCCATGTGCTGCTGAAAAGAATGTATACTCTGCAGCCTTTGTATGAAATGTCCTGTATATATCTGTTAAGTCCATTCCTTCTATGACCTCATTTAGTCCAGATGCCTCTCTGTTTATTCTTTCCCGGGATGACCTGTCAATTGATGAGAGTGGGGTGTTAAAGTCACCCACCACCACTGTGTTTGGTGTTATCTGTGACCTTAGTTCTAATAGTGTTTGTTTGACAAATTTGGGAGCCCCCATGTTAGGTGCATATATGTTTAGGATTGTAATGTCCTCCTGTTGGAGTGTGCCCTTAATCAATATAAAGTGACCTTCCTTATCTTTCTTGACTAACGTAGGACTAAAGTCTACCCTGTCTGATATTAGGATAGCAACCCCTGCTTGTTTTCTAGGCCCATTTGCTTGAAACACCATCTTCCAACCTTTCACCCTAAGATAATGTCTATCCTTTGTAGAAAGGTGAGTTTCTTGGAGACAACAAATTTTAGGATCCTGCTTTTTAACCCAGTCTGCAAATCTATGTCTTTTCGTTGGGGCATTGAGGCCGTTGATATTAAGAGATATTATTGAAAGGTGTGTATTTTTGTTTGCCATTTGTGTGTGTGTGTGTGTGTGTGTGTGTGTGTGTGTGTGTGTGTGTGTGTTTCTGGTTCTACCTGTGCTCTCTTCTGTTAACTAGTATTTGAGTATTGCTTGTTTTTTCTAGGTTCCTTATATCTGTGCTTTTCCTTTTCTTCAGCATGGAGGATTCTATCAAGTATTTTCTGTAGAGCTGGTTTTGTCTTCAAATACTCCTTTAGCCTGCTTTTGTCATGGAATGTCTTTACTTCTCCATCTATTTGAATGGATAGCTTTGCAGGATAAAGTAACCTTGGTTGACAGTTGTTATCTTTGAGAACTTGGAATATATCACTCCAAGCCCTACTGGCTTTAAAAGTTTGTGTTGAATAATCTGCTGTAATC
Source organism: Jaculus jaculus (assembly GCF_020740685.1). Lineage (NCBI taxonomy): Eukaryota > Metazoa > Chordata > Mammalia > Rodentia > Dipodidae > Jaculus > Jaculus jaculus. The sequence goes on along the minus strand of NC_059108.1, from coordinate 111,133,510 downwards.
CTGATGGGCTTGCTTTTGTAGGTAACTTGATTTTTCTCTCTAACTGCTTTCAATATTTTTTCTTTGGTGTGTGTGTTTGGAAGTTTGATTATAATATGTTGAGGAGAGGTTCTTTCTGGGTTTTGTCTGGCTGGGGTTCTAAAGGCTTCCTGTATCTGCATTGGCACCTCTTTCCCAATTTGGGGGAAATTTTCTTCTATGATTTTGTTGAAGACGCCTACTATGCCTCTGGAGTGGAATTCTTCTCCTTCTACTATGCCCTGAATTCTTATATTGGATCTTTTCATAGTGTCCCGAATATCTTGAAATTCCCACTCATACTTTTCTATAAGTTTGTCTTTCTCTTTGTTGGACTGCATTAGGTCTGCCACCTGTCTTCTAGCTTAGATATTCTGTCCTCTCCCTCATCCATCCTACTGATGAGATTTTCTACAGAGTTTTTTATTTCATTAACTGTGTTCTTCATTGCTAGTAATTCTGACTGGTTTTTCTTTATTATTTCTAGTTCCTTATTTATGTCTTGTATTGCCTTCTTTATCTCATTAAATTGGTGTCCTGAATCTTCTTTGATTCCTTTGATTTCCTCTTTAAGTTCCTCTTTGACTCCTTTGATTTGTTCTCTGACTTCTTTGAACATATTTACAATCATTCTTTTGAACTCTTTCTCAGGCATTTCCTCTAACTCTTTCTCACTGGAGGACATTTCTGATGCATTAATACTTTTAGGTGGGTTTATATCATCTTGCTTTTTAGTGTTTCTTGTGTTATAATGTATATATTTTTGCATCTTGGATTAAGTTAATGCTTGGATTTTCTAGATAGCTGTGTATTCTTAGCTGTATCAATTGATTTGATGTAATATATTTTCAGGGTAGGACCTTAAGGTGTTAGGTGTGGCTCTTAAGTCTCTCAGAGTATCTACAAAGATGTTCTTAGGGGTTGAGTTTCCCTGCTTTAGGAGTATTCAAGCAGGCTGAGTGGAATAAAATACAGGTATATTCTAAAATTTAACTAAACACTGTACACATTCAATCAAAAAACAGCCCCAAGTATATATGCACGAGTAGTTATTATAACGACCAGATCCTCTATCAACAAAGAGGTTAAGATTTCTGGTCTGTTGAGGGATCCAAGTCAGCTTGCGACCAAGTGAGACCCTTCCCTGGTGCAATCCCAGTTACCTTGGATGATTTTGGTCTCAGTCAAGTTGCTGCCTGGGCCGTCAGGCTGCTGTTCTGATTTCTGGAGCTGGGCACTTGCTTTTCCTGTGGGCCAAACCGAGCCTGGCAAGTGTGGCTCTGCAGATCAGCACCCCTGCTGCTGGAACTGCTGCTGCTCAAGCTGCCCCTGCTGGGACTGTAGCCACTGCTGCTGAAGGTGTTGCTGCTGGACCCACTGCTGCTGCTGCCTCTGCTGCTGCTGTAGCTGCCACTGCTGGAGCCACCACTGCTGCTGAGGCTGCTGCTGCTTTGTCCACTGCCACTGCTCCCCCTGAAGCTGCTGCTGCCGAGTCTGCCACTGCTGCCACTCCTGGGTCTGCTGCTGCTGGGGCCGCTGTTACTGGTGCTGGAGCCGCTGATGTTGCTGCTGAACTCTGCTCCTGCTTGGGTCCCGTTGTCAGCCCAAGTTGGCGTGGCTGGGTCCCGGGCCGCTGCTCTGTTCGCCGGAGCTGGGCTCAGGCGGTGGGGGAGGGGAGGGAGCCGCAGCTGCTCTGGTTCTCTCGCTGCTCCATGTGTGCTTCTACCTCACGGTCTGCTCCTCCATTGCTCACTGCCGCTCTCCCCTCATGTTTCCCAAGTTGCGGAGAGCGCGGTGTGAGGGGAAGCGCCCGCACCTGGCTTTTCCTGTGGCTCGAGCCGAGTCTGGAGGCTTTCTGGTGCGCTGCGGCCACGGCAGTTGGCAGAGCTGCCAGAGCCGCTTTTCCCACCTGTGCAGGCTCTGGATGCTCTGGAACTCTTCTACTTCTCCGCTGCCGCTTCAATTTCCTATACACCTCACTTTTTAGTAAAAGTGTGTGTTTTGCTGAGTTTTTTTGGTCTTTTTTCCCCCCTAGGCTGCTTTGGTGTGGTACCTACCCCGCCATCTTAACCGGAAGTCCTCAAGCATTATCTTTATTCATCCTGCTGATCTTAGAGCATCCCGACTTTTTTTTTTTTAATTTTTTTTTTGGTTCATTATTTATTTATTTATTTGAGAGCAACAGACATAAAGAGAAAGACACATAGAGGGAAAGAGAGAGAATGGGCGAGCCAGGGCTTCCAGCCACTGCAAACGAACTCCAGACGCGTGCGCCCCCTTGTGCATCTGGCTAATGTGGGACCTGGGGAACCGAGCCTCGAACTGGGGTCCTTAGGCTTCACAGGCAAGCGCTTAACCGCTAAGCCATCTCTCCAGCCCGCATCCCGACTTTTGACCAGGAGCTGTAGCACTCCGTTTTCTCTGGTTTTCTAATGGAATATGATGGCATTGTGATTATAAAATTCAAATTTACCCAGAATCCCACCAGACTTGTGCTTTTTATCACATATTTAAAAAAATTAACTAAAGGCACAACTATGATTATGTGAGAAGGCTGTAAAACTTGACATTAACAAGAGGTCCTTGTTCCTAGTGATGTTGGCAGCACCATAACTCATCATAGAGCTGGAAAGAGTATATAATTTAATGAATAGTATGAAGGTAAAAAAGACAGAAGAACACGAACTTCTGCTTGGGGGAGAGCATTATTCCAGTCGGTGAGGTTCCTGGCTCTGAAAAATTGCAAAGCAAAGAGAAGCATGAGGGTAATTCTAGAGTCTGAAGCCCTTGGAACTAATGTTCACGTGTAATTGGCCTTTCACAAGCAAGCTCAGTAATGGCTGCTGAATGTAAGCATGTCACCACCCTGGGAAGCTTCTGGAGACCTGAGGGGGTTGTTTAAAGGCACATCTCCCCCCACTTTCTCTCTCTTTCTCTCCCTCTCTCCCTCTCCTTCCCTTCCTCTCCCCCCTCCTTCTCTCTCTCTCTCTCCTCTCCCCAGCCCCCCCTTGCTCTCCTGATCTTCCTTCCTCTGGCTGCTCTTTGGAACAGTGTTGGCAGGTACCTTCCAGCTGGGATAGCTGCCAGGTTTCTGGATGGAGGAGCCAGGCCACAGCTGTGTTGGCAGAGAAAGGAAAGGAGAGGAGGAGCCAGGGTAACAGAATGAAGTCCTGATTCTCTGTGGTGAAGCTGCAGGATGTTTCTAACACACAGGGGCGGCTGCTGGCTATGGCTAAACGGCTGGTACAGCTTCAAATAAACGGGAACACAGTGACAGTGACCAAATGAAGGGCATCACCATGTAGACAGAAACACAGGCAGGGGCAGGCCTTTTTTTTTTTTTTTTTTAAAAAAAACCCAAATGTACATCCATTTTGGAAAAACTCCTTTTCCTCATCCTTTGCTGATGCCTTCAATTGAACTGCAGCGTTTCCTACCATCATCTCATAATCTTTCTCTTCTAACCCCAAATTGACAATATTTGAGGAGTAAGCCAATTTCCAAGGGCGAGATGCCAGGCTTCTATAGAATTAAATGAAATGGAGAATTGGCAAAGTAAAGGTGACAAGGGGAATGTCTGTAGTCATCTATGTCTTGGATCCAAAAAAAAAAAAAATTATTCTTTCCTCAGGAAATTGGATGAGTTGTGACTAAGCAAAGTACTTGTGGAAGCCTACAAGGGTCCCCCAGAATAACCTTAGCCAATCTTTAGAACTTCTGCAAAGATTAATTTGTGACTTATCATACCAATGAAGATATTAATCTTCACAATTATTTACACTTTAATAGTATCGTGAGAGGCAGAATGCAGCTGTCCTTCTCCTAACTGCCCACATTCTACTGTGTGGAACCTGTATATATGTTACTTTTAGTGGTAAAGGCCTTTCCAGCTATGATTAAGGGTCTTGATATGGGAAGTTCTCCAGAATTATCTGGGAGGTCTCAGTATCATCCCACAGGGGCTCATCAGAAAGAGGGGGGAACAGGGAAGTCACTGCCAGTAGTAAGATGTGAGGCAAGGGATCATGAGCCAAGGAATGAGGGAGGCCTCTAGAAGTTGTTAAAGAAAACAGATTCCCTCCTATAACCTCCAGAAAGGGACCCAGCTTTATCGTTAACTTGCGACCACAAGTCCAGTGAGTCCCTACTGGGCCCTGACCACTAGAATTGCGATCATTATGTGCTGTTTTAAGTCACTTAGCTGCTGGTAAGGTCAGAGCAGCAAAAAGAAATGAATACAATCTCAATCAAATACTGTCAGATTTGTAGCTTAAGATTCCTGCATTTCAGTTTAGATTAGAAACTCTTCCAGGGCTGGAGAGATGGCTTAGCAGTTAAGGCACTTGCCTACAAAGCCAAAGGACCCAGGTTCAATTCCCCAGGACCCACGTTAGCCAGATGCACAAGGGGGTGCATGCATCTGGAGTTCGTTTGCAGTGGCTGGAGGCCCTGGCATGCCAATTCTCTATCTCTCTCCCTCTTTCTCTGTCAAATAAATAAGTAAAAATAAAATAAAATATAAAAACTCTTCCAGCTGGGTGCAGTGGCACATGCCTTTGATCCCAGCACTCAGGAGGCAGAAGTAGGAGGATTGAAGTGAGTTTGAGGCCACCCTGAGAAGCTACATAGTGAATTCCAGGTCAGTCTGGGCTAGAGTGAGACTCTACCTTGAAAAACCCCCCAAAATAAAACAAATCTCCTCCACATAGGGCTAGGGAAATGGCTTAGTGGCTGCACATATGAGGGCCTGAGTTCAGATCCCTATCACCTATGTAAAATCTGGGTATGCTGGCCATGCCTATAATCCCAGCACTGGGGAGGTGGACACAGAGAATCCCTGGATCTTGCTGGCTAGCTTGTCTAGCCAAATTGATAAGGACAGGGAGAGACTCTCAAAGGAAAAAAAAAATAAGGTGGAGTGATTAAAGAAGACAACAGATATCAACTTTGTTCTCTACACACTTGCATTCTCACAGCATGTACACTCTCCCCTCCACATGCGCCCACACATGTATGAACAAGCATGCACACGTATACATGCAAAAATAATAAGAAAGCTATTCCAGTTAGAATGACCCACTGCATCATGGGAAGATCCTGTTTCCTTATCATTTGCTGATGCTGTAGAACACATTCAAGTACACTGCACTGTCCCATGCAACCTTCTCATATTGGAGGAGTGGGCCAGTTGCCTAGGGTGGGATGCCAGGTTTCTATATGCAAGCCTAGGAAACCTCCTAGATAGAACATTACTTCCTTCCTTCCTCATTTGAAAGGGAGGTGTTGCAATCAGGTTCACATTGCTGGTAGAAATCACCCAACCAAGAGCAGCTTGTGGGGAAAAAAGGATTTATTTTGGCTTACAGGTTCAAGGGGAAGCTCCATGATGGCAGGGGAAACTCTGGCATGAACAGAGGGTGGACATCACCCCCTGACCCACATAAGGTGGACAATAGCAACAGGAGAGTGTTTCAAACACTGGCAAGGGGACATTGGCTGAAACACCCATAAGCCCGCCCCCAACAATACACCACCTCCAGGAGGCATTAATTCCCAAATCTCTATCAGCTGGGAACCTAACATTCAGAACACCTAAGTTTAGGGGGGACACCTGAATCAAACCACCATAGTAGGTCTCAAATTATTTTTTTAAAAAGATTTTATTTATTAGCGATAGAGAGGGAGAGAGAGAGAGAGAGAGAGAGAGAGAGAGAGAGAGAGAGAGAGAGAGAAAGAGAGAGTGAGAATGGACACGCCAGGGCCTCCAGCCCCTGTAAATGAACTCCAGACGCATGCACCACCATGTGCATCTAGCTTACATGGGACCTACAGAATTGAATCTGGGTCCTTAGGCTTCACAGGCATGTGCCTTAACTGCTAAGCCATCTCTCCAGCCTGGAGGTCTCAAATTCTGATCACATCCTATAGGAAAGCAGGTAGATGCAGAGCTCAGGGATTTTTTGTGAAGCCTAAGGTACTAGACATAAATGATCTGTAGGCCTCACACAGGTCATCCCAGTAAGAACTTGGCTCTTGTGCTAGGCTGCTTTTGGAAATAAGCAAATGTCTACATAAAACTCTTGATTTTTCTATCAGTAGATTCTGAGATCCAGTACAGCATCAGTAATGTTAATATCTTCAAAACCCAAAACTCAGAACTTCACTATAGAAGAAACAAAATCCATTTCTTTAGCTCTCAACAAGGAAAAGGAATAAAGATATGGGTTATCTGAATTGCTCAAGGTACTATTTCCAGAAGCTCATTTCAATTTGACCTCACCTTTAAAAAAAAAATCAGATATACATTCTATATGAAATAATCTCTGAGTGCTAAAGGTCCTGGGGTACAGAAAAATATGAAAGAACCACTGACCCCACATGGTACTGTAATCACCCAACTTGGTGATTTACTAACTTGGTGCCTTACTAAGATTGCTTCAGAACCTATTTCCCTAGTAGAATGTCTATGCAAGTCAATTGTGGATCAGCTGCAAGTAATTCCAGGCTCCCAATTGTGCACTTGTCAGAGGAAACGCAAATAAGAAGGAACTGATAGATTGGTGCTCCCTGGGAAAAAGACTAGTCCCCAGAAGTGATAGACTGGGAATGTGTGAAGGACTGTATTCCTGGCATATCCCGGTGGAGGGATACAGTATCTTCCAAGATGGGATAGAATCACTGAGGAGGGGAACAGACGTTCAAGCTCAGGTGGGAAGAGGACATGCTTCTGCAAACACCGAGAATCGTGCCACGGGAGGTGAGGGCTAAGCTGGCTGTCATGGCCTTGAACTTCAGAGCTGGGATTCATAGCAGGACCAAGAAGAAAGGAGTAATTCATAAAGCAGGATAAAATTTCCAAAATTTCCCCCACTTTCTGGGCTGCACACATAGAGAAAGACAGTCAAGAAAGGAGTAGTTTCTCAAAACAGCAACCGCCAAGCTTAGGACATAACTCTGAATCTCCTGCAGGATGGGGGCAACTCCTCTGGGCAAAGCCTCAGCTTGATTGGCACAGGCACTGGCTGGGGAACCTTCCAGGTGAAAATCACCACTCAGTCCAGGCTCCGCAGCAAAGCAGAGGGCGACATGGGAGCCGCATTTGAATCTGCCTTGGCCCTGACAGCTTCAGGCCATGTTTCAGTAAGAAGTTGCAAGAACTTGAATTTCACATCTCTCTTTCCATCTTAAAGCCTCTCGCTCTGTTCTCATCAGGTGGACATTTTCCTTTGCAAATTCAGTGAAGTGAGCTTGAAATTAAATACAGAAAAAGTTAAAACAACTCATTGCATGTAGGTCCTGCATTTGCTTGGCTCCACAAACAGAGTCAAGTGTCTCAAGAGAAAGGAACTCGGGAAGGAGTCCAGGAAGCAGAAGGTCGCAGAATCAGCCATGAAACAGGCCACAGAAAGGTCCAGTGGAGATGATGGGCCATCGCCGCTCAGGGATCTCTCTGAAGACAACTGATGCTGCCCAGGAGGCCAGTGGAGACCCAGACACACCAGGCCATTAACAATCCCATCTGTCTGTATCAGGTATCTCCTGCTTCAGCTGACAGGGGAGCCGGGGCCTCTGCGGAGAGCAGCACAGTCCACCCCTCCTGTCCTTAGGGGGGCAAGAAGGGAGTATGAGGCCTTTTAGATCCAGGCCTGATGCATTTCTAAACAGAAGGGGGCTCAATGTGCACTCTAAGTCATGGAGTGGGGTGCGCTGGAGTGGAAGTTTGCCGGGCATCTCCTTGGGGGTTCGGTTATGTGAGCTGGGTAGAGGATGGTGGAAGAACATTTGCCGAGCCTACACTCCAGGAACATGGAGCTGATTAGCAATCCCCTTGCTAGCCTCCTCGGATGGCTCCTATTTCTTAGATTTCCTTTTCTGTGCCTTCCGACTATCTTTTGTTTTTCAAGGTAGGGTCTCACTGTAATGAAATCTCAGGGTGGCCTTGAACTCATGGAGGATCCTCCTACCTCTCTGCCCCTCAGGTGCCGGGATTAAAGGCGTGTGCCACCATGCCTGGCTCTGACCATCTTTTTTATTTTTTTTTAAATATATTTTATTTATTTATTTACTTGATAGAGAGAAAGAGGTAGAGAGAATGGGTGCTCCAAGGCCCCCAGCCACTGCAAACAAGCTCCAGATGCATGCACCTCCTTGTGCATCTGGTTTATGTGGGTCCTGGGGAATTGAACCAGGGTCCTTTGGCTTTGCAGGCAAATGCCTTAACTGCTAAGGCATCTCTCCAGGCCTCTAACCATCTTTTTTTTTTTTTAGATTTATTTTTGTTTTATTTATTTATTAGAGAGAGAGAGAGAGAGAGAGAGAGAGAGAGAAAGAACGAGCATACCCAGGCCTCTAGCCACTGCAAACAAACTCCAGATGTATGCACCACCTTGTGTGTCTGGCTTACATGGGATCTAGAGAATCAAACCTGGGTCCTTAGGCTTCACAGGCAAGCGCCTTAACTGCTGAGCCGTCTCTCCAGCCCAAGACTGTGGACTTTTTGTTTGATAATTTTAGGGGTGGGAAGGACCAACTCAGAAGAAAAAAAAGACTATAGGCAAGTGGAAGAGAGGTAAATGTGTTTTGATCACCACCTTTAATCTACATGCAGTATTTCGTCCCAAGAACCTAATGTTTGCTAATATCTAACGTACCACAGGAGCTTATGAAAAAGGCAATTCTAGAAGCAACTAAACAGTGGGCCACCCTGTTCCTTTCATAAGATGCTGTCTAACCATCTTTTGATACAACTCTGACATTCCAGGGTACAGAAGGTGAAGGGGACAAGGTAGGCACAGAACAAGATGACCTCTTTGTCAGAGAGTGAGGAGTGGCCCTAGGGGACACAGTAGGACAAACAATGATCTTAAATTTCAATGACAGACAGGGCCTGTGCCTCAGGCAAGACTTGACCAGGGAATTAAGGGACAGGCCAGTGATTCCTTCCCTTTTCCCAGCTTCCCTATTGGCTTAGCTTTCATCAGCCTGCCTGTTAGGCAGAAGTACCCAGAGCTTTGCAAGTAAAAATGTCACATACAGAGATGCATGTGTCATGTCTCAGGGGGTGTCCAGGAAACAGAGTCTAAGATGGAGATCACATGCAGATGTTTTCCTGGGGAGTGTCACCCATGAAGGAGCAAAGGAGGCCAGGCTAGGTAGTGGAAGAAACTTAAAGTGATGCAGTCACAAGAAAAGGGTGCAGTGACACCCACGAGGAGCCCCGAGGCTGGCCTGGCTATTCAGTGTGCTCTCGAGGTGAGGCAAGATGAGGTGGGTGGGTGGGTGGGTGTGTGAGAGAGTGGAATGGGTCTTAATATTCCTGCATGGCCAGCCATTGAGTAGGGGCTGCCCAAGAGTGGAGATGTGACCTTGGTCCAGGGGAATCTCTTCAGGGTGAGTCCCAGAGGGGAACTGAGATGGAAAGAGTTGGGTTTCAGTACAGGGAGAGTGAGTGAGGGTCCAGGTTGGCAGAGGTGATTGACGTGGCGTCATATTGCATTCTCTTACCTCAAAGACTGCCTTCAGGGAGTAGCTCTTCTAACGTCTATAAGGACTTCTTTGTGGGTAATACTCTAATTTGCTTTCATTTTGCTTTTTTTTTTTTTCCTTTGTTTTTTTTCGAGGTAGGGTCTCGCTCTAGCCCAGGCTGACCTAGAATTCACCCTGTAGACTCAGGGTGGCCCTGAACTCATGACGATCCTCCTCCCTCTGCCTGGGATTAAAGGCGTGCGCCACCATGCTGGGCCCTGATTTTCGGTTTTTTGAGGCAGAGACTTGCTCTGTAGCCCTGGCTGGCCTAGAACTCACTCCAAAAACCTGGATGGCTTCAAATCTGCTATAATCTCCCTGCCACCATGTCTGGAATGCTGGGCTTACAGGCTTTAGCTACCACCTCAGCCTCTGGGAGATAACTTTTAAGACAAAAGTTAGTGGTATGAATTATAATGTTTGCTGCTGTGGTTGTCTTGAGGTTTAGCTAGTATTCATCCTCCTCCTATACCAACTCTAGATCCTTGCATTTTAGCTGGTGGCATTGTGGTTGAGGCAGTTCACCTGATGGATGGTCTATACCCTTATCCCTGGCTAGTTGGAACCTCGGGGGGGGGGGGACACTGGAGTGATCATGAACCTCTTAAACCATGCACTCTGCACATGGCCTATCATGGGGTTTCCCAGACTCTACCGCCGCATGAGTCTATCTTGCTAACTGTTGCAATCTGGTTCACATTGCTGGTAGAAATCACCCAACCAAGAGCAGCTTCTGGGAAAAAGAGGTTTATTTTGTCTTACAGGCTTAAGGGGAAGCTCCACAATGGCAAGGGAAACTGATGGCATGAGCAGAGGGTGGACCATAGCAACAGGAGAGTGTGCCAAACACTGGCATGGGGAAACTGGCTATAACACCCATAAGCCCGCCCCCAACAATACAGTCCCTCTAGGAGGCTTTAATTCCCAAATCTCTATCAGCTGGGAACCTAGCGTTCAGAACAGCTTAGTTGATGGGGGACACCTGAACCAAACCACCACACTCACCAAGCCCCTCTCTTATATCTGCATGTATATGTGGTGGATTCTGTCTCTCTGGAGAACCCTGACTGATATAGTCATGGGGTTGTTTTCTATGTATTATCTTGGTGGGGTAGGGGCGGGGAAGGAGACTTTCCATTTCACCTTCCTTGCAGATGCTCTGGCTTGCTAAGCTAAGGAGATAATGTGGGTGTTCTGCCAAACAGTGCTAATGTCAGTGGCAATGATGCATTCCAGGTCCAAGGAAGATACCACTTGGTAAGTCTATGTACCCAAGGGACACACAGAGAGTCTGTGGGCCTCCATGTGCCTACACTCTAACACGGAGCCTTGGCTCTCCAGGTATCACTATCACTTCAATCTTGATGTTGAGCAATCTCTGAAATACTGACATTCCCAGTGTGTGTATGAATACTCAAGTCCTGGGGGGCAACTAACTTCAAGGGCTCCGTGGCCTCACATAGTAAGGAGATCTGCTGTAGCATCCTTTCTGTTCTGAGCCTTTTGGTCCCACTGTCTGCCCCCCATGGTACTTCAGGCATTTAGGCTTCATATAGTATGAGCCATCAGTATCTCTAAGCTCTAAGAGACACCTTGGAGCATTTTTTTTCTTTTTTGGGAGGTACAAGGTAGGGTCTCACTCTAGCCCAGACTGACATTGGAATTCACTTTATAGCCTCAGGCTGGCCTCAAACACATAGCAACCCTCCTACTTTGCCTCCCAAGTGTTGAGATTAAAGGCATGTGCCACCACACCTGGCACCTTAGAGCGTTTTTGACTGTTTTCCTGATGTCCTTGTCAGGGTGCAGTGTTCACAGGAGAGTGTTTTCAGGTGCGTGAACTCTCCCTCGTCCTCCGGTGTTACCTCCGTGGATCCCGCACCCGAGGCTACAGCCCTGGCAGCTGTGCCTGGTTCTGAGAGCACAGGTTAGCTAAGTGCCACGGCCTTCAGACTTCAGCTCTTTCTGCTTTTAGCAGACTCAGCAGTCCCTCAGCCAAGGTAAAGTGTGACTCAACCCTTGTCCTCTGTCTGCTGATCAAGCGGGGAGCTATGATGAGTTTCGGGCCAAGAAGGTATGTGCTATCTTGCAAAGCAGAGACCTCTGAACCATCTTTAGATAACTGAGGAGCACTAGCCTTAATCAGGGAGGAAAGAGCTACACAGGCCCAAAGGCATTTGGAAGCCTCTGGACATTTGGAAACTTAGTCCATCCACTCAGATATCCCTATCTCATGTCACAAGGCCCCAAACCTAGCCTTGGCAGACCTATTAGGCTAAGCATTCAACTTTCTCTGAGCTCTCTCAGTTCTAGAATTCAATTCTTAGCCTGTTGCTCAGGTTTTCTCCCCGTGGACTGCCAGGGACAAGTCTATGGATGCTGTGAGCGAGACCTCTGGCTTCTACCCCTGGTGTTTCCATTGTGACTTCTCACTTAGTATGGGGGAAGATCTGCTTCCAAGGAAAGCACACCGAGAGATAGAGATTTTACCCCAGTAAGGTTTATCAGGGAGTCAGAATGTTCTGGGCATCTGCTTTGGGGGAATGAAGGAGGAAGAAACAATTTAGCAGAGGGAAAGATGAGCTTAGAGCTATGAGAGATATTCTGTCAATCTCCAGGGAGCTCAGGAGCAGATATGGCTTTGTAGGGCAGTCTCAATTTGGAAGGAAAGGACCAGGTATCCAACAGTTACCAAAGAAGGAATGTCTTTTTAATTTGATTTAAAAATATCATATTTATTTATTATTTATTTGAGAGAGTGAGAGAAGAGGGAGAGAGATAGGGAGTAAGAGGCAGATAGAGAATGGGTGCACCAGGGCCTGTAGCTACTGCAAACGAACTCTAGATCCATGCACAACCTTGTGCATCTGGCTTATATGGGTACTGGGGAATTGAACCTGGGTCCTTATGCTTCACAGGCAAGTGCCTTAACTGTTAAGCCATCTCCCTATTGCAGGGATGCCTACGAAAGGAAATGTGGCCTTGGGAAAGGTGACAGTCTCTGTTTAGCCTGGAGCAAATCCCACATAAGGACTTAGCTAAGAGCTATTGGCCTTTGGGAGGTGGAAGGATTGAGCATTAGATTTCTCTAGGAGGGATCTGAACAGTGTCATTCCAACATTCATCATGTCAACCACCTGCTATCATAGATGGAGTTTTATAAACCTAATAACAAATAATTACAAAAGGAGACCTTGGGCATTTGACATAGGCAACCCCTATGATGATGGGGCTGCAAATCACAGAAGAATTTCAACCCTCCTGTCTAACTCCTCCTTTTTGGATGTTTCCAGCTAAAAGCTGCAACTGTCTCCACACAACTCAAGATGGTACTAGCACCGTGCCATACCCCCATGTGTCCTCTGGGCCATGCTAGACTGTGTTATACCACACTTTCATGGTCCTGAGCTGCCTGCAGCCCTTTTACAGTTGGCATCAGGACTGCAGACAAGTCACTGATTGCCCCCAGTGCAGGGGCAGCACAAGAATCATGGCCCAATTCCTTAGCAAGGAAAAGCAGCTGAATTCCATGCATGGAAGACAAATTGGCCATAAACTCTGCAAGCCACCGAGGTTATTTCAGTTACTAAATGATTAAAGTCTCTAATCTCTGGAGCAGTGATAAAGAACACGGGAGAAGGCGGCTTGATTTCTGATGCTGGGGGAAGGTACAGGCCGTCTCTCTTCAAGACGGTGCCAGAGGAAGCCCACCCCATACGAGAGCCACAGATAAGTAAGACATCATTAATAAATCAATGACAGGCAAACGAAAACGGAAGCAGATGAATCAGCTAGCATATCAGTTTGGAGATGAAAGCGGCGCATCTGTTGCTACTGTCGGGGCATTAACAAATAAGTCGGCTGGATCAGACGGCCTTTCATGGTAATACTTAGAATAATGAAGCTTCAAGTGCGATTAAAGCATAAATCAATTTTTTAAATGTACCTCATACCTCCCTCAAACACCGGCAAGCATATTTTCTCTTGCTTTGAATGAATTCTTTCTGGCAGGCTTCAGGAGGAGCGGCGAGGAGAGAAACCGCTGCCTCGTTTTGGCTCTGCTGCGAGGCAAGGCGCTCAGCTAATTTAGTGTTTAGCCTCATGCTTTGATTCTTACCAGCTGAAGGCACTGAGCTGTGGGCTTAATCGATACGTTAACTCCAAGCCAGTGCGTTTCAGAATAGCCCACGCAATGCTCACCTGTCTCCCCATCCAGGCTAGCTTGGTTCTAACTTTCCCCTTCGTGTGCAGATATTGATTTACATTTTATTTTGTTATTTTTGAAGACTTCAGCAAAAAATAACAGTCGACACAGCAAAGCATTTTTCTTTCCTGAGACATAATATCTCCTTTATTTCAATACTGGAAAAGGTTGCTTTTCCCTAATGGCAAGGTGGCCAGGTTTTAGGACATGAAGGAGCAACACGATTAGTTAATTTGGAGAATTCTGTATCTGTATCTAGAGGGGGAGAGATGTACTCTTAACATAGTGATTTTACAATTTTGAGAATATAAAGACACAAGAGAGGAAAGGTTCATGCTAGGGAAGGCACACAGGATCTGAGAAGACAGAGTAACTGGAAAGGAATTTAGGTTTCTCTGAAAAGCAGAAAATTCTGAGAGCTGGCTAATAGATAAGTTCCCACCACCTAAGACAAAGAAGTGGAAGGCGATGAGTGGGAATGGCAGGAAGAGAGACTAGGATGAAGAAAGAAACCAGACTATGTTTCTACTGTGCTAATGGGCTTCACAGTGTACCCCAAATCAGCCAGAGACTAAAAGCTACCCCAAAATGGAGTCTCTCATTCTTTCTTATTATTCTTCCTGTGAAGCAAAACAGTGTTTGTAGGAAAATAAAACTCAGTGTTCACTTTATCACAGAAAACAGACTGCCCTCAGGCCAGCAGAGGTGAGAAACCGGCCCTCCCTCTGCATCTACAGATTCCACATACACTGAGTCACCCAGCCACAAATTGAAAACACATGGGAAAATATGAGTCTTTATTAAACATGTACTGACTTTTCCTTGTCATTGTTCCCTAAACAATTCAATATGATAATGAATTACATAGCATTCATATTGTATTAGGTTGTATAAATCATCCTCTGGTGATCTAAACTATATGGAGGCGTGTGCATGAGTTGGATACAAGTATTATGTTATTTTATATGAAGGGCTTAGGTACTTTGGCAACTCTGGGGGCCCTGGGACCAGCACCTTGTGGATACTGAAGAATGACTACATTTCATTCATCAGCCAGCAATGCCCACATCTGGTGAGAAGACTTCAAAAACAAAACAAAACAAAACAAAAAACCCAATGCACATTTAAACTTTTATGCTAATTAATGCGTAATAAGCAAGCAAAAATCTCAAACATTGTAGAATGTTCAGAATAAAATTTTACATACTAAGTGTTATCTGAATACAATTAGAATATAAATCAGCCATGAAATTTCAGAGGCACTCAACAACTTTAAGTGAAAGTGTCTGGAAATTTTAGGATAAATGATATCTAAAGTTTTTCTTCTCTTCAAATTGTTGTGTGCATAACAGTATCTGGGGATCCTGTTAATGTTCAGATTCAGAAGAAATATTCCTAGAATGATTGAGTCTGGACCCTCAAACATCCCATGTCCCATACAAAGTACACAAAGCAATGGAAGAAGTAGTTAAAATGGGTTTTTTCAGAACTCAAAAATTAATGGCAATAATCTGAGAAACATTGATTCAAGGAAAGCAACAGAGTGTTTATAACAATAGAAAACATTGTGCATTTTAGCTTGCCTTGTTCCCCTTCTCTTCTCCAAAGTTCCACAGTCGTCTTGAAAATAAGTGATCTCACCATGATAGTATCTGTGAAAATATGTGGCCTAGCAGCTATTGGAGGGAATAAAATGGTTTTGGACCTAAAAAAAAAATCCAATAAATTTGAGAGTCAAATATGAATAAATAGGTTCAAAGTGAGGTGAGGGAGGAAATATACAAGGAAATAGTAACCTTAACTGAAGTGGCTGTAATAACAGAAAGAATTTAAAAAGTAGATTGGTACTACAGATGTTATGTATGCTAAAATGACCAATACATCAGGATGACATAAAAGTTATAAATATACATGTCCTGACAGTAGAGACTCAAAATACATAAAGAGGGATGGACGCTGGGCATGGTGGTGCATGCCTTTAATCCCAGCACTTGGGAGGGAGGCGGAGGTAGAAGGATTGTCATGAGTTTGAGGCCACTCTAAGACTATATAGTGAATTCTATGTCACCCTGAGCTACAGTGAGACCCCACCTTGAAAAACAAACAAAAAAAGAGAAGATGGAGAGATAGCTTAGCAGTTAAGGCACTTGTTTGCAAAGCCTAAGGACCCAAGTTCAATTCCCCAGTACCCACATAAGAGAGATGCACAAGGTAGTGCATGCATCTGGAGTTTGTAGTGGCTGGAGGTCCTGGCATGCCCATTCTCTTTATCTGCTTCTCTCTCAAAAATAAATAGTTTTTAAAAAATACATGAAGAAGAGGAAAATGGAACATGGAGAAATGGCTCAGTGGATAAAGCACTTGCGATGCAAGTGCTCAGGAGTACCTGAGTTCAGATTCCCAGCACCTATGTAAAGTTGGGTGGTGCAGCTAATGCCTGTGTAATCCCAGTGTACCCACAGTGAGAAAGAGGCAGAGGCAAGAGAATATCCCCAGAGCTTGTGGGCTAGCTAGCCTGGAGGACAAAGAATGAACAATGAGAGACTGCCTCAAACAAGGTGAAAGGTGATTATCAAAATCCAAAGTGGTTCTGTCCTCCACATGCATGCCATGTCACATGTGTGCCTATATTCACACACATGAACATACATACACATATCCTACACATACTGAAAAAAATCATAGAACTCAGGAAGAAGTTGATTATTCAACAAGAATAGTTGGCAATTTTAATGATCCACTTTCAATAATGGATAGACTGACTAGATAAAAACCCAACAATGAAACAGAAGGTTCTAATTACACCATTTAAAGCAAATTTGGACTGGAGAGATGGCTTAGTGGTTAAGGTGTTGCCTGTGAAGCCTAAGGACCCATGTTTGACTTTCCAGATCCCACATAAGCCAGACACAAAGGTGAGGCAAGGTCACACATGCCTAGTAGGTGGTGGAAGTGTCTGGAATTTGATTGCAAGGGATGAGGCCCTGGCGCACCACTTCTCTCTCTCTCTCTTTCTACATATATATATATATATATATATATATATATATATATATATATAAATCTAACATACATCTATAGGATAATCTCCCAAAATGCTTTATAGACATATTGTTTTTGAAGTGTACATGAAGCTTTCACTCAAATAGAATACATGTAATTCTATAAAAGAAGTTTCAATAAAGCCAAAAACGATTGACATCATACTATGTTCCTTGACTATAATGGAAGAAATTATATATGAATAATGGCAGAAAATTTGTAAATTAACATATGTGGAAATTAAATGACATACTTCCAACTAGCCAGTGTATTAAAAAAGGAAATAGACTAAATCATATGAAAACTTGCCTCATATATATATATATATATATATAATTTTAAAAAGAGAGAGCTTGGGTCAAAGTACCCCAAGGGGGTGGATAATGTTATACCCAGAAGCCACAGCTTGCTACAAGAAAATGTCAGTGCCAGGCGTAAAATACCTTCCAGGAAGTAGTGAGGGAGGCTCCTGATGCCCCCAAAATATTACAGACTTTTGCTAAGGCTCTTGGTTGCCCACTAGAATTAGTAAAACCCTATTGCTGACGACTCCATATACTTAGGCTGTAAGTCACTGAGAAATCAAGCTGGAGCTGAGCTGAAGCCTCCTCCCTGTTAACTAGCTGTCAGGATGTTGGAAAGACCTATGCAGCCTCTGTGGGAGAAAAGTCATCGACAGTTCTAACCAGCAGTAGACCCTGCAAGTTCTACAGTCGGCCAACCAGGCCAAATGGCTTACTGGTACAATGGAAACATAAGTGTTATTGAGAAAACCAAGTCCTCTGATTGGATTTGAGGCCTGCTCCACAGGAAAGAATTCCTGCATGGTATGGAAAACCTAAACATAAGTCTGTGGTTGGGAAGGTCATAAGATCTAGGGGAAAACTATCACTGGTGTCTGGATACATGGATATATTGTACTCATCGAACTACCCTCTAATTACTTATGTGTATGTCATATATTATTGCTATTCCCACTTTTGTTTGGCGACACTTCTCTTTTCAGACAGCAGTGACCACTGGGTAAACTCAAATCTCACCAAAGTGTGGAGAAGTGACAGTGGTATCCCAACAAATGAGACATCTCTATCAAACCCTTCAGGGCTTAAGGAACACTGAGGAAGAGGTGGCAGCAAGAATTTGAGAGCCAAAAGAAGGGGAGGAGTGCTTTGCAATTCTGTCTTCCAGACACAACCTGGCCATGGCATTCATGAGCTCAGAGTCTCTCTCTCTCTCTCTCTCTCTCTCTCTCTCTCTCTCTCTCTCTCTCTCTCTCTCTCTCTCACACACACACACACACACACACACACACACACACACACACACAAATAATAAGAAAAAAAAAAAAAGAAAACTTTATATATGGTCAGGGAGATGGCTCAGTGGATAAGTACCTGAGTTAAAATCCCCAGAACCCACATAAAGCTAGATGCTGTAGTGAGCATCTATAATTCCAGTTCACTTACAGCAGTGGTCTGGGAGGCAGAGACAGGAGAATCTCCTGGAAGCATGTGGGCCAGAGAGCCTCCAAACATAGTGTGAAACAATGAGAGGCCTCACACATGGTGAAATGCATGGACTGACCTGAAGATTGTCTTTTGACCTCCACTTGCACACCTTGGCACATATGTGCCCCACAGTCATACACATGGACACACACACACACACACACACACACACACACATATACACTAAAATAGTTGTCCATACAATGCGATATTAGTCAGCCTCAAAATGAAGAATGACTTCAGCTGTGACATAAACAAGCCACGAAAACATTATGCTAAGTCAATGAAGCCAGTGACAAAAGACCACATATTATATGACTCTACATGAAATGACTAGAAGAGGCAAGTATACATAGAGAGTAAATTTGTGGCTGTCTAGAATTAAGGTGGGTTCAGAAAGAACTAGCAAGTAACTAATGGGCACAAGGTTTCTTCTTCAGGCGATGAAATGCTCTCAAGTGTATTACTGGATGTACAACTTGTCAGCATAAATGCTTTTGAAATGTACACCTTAGATGTGTGACTTGTATGTTATTTGAATTATATTTCAATAAAGTTTGTTATTTAAAGCAAAACACCCAGCTCCCTCATTGGATGAGGGTGAAAGAAAGTGAGGATGGGGAATGAATGCCCAGCTGGGCTGCCATTTTCTAGTTCTGTTTCTTAAAAATTATTTATTTGCAAGGAGAGAAGAAAAAGAAGAAGAAAAGGAAGAGGAGAAGGAGGAGGAGGAGGAAGAAGAAGAGGAGGAGGAGGAGGAACACAAGGAAGAAGGGGGAGGGAGGGAGAGAATGGGTACACCAGGACTTCTTGCTGCTGCAAATGAACTCTAGATATATGTGCCACTTTGTGCATCTGGCTTTACATGGTTACTGGGGACTCAAACCCAGGTTGTTGGACTTGGCAGGCAAGCACCTTAACCATTGAGTCATCTGTCCGTTCCTCCTAGTTCTATTTCTAAAAGAACATGGCAACATGGGTCTGTTCCTGTGAACAGTTACTGGACTGTCACATACCCTCATCTCCATGGTGTTGTGCTCTCTGACACAGCCTTCCTGTGGACAATCAGGGTAGACTTCCCACCGGATATCCGTTCTCAGCAATGGGGGGCTGTACCGCTCTTCCAGATGACTGATTTCCAGCAAGTCTATTCCCACTCAATGGCACCCTGGCTACTGATTTTACTCGTGCTTCTGAGATAAAATTATTTTCTTTCACATGGAAGGCCCTGTCTTAATATGGTGTGATATCTCTTTTAGCCCAAAGCTAATATCATGGTCTATACAAGCAGAGCATATCTAGTTCTTTCAGAATGATACCCACTTGATAGAAAAATTAAATTCAAGTTTCTGAGAATTTAGGCCACATGCTCTAGGGACAACATTGCCTAGAATCAAACTCTCCATTTCTTGTCATCCCTCATCCCATACCTTCAATGATGTACCTTCGAGGAAGTTCTTTTGTATTCAGGAGCATC
This sequence comes from Jaculus jaculus, assembly GCF_020740685.1. Lineage (NCBI taxonomy): Eukaryota > Metazoa > Chordata > Mammalia > Rodentia > Dipodidae > Jaculus > Jaculus jaculus. Next base: position 111,113,736 of record NC_059108.1, on the reverse strand, counting down.
CAATGGGGGTTGGGAGGGTCGCCAGTGTAATAAGCACATCAGAGTCCTCCCCTTTATGTCATCCCAGGGCCTGAGAGCTCATTTCAGGAGGCCCTGGAAGCCCTTGTTCCCAATGGTAGGTTCCACTGTCAGTCTTGCTACTGCTGTTAAGTGAGATTTAGTAGCTGCCTAGCATATGCCTGTGAATTTGTTAATTCGCCCTCTGTGGTGGTTTGAATAGTTGGCCCCCAATATGTTCAGTGTTTTATTAGTTTGTAGTTTGCATCTGCAGCCACTTGGCTGGAGGAGGTGTCACTGGCAGATCTTAAGGTGTGGTGGTGGGTTTGAGATTTCAATCTAAAGATATGCAAAGTTCCTGAAGTGTGCTATGCTGTATGGCTTTTGGCTTTTAGGTTTCTCTGTCTCTCTGCTGGACCTGTGAAGGCAGGCCAGCTTCCTCTGCCATTATGGAACTTCCCCTGGATCTGTAAGCTTCAATAAATCCCTTCCTCCATAGCTGTGCCTGGTCTGGAAGTTCATCTCAGCGAACCTGAAGCTGTCTGCTACAGCCTCCCATAGAGCTGATGAAAATTTAGTCTAAAAAGCAGTGAGTGCCAAGGCCAATAATATGTCTCAGCAGGAGAGACTGCTTGCTGTGTAAGCATGAGTTTGAACCCCAACACCCAGTTCAAAAGCCAGGCATGGCCATGCATGCCTCTAACCCCAGTACCGAGGGGGCCAGAGCCAGGAGGATTGCTTTGGCTCCCTGGTCAGCTAGTCTAACCAAGAAACAGGAAGCTGTAGGTTTAGTAAAAGACTCTGTCTCAAAGAAGTAAGGTGAAGGTACCATAGAAGAGGGTACCCCCAGTCTTCCTCTGGCCTCCACATGTGTGTGTAGACACATCTGCACACAGATGTGCATATAGTACATGCACATGGGTGTGTGCTGCGTCCACACAGACACATGGCAGTGTTTAGGAAGTATCACTAGGGTGCCTCAGCTTTCCTTCTTGTTAAGCGAAGGTGCTGCTTCTGATGTGTGAGAGCTTGTGGGATGCGCGCCACCTCTGCGAACATGGATTCCACACCCAAGCATCTGGCAGTGTAGGGGAGAAGAGTACCACACGCTCCTCTGCAGCCCAGGGAGGGGTGCTCTCAATGGGCTCAGAGTAGGGGACCAGACAGAAGGACAGACACATGACCCATCAGACATCCCTTGCCCACTTCCTCTCTGTTTTCTTATTTGAACAAAAACGGCAAGGAAGTGTCCTGGTGAGCAGGTTTTTCTAAAGTATTAGCTAATGTGATCAGTAATTGGGATGCATTGGTTCACGTTGAAACACAACTTCAAGAAGTGGCCGAGTTGAAGCTAACATAAGTGTGATGTATAAAGGTCTTCAGTGTTCTTTAACCCAGACCATAATTAGACTCCCTGGAATAGGGCAAACCCCAGAACAGTCCAATAAACCACATTGTGGTGTAAAGTTCATTGGCGTTCCTTATAGCAGATCACACCAGGGTAGGCTTTTCTTTTTTCACTTCCTGACTCTTTCATCTTATAAATGACCTTTGCGCTCATTAGAAGCCACTACGACTTTCCAGTGGCTTCTGGAGCTTCCACCGACTCTTGCTAGTTTCATACTTACTCCCATCTCTGAGGCGGATGCTCAGGCTTTCTTAGCACTGGCTCTCTTTCCAGCACATTCTGGTACTTTGGAAACAAACAGTCAGGGCCTCTTCAAAACCTGTGCTGTCTCATGCTTCCCACCTAGAAGGACCCCACACATAGGACCCCACACTTAGGGGGACCCCACACTTGGTTTATGTTCTTGTCAGGAGAGTTGTAGTCATTCCTGAGCCAGCTGCTGTGTATGTATTTTGCACGTGGCCCTGAAAATTGCATAGTTGCTGCTGGAAACAATATTTGGGGTTTCAGATCCCAGCTGAGCTTGGAGACTTTGGACAAATTGCTTCTCCTCCCTCAACTCTTCACTTGTGAAATGTAGAGAGAAGAATATTTTGTCTTACAGATTTATTGTGAGAATTAAATGAGAAAACATGCCTGAGCCTGTCTCAGGGCATGAATACCTTGCTCTTAGTAACTAACGGCTGGCTCTCTGCAAGCTCCGTTCCGAGCATTGATAGCTCAGCGCATGGCTTCCTTACAGCCCTGGCTGGTGATTACCAGGATATGCTGGATTGCACTTACATTTAAAAAAATTATTCATTTATTTATTTGAGAGAGAAGTACAGAAAGAGGCATATATATATATATATATATATATATATTTATCTATATCTATCTATCTATCTATCTATCTATCTATCTATCTATCTATCTATCTAGAGAATGACAGAGAGGGAGAGTGGTGTGCCAAGGCCTCTAACCACTGCAAAGAAACTCCACATGCATGTGCCACTTTGAGCATTTGGCTTTATGTGGACACTGGGTTATCTAATTCAGGTTGTTAGGCTTTGCAGACAAGCACTTTAACTGCTGCGCTATCTCTCTAACTTCACTCTTGCATTATATATATATATATATATATATATATATATATATATATATATATATATATATATATGAGAGAGAGAGAGAGAGAGAGAGAATGGGTGTACCAGGGCCTCCAGCCACTGCAAAGGAACTCCAAATGCATGCGTCCCCTTGTGCATCTGGTTTACATGGGTCCTAGACAATCGAACCAGGATCCTTTGGCTTTGCAGGCAAACATCTTAACCACTAAGTCATCTCTCCAGCCCCTACTCTTGAATTAAAAAAAATATATATTTTCTTGAAAGGAGAGAGAGAAAAAAGAGAGAGAGAGAGAGAGACGGGCCTATTGCCAATACAAACTCCAGACAATGCGCCACTTTGTGCATCTGTCCTTACGTTGGTACTGGGGAATTGAACCTGGGCCATCAAGCTTTGCAAGCAAGTACCTTTAACAGGCAGGTAGAAATGAAGCATGTCTTTCACACAAACTGCTTCTAGACCAGTCCCAACCAAGTTCTTTCTTCCTCTCATAAGCCAAACTTCATAGTCCATAGGTCTTACTGCATTTGGGTCTTTCCAATCTGACCAGAATGGTCCATCAGACTGCGTTCAACACTGCAAGGTATCTCTTAGTGCAGGGTCTCAAATCCTTCCACATTTCTCCTACAAAGCACTTCCAAAAGACCAAAAGCCACAGTCATATTTCTAGCAATAACCCTAGTTTGGCACCAATTTCCTGTTACACATACCTTCTTGTTGCTGGCATAATGCCCCCAACAAAAAGCAGCTTGTGGGAAGAAAGGGTTTATTTTGGCTTACAGCTCCATGATGGCAGTGAAAAACATGGCATGAGCAAAAGTTAGACATCACCCCTTGGCCAACATCAGGTAGACAACAGCAGCCAGGAAGTGAGCTCACTGGCAAGGACAAGCTTGACATAACACCCATAAACCCACTCCCAACAATACACCTCCTTCAGAAGGTTCAAATTCCCAAATTGCCACCAGCTGGAGACATAGCATTCAGAATACATGAGTTTATTGGGGACACTTGTACTATACCCTACATTTTCTTTGTTGTATTATTTTTGCTCCTTTGTCAAAGATCAGAGGACTAAATATATATGGCTATCTTTCTGAGTTCTTTTCTATTCCATTAATCTCTTTTTCAGTTTTGCACCAATGCCAACTATCCTGATTAGTGTAGCTTTGTAGTAAAAACAAGTGATACACTGTTATTTTGAGACAGGATCCCAATCCTGTGCCCTCAGCCTCTTTTTTTAAAACAATAATTTTTTGATCATTTTTATTTATTTATTTGAGAGCGACACACAGACACACACAGAGAAAGAGAGAATGAGTACGCCAGGGTCTTCAGCCACTGAAAACGAATTCCAGATGCATGTACCACCTTGTGCATCTGGCTTACGTGGGTCCTGGGGAATCAAGCCTCCAACCAGGGTCCTTAGGCTTCACAGGCAAGCGATTAACTGCTAAGCCATCTCTCCAGCCCTCAGCCTCTTTTCGAATGCTGGGATTACTAGTGTGCACCACCACATTTAGCCCTAAAACAAGCAGTTTTTAACAATACAGTATTCACTTAGGTGGCCTTTTTTTTTTCTTCTTCTTCAAAGTAGGGTCTCACCCTAGCTCAGTCTGGCCTGGAATTCACTATGTAGTCTCATGCTGGCCTCAAACTCACAATGATCCTCCTACATTGGCCTCCTAAGCACTGGGATTAAAGGCATGTGCCACCATGCCTGGCTCTTAAATTTGTTTATTATTATTGATTGATTTTTTTTTCTAGGTAGGGTCTCACTTTTATCTCAGACTGACCTGGAATTCTTTATGTAGTCTCAGGGTGGCCTCGAACTCAATGTGATCCTCCTACCTCTGCTGGTGCTGGGATTAAAGGCGTGCGCCACCTCACCCAGATATTTATTGATTATTTTACTTAAAAGCTTGTACTATTAGGCCCTCTTACCCCCATCCCAATAGCTGGTCTTCTTAGGGAAGCCACAGGGAGTATGGTTCGGCAACACAACAAAGCAGTAGGGGTGGTGAGGACAAAGGACTTTCATAGTACTCTGACACTCCCTCACACATACAGGAGGATGTTTGCTTTGATTCTGGGGTTCACAGAGAAAGGGGGTCAGGAGATCTGAGGGATCTCCTATTGGGATGAGCATTACTCATAATGTGGGCTTGATGAGCCAATCATATAAAGAGATTGAAGACATGGGGCTAGGACCATTGTGCCATCTGGCCAAAAGGCCAGATGGAACAAGGAATATCGTAGTAAATGTGAGCAGCTCCTTCCCAGAGCCAGAAGCCTCAGGTAGCCTTGCCCAAATCGTGAAATGTCCCTGGAGAAAAGGGGCAAGGGGGAATCTAAGTACATTGTTTGTAAAGACACAGAAAATTAAAGGAAGTTATATCTTAGTATACTTGATAACTTAGATTGTATTATTTATTTTAAATGATCTCTTTAAGACAGAGTGGTGCCATGTTACCCAGGCTGGTCTTAAACTCTTTTTTTTTTTTTCAAAGTAGGGTCTCACTCTGGTCCAGGCTGACCTGGAATTAACTCTGTAGTCTCAGGGTGGCCTTGAACTCACGGCGATCCTCCTACCTCTGCCTCCCGAGTGCTGGGATTAAAGGCGTGTGCCACCATACCCGGCTACTGGTCTTGAACTCTTGATTCTCCTGCCTCAACATTCCTACTGCAGAGTTTACAAGAGTGTGACACCATACTCAGCTGACAGATGGGTTTTAAAAGTCTTATCTTATCCATGATTATGAGGCTAAAGTAATGCTCATATCTTAAACTTACACTGAAGGAGGTTAACTGCATTTTTCAGTTTAGACTTCCAGGAACATAGAAGGAAGGCATCAGTGTTCTCTTGAAGAGCGGCAGAGCTTTCTGTCTCTTTCTGTTTCTGCAGTTTGTATCCCAGCTGTGCTAGCCGAGAGACTGTAGACCCTCTACTTCCACCCAGTTAATCCCATTGAAAGTAATTTGTCCTGATTGTGCTGGCTCATTAGGCAACAGAATTTTCTTTAGCCTCATGTAAGACCTGAGAAGTCCACCTCATCTAAGGTCAAGACTCAAATGAGAGAGACATGAAGGCTGGTGCTTGCGCTGGTTTCAGAGCAGATGGCTGTTTTCTAGAGGGAAATGATGCAGAAAACACCCGACAATGAAAGATAAGGGAGAAATTCTCCCCGGAAGTCATGAATATAAAATCCACACAGAGGGACTAGTTCACAGTACTTGGACAGCATCTGTACGCATTAGGGAAACATGAGAACCCGCTGTCCTAGAGGACACGCTGCCTATACCTGCAGGAGGCAGGGCATAGGGTGGGATGTAACTGCAGATGACGATGTGTGTAGATACTGATCTCAGTCACAAACTCAGGTGTGGAAAAGCTCAAGGTATTGTTCTACAAATGAAATCAGTGCTCACACCAAACCTCTTTCTTCTGAACAACAAAAATCAAATTTGCAGAAAAATGGATGGACCTGGAAAGGATTATACTAAGTGAGGTAACCCAGGCCCAGAAAGCCAAGCGCCACATGTTCCCTCTCATATGTGGATCCTAGCTACAGATGACTGGGCTTCTGCGTGAGAATGAAAATACTTAGTAGCAGAGGCCAGTAAGTTAAAAGGGAGACATAAAGGGAAGAGAAAGGAAAGGAGGAGGGTACTTAATAGGTTGATATTGTATATATGTAATTACAATGATTGTAATGGGGAGGTAATATGATGGAGAATGGAATGTCAAATGGGAAAGTGTGGGGGTGGGGAGGGAGGGAATTACCATGGGGTATATTTTATAATCATGGAAAATGTTAATAAAAATTAAAAAAAAAAATCTTAATTTTGAGGTACCTGTTTGTGAGAGTTAATCTCCAATGTCAACTTGACGGGACTGAGAGTCACCTACTCACCACGCCTCTGTGGGTATGTACGAGGAGGTTTTCAGCGCGGTTTAACTAAAGACCTACCCTGAATGTATGTGGCAGCGTTCCATGGGCTGAGGTCCTGGACTGAATTAAAAGAAAAAGATAGCTGAGCCCCAGCATCCATCACTTCCTATTTCCTGACTGTGGGTCCAGAGTGACCACCCAGCCCCTGCTCCTGGCCCTATCTATGCCTTCTCTACAATGACAACCTTCACACCTGAGCCAAAACAAGCTCTTCCTTCCTGAAGTTGCTCTCCCCGGTCATGCAGTGCCCTTTCCCTGTGTTCCATCAACTCGGAGGCTTCCACAGCGCCAGGGAATTCACGGTAGGGCCAAGTGGGACCACATCAACTGAGGGGGCATCACTTTTCACTAGCCCAGCTGCTCAGATGGAACAAGGACATGTTGGTGCTTTTGGGTCTGGCTCTCGGTCAGCTAACTCCCAGGACTTGATGTTCCCACAGTGCTCTTGGACTATAGAAAAACCCTCTTGTCACTTCCTTGGTTAAGCTTGAATCATTCATTGCTCCGGGGCCTGCAGCTCTACCTTGCGGGCAGCGGTCCACACTCCTGCGCCAGAGACAGGAGGGCTTGTCTCCTTTGTGGAGTCCACCAGGGAAGGAAGGTAAACGCAGGTTTCCTCTGCTCTGCAATTCCCAAATCTATCTGGAGCTTCCATGGTGCGGCACTCTCCCTGCTACAATAGGGGCTGCCCTTTCTCTACCCAAGACTTTTTTTTTAAAATTATTTATTTATTTATTTGAGAGCGACAGACACAGAGAGAAAGACAGACAGAGGGAGAGAGAATGGGCGCGCCAGGGCTTCCAGCCTCTGCAAACGAACTCCAGACGCGTGCGCCCCCTTGTGCATCTGACTAACGTGGGACCTGGGGATCCGAGCCTCGAACCAGGGTCCTTAGGCTTCTCAGGCAAGCGCTTAATCGTAAAGCCATCTCTCCAGCCCTCTACCCAGGACTTTTGGTCATCTAAGCTCTGCACTTTTCTTCTGGCTCCCTGTGGTTTCCTGGCTGTGGATACTTAAGCCTAGAGGAATAGGAGCACTGTGGACTGAGGAAATCTTCTGTGTTACTTTTCTGTTTATTATAAACACTCCAATTCTGTTTGTGTTCCAGAGGCAGGGCAGGGGGCATTGAAACTTGAAACAGTGAATAAAAATTTCCTTTTTAAAAATTTTATTTTTGATAGACAGAAAGAGAAAGAGGGAGAGAATGGGCGTGCCAGGACCTTTCAGCCACTGTGAATGAACTCCTGATGAGTGCATCCTCTTGTGTGAGTGTGTGACATTGCACACTTGTGTCACTGTGTGTGTCTGGCTACGTGGGAACTGGAGATTTGAGCAAATGCTGTTAGGCTTTACAGGCAAGTGCCTTAACTGGGAAGCCATGTCTCCAGCCCATGAATTCCTTTTGTGTTATTTCCTTCCAGACTCCTCCCTCCCCTGAGGTGGTGCTGACTCATGGGTCAGCGGAAGCGTGAAAACTACCCATTTATATTCCCCCACTGAGTCCTCGCTAAGACTAGCCACAGCTATAAGCACACCAGGAAGACATCAAATGGAGGCAGTTTGGGGGTAACAGGACCCCCAGAGCAAAAGCAAAGAATGTTTTTGAGGCTGTAGGAGGAGAATCTGGGTCATTCCCCTTTGCTAGAGGTCAGAAATGTCAAAAGGGTCTGGCCTTTACAGCTTTCTGTCTATAGGAGTTCCCTCTAGATTTCTGTTTCTTTAAACCTGAGTCCCTCTTTACATCTCCTCTTCCCTAAAGGAGATCCCCTTTCCTAGAAGAGATAAGAACGATGATTCCCTTTTCTGGAGGATTAAAACCTGTTTGCCTACCTAGAAACATGGTTTTGGAGTCTGGACTAACGAGTCCCATAAGAGACTCCAGTCTGGGGTATGGGGAGATGGCTCAGCAGTTAAAGGTACTTGCTAGCTAAGTCTGATGCCCAGGGTTCAATCTCCCCCGCCACTACCCATATAAAGCTGGATGCACAAAGTGATGCATGTGTCTGAAGCTCATTTGTAGTGGCAAGACGCCCTGGCATACACATTTTCTGTTTTGTGAACTCTCTCTTTCAAATAAATAAACAACTAAAAAACATGACCCCACTAGGTAAGCTTTTCCATTTTCTAGAAACCTCTCTTGCCTTCTCTTGGGCAATCCTCCCTTCCCTTAAGTTCTTAAGATAGAATCTGTATAATAAATCTTTCTACACTTCACCCTCTTCTGTGAATTCCTAAGACAAGAACTTGGAGGTCACTGACTCAGTAGAAGTTTTGTGTGACTGTGAGAGTCTGGCACCTTAACTCCTGAGTTAAAGCCAAACCAAAAGCCAATAAGGGTGTCATTGCTCTCAAAGACACCCCAATTCACATATCAAGATGACATGAGGTAAGTAAGGAGAGAGCAGAAACTGTGGGTCAGCTCAGGGAATCTTACCTTACAGAATTTTTTTGTTTATTCTGTGGTCTTACTTTACTCATTACTTAGAGGAATCTCAGTTAGTGTACTTCAATAGATTGAAACTTTACCAATCTTTATCAATTGGAACTTTTTTTTTTTTTTTTTCGAGGTAGGGTCTCTCTTTAGTCCAGCCCAGGCTGACCTGCAATTCACTCTGTAGTCTCAGGCTGGCCTCAAACCCACACCGACCCTCCTACCTCTGCCTCCCTGTGCTGGGATTAAAGGTGTGCGCCACCTCACCCAACCCTTCAATCAGAACTTCACTGGAGCAGGTCATAGTAAAATGAGTCCAGTTCTATTATCTCCCACTTCACCTCTTTTCCTTTTCTCCTATCTTTGGGATTTTTTGTCCCCTCTGTCTTTCCTCTCCAAAGGCAAATCAAAAGACAGGATCTTAGCATCCTTGTTTGCCTCACTACTGGAAGAACTGTTCTGTTCAATGTCTATGGCCCCAGAACCCTCTGCAATTAGCATCTCCCTTCACCTTCAGTAGCATGCAGATTTCAATTTTGAATCCTATTCTAGTCACTACAGACCCAATCATTCTTAAAAATATGTGACCTCTGAGTCAACCCAAGGTCACTGCCATCTGGAAAGAGAAAGTTCTCTAATGAAAAAGTGAGAGTGGCATTAATATATGGGTACGAACATTAAGAGAAGTGCTTATTGGGCAGTTTGGTGAGCACAGTATATACATTTAGCCAGACACCAGCTGACATTACACCCCTAGGGCTCATGACTACCCCTGTTGTAGGTTTTCAGTGTCAGGGATGTATTCTCTCCCATGGAGCAGGCCTCCAGTCAAATTAGAGGGTGGTTGGTTTCCCCTATAGCAGATGTGCCACTGTTGTACCCATAGGCATCACAGGGCTGATAAGAAGTGACAGAGGAGTGCTCAGCACTGCAATATCTCTATCATACCTTTCAAGGCTCAGGGTCTATTGCAGAAGAGGACAGAAAGTATGTAAGAGCCAAAGGAAGGGTAGGACTCCTTACAACATGCTCCTCCAGACACAAAATGGCCTGGATATCTATGATCTCACAGTGCTGGATACTACCTACACAAGACCATCACAATAGGAGGAAAAGATGATGACATCAAAATAAAAGAGAGACTGATTGAGAGGAGCAGTGGAGTTTCAAAGGGGAAAGTGGGGGGAGGAAGGGAGTTACCATGGGATATTGTTTACAATCATGGAAGTTGTTAATTATAAATAAACAACAATAATAATAAAAATAATAATAAATAAATAAATACACACACACACATACACACACATATATGTATGTATGTATGTATGTATGTATTTAAAAAATATGTGACCTCCACTGAGGACTATTCAAATACTGTAACAAACAACAACAAATATAAATATAGTATTTAGGGCATGACCAAAAAAAAGGTCAAGTCTCAACACAGAGCTGCAAATGTGCTCACGGTAGAGATGCCTGGTTTAGACCCCACTGGAGTCTACAGGGTTAAGACTAAGCCAGGAAGGTTTGTTGTGGAATCGTGGGGTGAGAGCCAGCTGTCAGCAGCCTTGGCCTTGAAGTCCTGCCCTGAGGCATGCGGAGTTAGCTGGGAGTGCTGGTGGGTGGTGTTGGGGTGGAGGCAGAAGAACAGAACGCTGGGATGTCTCTTAGCCTGGAGCCTTGACAAATGTCAGGTCGTCCAGGAATGAAGCTGGAGCAGCAACACAGAGATGGAGAGGGAGGCTGGCCAAGGAGCTGGGCCTTCCAGCGGAAAGCAGGGAGCATCCATCCAGCCTCGGCCCTTCTCTTAAAGTGCTCCCTCTTCAATACTGGGGAAGGGTGGAAAAAAGGCCTTCCAAGTAGGCCAGAATCCTTTCTATAGCTTAAATAATTCCTAAAATGAAAACAACTCTCTAGTCATAAATCATTTACCTCTATAAAAGGGAACAACAAAACAGAAATATAGAAAGCAGAATCTTTCATTCAACATGTGTGAAAAATGATAATAATTTATAGCTTTTACTTGAAAGCCATAGATTTAAATGGAAACAATAGAAAAATCTGAAATAGATTATTGAGTAGCAGATAGAGCTTTCCAGTCATGCTTAAACTATTTGGAGGTGGCAACATGTAGGGCTCTGAACACTGGAGCCTTTGAGCTAGAAGTCAAAAGTTTACTCTGAAGATTTTATTAAGGGGCTGGAGAGATTGCTCAGTGGTTAAGGAGATTGCCTGCAAAGCCTAACCACCTGAGTTTGATTCCCCAGTACCGACATAAAGCCAGATGCACAAAGTGGTGGCATGCATCTGGAATTAGTTTGCAGTGGCTAGAGGCCCTGGTGCACAAATTCTCTGTGTCTGTCTCGCTGTTTCTTTCTGCTTGCAAATAAATAGATAAATAAATAAGTACATTAATATCCTTTGGAAAAACTATTTGACAAATTAAAAACAAAAAGGGTTTATCAAGGGCTAGGGAGATGACTCGGTGGAGAAAGTGCTTACCTCATTAGCCTGAGCACCAGAGTTTATTAATCTAAAGCATTCACAAAGTAGACCAAGGCATGGTGGTGCATGCCTGTAATCCTAGCACTCAGGAAGTAGAATCAGGAGTTCAAGGTCAGCCTACAGTACATGAGTTCCATGTATAAAAAACAAGAAATAAAGAAGTCACAAAGTTATAATTAAGAGTTTTCTGGGGCTGGAGAGATGGCTCAGTGGTTAAAGGTGATCTCTTGCAAAGCCTGATGGCCTGGGTTCAATTCCCCAGTACCGAAGTAAAACTTTAAGAATAGGAAATTGTTTCATTTCCTGATACCATTTCCTTCCTTGGACCAGTGAAATCTCTTTCTCAGAGTATTGCTATATGTGCCACTGTAAGCATTCACTGCACAAGCAACCAGTGTGGCTGTCTTAGGACATCTGACCTAGATTTGCCAAAACCCAAACTGGAGCCCATATTCTACTGGAATCATAATGTTTCTAGAACCTGGTCAACATGGTTTTTTTGTTTTGTTTTGTTTTGTTGTTTTTTTTTTTTTTTTGGTTTTTCGAGGTAGGGTCTCACTCTGGCCCAGACTGACCTGAAATTCACTATGGAGTCTCAGGGTGGCCTTGAACCCACGGTGATCCTCCTACCTCTGCCTCCCGAGTGCTGGGATTAAAGGCGTGCGCCACCACGCCCGGCAGCATGTTATTTTTTTAAAATAAGGATTTTCCTCTTAAGTAAAGATATTACATAGAAAGGAAGGAGGGAGGAAGACAGAGAGAGAGAGAGAGAAAGAGAAATACTAGTTCTTAAAATTTGAACAAGCATATAAATCACTAGGTCCAAGTCAAAAATGCACTTTCCTTGGCCCCACACACTGAGATTCTGATCTTTGGGTCTGCAGGAAGTCCTGCGTCGTAGTTACTTTCTTGCTGCTGCTGACACCAAACACCCAACCAAAAGCAGCTGATGGAAGGAAAGAGTTTATTTCAGGTTTGCAGTTTCAAGGGGAAGTTTCATCATCATGAAGAAAGCATGGCAGAGTAGATTCAGGGCATCACATCTTGCCACATTAGCCTGAAGGTAGCAGCAAAATGTGCTGGCTAGTGAACATCCAATAGGACTGGACTAATAGACCTCAAGGTCTGCCCTCAGTGACACATCTCCTTTAACAAGCCTCCACCTCCCAGAGGTTCCCACAACTGGGACTGAAGAGGAGCCTTAATCAGAAACACATGAGGTTATGGGGGGCATTTCACATTCAGTCCACCACAGTCCAGGAATCTGTGCTGAAAGGTATAGTTTGGGACTGGAGGGCAGAGAGGATATTGGAATCTCAAATTTGAGGAACTGAAGCTATGGTATTTCTGCTCTATCAGATAGCTGGGCACAGTCAAGGTTGAGGCAACATCATTTTGTCTTCAACAGTGTGCTGGTTTTGTAGCTAAATGGATGACAAACACGAACAAGCTCAGCTGACTTGAGACCTCTGCTAATGTTAGTTTTGCCTCCTCCTGTGTCCTTCCCAAGTGATCCGAATTTATTATGTAGATCTTTTAACAGGGGCTTTAAGAATTCAAAGCTGAGTAGAAGATTTCTCTGGGAGCAAAGATCATACTATTTTTGTATTCTGTTTATTTATTTTTTTTCATATAAGGAGTAGGCAGCCAGAGAAACAAATGATTTATTTTTTTTTCTCCATTCTCTTCATTCCAACACAGTTCACATTCATGTTGGTGTTACATAACCACGTTAAATTACCACATGGTGTGTATAGCACACACAGGCTATGCAAAGTGGCATAGACTCCACTCAGCAACACATGGAAGCCACAGAGCATAAGACACATCCTGACCCACACTTTCTGAAGGCATTCTACTTTTTGAAAAGTATACACCCCCTTTCCTGGCATATCCTTTCATGTGTTCTCTTGCTCCCAATATTGTTATGAGCTCCACTTTTTTGTTTGGAGCCCACTGCCCCAGTGGGAACCGTGCTTTTATTGGGGTCCACTTTTTTGTTAACTTGATCTAATTATGTTAGATACCAATAATGAGGGAATTGAGGCAATAGAAGGTCTCAGCACAAGCAAAAGAGAAGCAAACAGTAGATTAGTGAGCTGCACTACTGATGGTACTTGTGGCTTAGTGAAATAGGTAGGTTCAAGCTAAAGACCTTGGGTATACAAATTGGAGAAACAAACATTAACTGTCTACCAAAGAGCCTCTAAATTGCAAATGAGTAAAATCCAGTTGTCTTGGGATCTGAGTTATTTAGCTTTAAACTTGTCTAGCGGTACCATTAACTATTGATCTGTTAATTTATGATGGTTTGGAACAAGACTTTGATGGAAGTTACTACAGTTTTGACCAGAAAGTCAATTAGTCGTTCACAAAACACCCTTACCTATGTATCATACATATACTTACTAGCAAGACCTGTCCAGAGCAATTTCTCATTTGGGCTTGAATTCATGACTATCCATAATACCGAAAGCCTCTGATTAGACCCAGGCCATTTAGATTTCTCATTATCTTACCATTATGCATTACCTTAATATTGATGACTCGGTGTGCTTTGCCTTTCTCATGTGCTAATAGAGATGTCGAATTATTTTCACCTGTTCTTTTTTCTGGGAGGATAAATCAGAGGCTTTTGCTCCAATGCTGTGACCAAAATTTATTTTAAAAGTAGAGTAATTGAAAAACATTTCCATACCTGGAAAAACTCATGAAATGTATTCATGCTAGAGCAGAACCACGGGCAAGTTTAAAGGGGCAGAGTGATTTAAACGGGGAAAGCCCGAATCAAGCAGAGATCAGCGCCACGTGTGACCCTTGCAGCGGGTTCTTAGAAACCTTTCCTTTGCTCCCTAAGTTTGAGTCCTTTGGCTTACCAAACTTCCTGTCTCCCTGTTCAGATACTGAGCTCCCGAGGTCTAGCAGCAGTCCTGAAAGGTTGGCTTCTGTCTGTCATCACCACATTTGGGATAGAAGCCCATGTTGCTTTGCATTGCTGTGACCAAAATACCTGCAAGAACAACCTTAAGAAGGAAAGGCTTCTTTTTCTCAGAGTCTCACAGGATTCAGTCCATAGTTACTTAGCTTCATATACTTGAGCATAGCGTCATGGAAGTGAGAGCTGGGCGGGGGAGAGGAGTTTCTTTACCTCATGGCGGACAGGAAGCAGAGCAAGAGGAAGGGACCAGGAACCAAACAGCATCTGCAAAGGCACACCTCTGCGACCTACTTTCTTCTTCCAATCAGGATGCTCATCTTAGAATTTCCACCACCTCTCAGAATAGCGCTGCTAGCTAAGGACCCAGAGTTCAATGCATGACCTGTGGGGGACGTTTACTACTCAAGCCATAGTGAAAGCCCCATCTCCTCGGGCTAAAGAAAGTTTATGTGTTGAAGGAGCCTTTTCCTGAAAATAAGCCACAGGAGTGGTGGGACATTAGAGGCTCTGTTCCAACATGACCTTCGCTGTGACAGTCCCACAGCCATCAGCTCAGCCCAGCCTGGGGAGAATCCTCTTCTACAGACCTCTGATCTTTAAAAATCTTTCCAGATATTTTAGGAGAAGATAATGCAAATTATTAATAAGCATATGAATAATAAGCATTTGCTCTCATCAGTAATTAAAGAACAGTGAATTGAAACAAAATTAAGATGGATTTTTGTGTGTGAATTAATTCGGGAAAGTATTTTTAAAAAATAATTATACTGCCATTGTTCCAATTAGAATGCTTTAGGGTGCAACCCTAAAAAATCCCCCAACAAAATCAAACTTCCTAAGTAATGTGTATAATATATTATTTCACATAAAAAGAAGTCTCAAGGAGGGGTGACTGCTGGCTTGATTAACTCAGAGGTTCAATAACATCGTTAAACCCCCACCCTCACTGCTTTTTCTTTCTTCAGGCTGGCATGGTTCAAGACATTGCATGTAGACATGGCACCATTTGGTACAATAAGGAAGACTGTGGCTTTCTTGTCTCTTTAGGAGTTAAAAAAAAAACAACAACTATATAGTAAACCTTGCAGCTCCTTTCATCAGCCAGGATTCGGTGACATGTGGACCTACATTATTGGCAGGGAAAGTGAGCTTGCCAAGACTGCCCTAGCTTACTCCAGACGTATGCCCAGTGGAAGCATGGGTACCTGAGCAAGACAAGTGGGGAAAAGGGATCGTGAGTAGGCAGTCTGTGGTTTTACTCCAGCCACTAAAGATGGAGTGAAACAGACCTGATATGTGGCTGGTAGACATCTTTACAGGAATTTGCAATATGTATCAAAATAGTTCATGTGGATACCATGATACCATGTGTGCTGGTTTGATTCAGGTGTCCCCCATAAACTTAGGTGTTCTGAATGCTGGGTCCTGGCTGACGGAGATTTGGAAATTAAAGACTTCTGGAGGGAGTGTAATTGTGTGTGTGTGGGGGGGGGGGCTTATGGATTTCATGACCAGCTTCCTTTTGCTGGTGTTTGGTACATTCTTCTGTTGCTGTTGTCCATCTGATGTTGGCCAGGAGGTGATGTCCACCCTCTTCTCATGCCATCATTTTCCCCTGCCATCATGGAGCTTCCACTCGATTCTGTAAGCCAAAAGAAACCCCTTTTTTCCCATAAGCTGCTCTTGGTCAGGTGTTTTCTGCCAGCAATGTGAACCTGACTGCAACAACACTTGGGGGAAGGCCCCAAGGTGGCAGGAGCCAATACAAGGGTATAACCTGTCATATGTAAAATGATTTTTTTTAAAGTTTTGGGGTTGGAGAGATGGTTCAGTGATTAAGGTGCTTGTCTGAAAAGCCCAATGGCCTGGGTTTGATTCCCAAGTACCCATGTAAAGCCAGATGCACAAAGTGTCATGTGTATCTGGAGTTAGTTTGCAGTGCCTGGAGGCCCTGGCATGCACATTTTCTCCATCTGTCTCTTTTCTCTCTCTCTCTCTCTGCTTGCAAATAAATAAATAAAAATACCTTTTGAAAAGTGTCCATGCCCTTTGACATAGTAGGAACCATGGCAAGTATACTTAAAGGCAGACAAAGCTGCAAGCTCCAAGCAGTTCATCCTCATCAGTGGAGGGAAAAAAGGAAGGAAAGAGAGAACATGCTATAGCTCTGCTCTGAGCAAGGAACATGTATACTGCCTCCAAACCATCACAGTCTCTTTGCAAATGAGGCAGCTAAGGTTCAGGGATGTTCAGTAAGTTTCCAGAGTCAGACGGCAAATGGCAGAATAGAATCTGAAGAACCAATCCACTGGACATCACTCTTTTTGTGCATGTGTATATTTGTATGGTGTGTGTACACATGTGTATGTATGTGTGTGTGTGTGTGTGTGTGTATATATATATATATATACACACACACACACACATATGGTATACTTGTTTGTGCACATGTGTGGAGGCCAGAGTATTGTCTCCAGTCACTCTCCATCTTTTTTTTGTTTCATAAATTTTATTTATTTATTTGCAAACAGAGAGAGACAAAGAGAGAGTGCCAGGGCCTCTAGCCACTACAGATGAACTACAGATGCATGTGCTGCCTTGTGCATCCGGTTTTACATGGGGAGTCGAAACTGCATCATTAGGCTTTGCGGGCAAGATCCTTCACTGCTGAGCCCTCTCTCCTGTCTATCTTATTTTCTGTGAGACAGAGTCTCTCACTGAACCCATAGCTCTACAATTTGGCTGGATTAGCTAGACAGCAAACCCTAGGGATCCACCTGTCTCTGCATCCCCAGTGCTGGAATTACAGACACTTGCCACCATGTCTGGCATTTTTTTTTTTTTACAGGGTTTTGGGGATCCGAATTCAGATTCTCAATGCATGGCATTGTGTCCACTGAGCCACTCCTCAGCCCATTGCTCACTACTTCTTCCAATGATTCTCACAACCCTAAGCTAAGGTGTTCTTGCAACTAATAAGCAAAAAAACAAGACAACAACAACAAAACAACATTAAGAAAGCTAACAGTATGAAAGAATTCTCTGGACAACTTCTGTTTTTCACATAAGAGCTGTCTCGGCTAACAAACGTTCACAGTAGAGCACAGTTATGCACATTAGCTAAAGACAATGTATTGCTGCCGAATTTATGTAACTATAGATGTGCTTTGTCTTGGTACGTACACCCGGCCTGAGATGAGAGAACCTTCAACTGGACCTAAGCACCATGCTCTTGCTCCCATTCCCACAGGGGGTGAGACCCTCCCAGCACAGCGCTCGGGTTATGGAATATTAGCACATGCATCACCCCACCCCCACAGCAGCCCTCTTGTTTGTCTGAGAAATACCAGAACAAAACAACCGTGTAAGAATAATGAGCATCACAGCTTATTTTGGAAAGCCCATTAAAATAACAAATCAGCAATGTCTTCAGCAAAAATCACTGGAGATAAAAATCCTGCAAGGGGCTGGTTCTTGTGGAGGAAACAATGAACACTCCTGCTTTTTGCATCTCTGGTTTTCTTTTTGTATGCTGAGCTATTTCAAGCCTGACTTAGGCTTGCATTTAATATTTTCAAGTTTGTTTACTATGCCTGCTCCTTCATATCTAGCAATGCATGGAAGAGTGGGAGAGAAGACAATGTTGTGTGACAGAATGGTGCACTTGTAATGTTTACATGCTTTGTCTGCAGATTGCCCCAGCCGAGAAGGCACCACTCCAGCCTGGTCTTTGCTTGAGATCCTCTATTCTTTATTTCTTTATTTTGAGGTAGGGTCTCACTCTAGCCCAGGCTAACCTGGAATTCACTATGGAGTTTCAGGGTGGCCTTGGAGATCCTCTATTCTTAAAACACTTCACAGGCTGGAGAGATGGCTTAAAGGTTAGAGCACTTGCCTGAGAAGCCTAAGGAACTTAGTTCAACTCTCTAGATCCCACATAAGCCAAACGCACAAAGGTGAGGCAAACCCAAGGTCACACATGGAGTTCAATTGCAGTGGTTGAAGCTGCCAATTCTCTCTTTCTCTCTCCCTCTAAAATAATAATAATAATAATAATAATAATAATAATAATAATAATAATAATAAACCAAAGCACTTCACAATCATCACGGCAGACATCACCAGGAACAGTTTAACAGCTATGGGACTCCCCACTGAAGGCCAATTTACAAGTTACTTGGTGCCTAGGAAAGTGGACTACTTCTGGGCTTTAAACTCCAATCTTTATTGTTTCTAACACCAAGGGGAGCTTTACAGGGCCAGAGAGGGTCATTACAGGATGAGATCCTGGGCCAGGGCTTTGTGGAACAAAGTGGTAGTGAGAAGATGTCCCACAGAAGGAGCCATGGGAGAGGGTAAACCAGGTCTGAGGAGTGTGCCAAAGGATAAGAGATGAGGGCAGATCTGCCTTTAGAGACAAGGAGATAGCTGAGGAGTCAAGGCAAAAAGATCAAGTTCAGGGGTAATGGGACAGGGACGAGGCAGCAAAGGTAGGAGTGAATCCAAAAGACCCAAGGACGGGTTCTCCAAAGTTTTTTGTCATATGTCAGCTATAAAGAGTGTGGGTGAGTTCAACTGCTTTCAAAGCCCTATGTTCTGGGAGAATACTTTTAAAAATAGACTTTAATTATTTTTTAAAGGAGTTTTAAGTTCACAGTAAAATAGAGCAGAAGGTACAGGGAGTTCCCCACTTCCTCCAAATTTACTCACCACTGACATCCTGTCCCAGAGTGGAAAGTTTGTCACAGTTGATATTAAAAATTTTTTAAAAATTAAAAAAAAATTTCATCTATTATTTTATTTCGAGAGCACATGCAAGAGAAAGAGAGAGAGGAAGAGGGAGAGAAAGAAAGAGGTAGATAGAAAGAGAAAGACTGGGGCTGGAGAGATGGCGTAGCGGTTAAGCGCTTGCCTGTGAAGCCTAAGGACCCCGGTTCGAGGCTCGGTTCCCCAGGTCCCACGTTAGCCAGATGCACAAGGGGGCGCACGCGTCTGGAGTTCGTTTGCAGAGGCTGGAAGCCCTGGCACGCCCATTCTCTCTCTCTCCCTCTATCTGTCTTTCTCTCTACGTCTGTCGCTCTCAAATAAATAAATAAAAAATGAAAAAAAAAAAATTAAAAAAAAAAAAAAGAAAGAAAGAGAAAGACTGGGTGCGCCAGGGCTTCCAGCTACTGAAAATGAACTCCAGATACATGTGCCACCATGTGCATCTGGCTTACATGGATACTGGAAAATCGGACCTAGGTCCTTAGGTTTCACAGGCAAGCACCTTAACTGCTAAGTCATCTCTTCAGCCCCAGTTCATGAATTTTGCCACATCATTATCACTCCAAGCCCATACCTTATATTGGGATCTATTCATGATGTTATAAGTTCTACAGGTTTAGGCAGATATAAAATGACAAGTCTCCCCCGCCCCTGTATAATATACCGAATATTTTACCGGCTTGAAAATCCTCTGTACTTACCTCATTTCCCCATCCCTCTGTCCTAACCCCTGGAGACCACTGATCTTTAAACTTTTCCATATGTTTTGCCTTGACTACAATATCATACAGGTGAAATTATATGGTATGTTGTATGAGTTTCTGAGGAAACACAAACAAACAAGCCTATTCACCCCAGATAGGGCACACTAACAGATGATTCTATTCAAGTCCACATTGATGAACCATTAGTCTACTGAAGTTAATTACAGGAGCAAGGGTGAGGGGCTACTTATAGGAGTGTGGGTGACTCAAAGGCAGCTGCATCATTGAAAAGTCCTCTCTAGTCTGGGTGATGAGTCACCACAGAATATCACCAAAGCTCTTTAGCCAATTTGCAGCAGCTCCCAGTGTCTCTTCTCCACAAACAACTGTTACAGCTCATATAACTGTGGGGAGGAGCCTAGTGAATTTTATGACTTACCTGAGTCTTAGGATTAGGAACCTTTCCCTTGGCTCTAGGTGGGGAGATTTCCATTTTGGAGGAAATAGTTGTGTCAAAGCAGCCTTTTCAGATCAGCTTCTTTTACTTACTCCACATTTTAAAGTTCCTGTCTTCTCATGGCTTGGTGGCTCATTTCTTTTTAGTACCAAGTAATATTTACCCATCCATCTGCTTATGGACACCTTGGTTATTCCCAGGTTTTGGCAACTATGAACAAAGCTTCTATAAAAATATGTATAGTATATTTGTGTGTGTGTGTGTGTGTGTGTGTATGTGTAAGTAAATGAGTTTTTGCCTCATTTAGATAAACATGAAGGAGAGAAATTGCTAGATCACATGGTAATAATGTGATTAGTTTTGTAATAAACTGCCAAACTGGTTTTTGAAGTTCGTGGTGGTACCATTTTGCAGTCCCATGAACAATCAATGAGAACCCATATGTATATATTTTTTTTTAACCAAAATAAAGTCAGGGCTGCATGGTGCTTTATAACCTGCACTTTTCTGTTAATTAAAGTTTCCATTAATACATTCATACATGGAAGGAGATCTTTTAATGTTCCAGAGAAGACTGGGTCTGTCTCCTCCCGTCTAGCAGGAATTCTCTTTGTCCTTACCTTACCTTATAGTTGGAGAAAACGGGGCTTTGTTAGGTTGCAATGAATGGCACATTTGGAGTCTGAGTTAAATATTCTGCTCCCACTAATGATACAGATTGTCAGTCAGTGACATCTTTGACATTTCCACATTAAAAAACAAAATATGTTACTAGAAATGACTGCCACTCCTGACGTGTTGTTGGCTGTTAGGTGACTGGAATTACCAGGTGTGGCATCTGAGAGTGACAAGCCCAGGCCAGAGGGAAACCCAGCGTGTCTATCACTGTGGGATCTATGAAAATGAGCAACGTGAGCTGCCTTGGTGTCCCACAGGGTTAGGGACACATAAAGAAGAAGACTGGAAGAGGGGGAGGAAAGGAAGGAGGGAGCCCGCTCAGCCCCTGATGAAAAATGATTTGGGGAGGACACATCTGTGACCACAAATCTCTCCACGTGTGGTGGTTTGAATGTGAAATTCAAAACACCCCCCCCCCCCGTAACCTTATGTGTTTGTCATCAAGCCTCACACTCAGTCCCCTGCTGGTGGAGCCTTGCTGGAGGAGGTGTGTCAGTGAAGACGGACTTTGATACTTGTTAGTCCAGCCCTGTTGGGTGTTCACTAGCCAGCACACGCTTGCTGCTACGTTCTAGCTAATGCAACAAGATGTGATGCCCAGCTTTTGCTCTATCATGTCAAGATGAGACTTCTTCTAGAGGCTTTAAGCCAAGTTAAATTCTTTCCTTCCATATGCTACTTTTGGCTGGGTGTTTCATCCCAGCAATGAGAAGGTCACTATAACACCAATATTTTCAGGGCTTATGCCAGGAGACCCTCAGTCACTTGTCATCTAAAAACCAGCTGCAGCCAAGGTTCAGACCTGTGCATCTTCCTTCCATAGGAGTGGGGCATGTTCCTTTGGTACACAGCTCTGATGACAGGTAAATTTTGGTCTCTTATTGATTCCAAAAAGCTGCTTCCAAATCTTAGTCTGTCGCAAGGGTAATTTTCTAAGACAAAGTTGGAATTTTAGGATCAGTTCAGTTCTGTAGAAAAGGCATTAGGGTAGTAGAGGGAATTCCCATATACCCCATGCCAGGTTGCCCTCATTGCTAATGTCACACATTGTTAGTATGGTGCATTTACCACAACCAGTGAACTGATCTTGGTACCCTATAATTCACTAACGCCCACTGCTTCATTACAATTTCTTGAGCTTTTACCTAATGTTCCTTTTCTGGTCTAGGACCCTTCTAGAATAAAATAAATGCATAAATGCACTGCAAGGGCAAGAACTCACATACATGTTTTCACTTATATTTTTGCCTGCACTTATTTCTAAGATTTCCTTGGGTTACTACTTGCGTTCCTGAAATAAATAATTTGAAATAATTTCCATCTGTTTTTCTTACTCTACATGGAATCCATACTGAAGTCTCCAGAGCAGATTAAGGCCCAGAGTGAGAAGCAAGAACTTAGGGTTAAATCTCTCTCACTGTGTCTTAACTACCTCAGTATCACCCTTTAGCTCCTGCGTCTTCTCCCCTGCCCCTTGCTCAGTGCACATTGTGTGCCACAAGAAAATGCTGGGAAAGAAAAGACACAAAAGAGCCCTGGAATTGTTTCAAGTTCATGCCTTGGGATAGGGTTGACAGCATTCAAATTTCAAATTTCAAGATTTCAAGGTGTCAAGGGTAGAAGTCAAACAACCCATGAAAGAAACATGAAATTTCACAACTAACAATTTGCCCAAGTTTGCATGAGTGCACAGACAAGCAAAATTTGCCTTTGAACTCAAAGGTCAACAATGATCCACCCACGGTGTCTGCAGGACAATGCCCTGCCTGAGGGCTGGCACAGGAAGCATATGAGGCAGTCCCTGGTCCCAGGGATATTTATTGGAGGAGACTGATTGACACTGTTTACCTCGGAGCACTTACATCTTTTGAGATGGAGGGTTTTGAGAAAATACATGATTACTTGAAATATCTTGGAACTAGGGCTGAGGAGATAACTCTGTCACATGTTTGCCTTGCTGCATGAGGACCTGAGTTTGATCCTCTAAGCTCCTTTTATTTATTTATTTTTTTCTGGGTGAGAATCTTTTTATTTTCCTTTTCAATTTTTTTTTTTTTTGGTTAACAACTTCCATGATTATAAAAAATGTCCCATGGTAATGCCCTCCCTCCCCCAACTTTCCCCTTTGAAACTCCATTCTCCATCATAGCCCCTTCCCCTCTCAATCAGTCTCTCTTTTATTTTGATGCCATGATCTTTTCCTCCTCTTATGATGGTCTTGTGTAGGTAATGTTAGACACTGTAAGGTCATGGATATCTAGGCTGTTTCGTGTCTGGGGGAGCATGTCGTAAGGAGTCCTACCCTTTCTTTGGCTCTTACATTCTTTCTGCCACGTCTTCTGCAATAGACCCTGTAAGCTCACTTTTTTTTTTTTTTGGTTTTTCGAGGTAGGGTCTCACTCTGGTCCAGGCTGACCTGGAATTAACTCTGTCATCTCAGGGTGGCCTTGAACTCATGGCAATCCTCCTACCTCTGCCTCCCGAGTGCTGTGTAAGCTCACTTTTAAAAAAATATTTTATTTTTTATTTATTTGGGAGAGAAAGAGGGAGAGAGAGAGAGAGGGAGAGGGAGAGAGAGAGGGAGAGAGAGAGAGAGAGAGAGAGAGAGAGAGAGAGGGAGAATGGGCAAACCAGGGTCACTAGCCACTGCAAAAGAACTCTAGACACATATGCTACCTTGTAAATTTGGCTTATATGGGTTCTGGGAAATCAAACCTGAGTCCTTAGGCTTTGCAGACAAGCAACTTAACGGCTAAGTCATCTCTCTAGCTCCTAAACTCACTTTTAAAAGAGAAGCCAGGCACAGTGATTAAGAGTGCTTGCTGCTTAAGCATGAGGGCCTCTAGGGCTGTAGACCACAAAATTTAACTTCCCAGAACCCAAGTAAAAAATTGGGCATAGCCACACCTGTCCATAACAGCAGTCTGCACAGGGAGGCAGAGACCAGAGAATCTCAGGGGCTTGCTAACTAACCAATGACAGTTTGGAGTTGAGGAAGAGATCCCCTTCTCATGGAAGAGGTGAGACAATGAGGGCCATAAAGCCTCTTGGCCTTGGAAAAGGAAAATAGCTACTTTGCAGGTGGGGTCTTGTGTTGTGGTACATGGGGACAGAGGGGAAAAGGGCTTGAAGTTGATACGTTGGCTCTCTTTGATTTCCTATAGCAGATCTGAGGAAACAGTACAATTCCTTCTTTCACAGGGCTTCATGCAGTGTGTCTTAGATCTTACACTGGACCACAGGGGCCATAGTTTGAATCAGCTTATGCATCTGAAATGACAAGACTGCATTGCAGTCCAGTACTGACTATCAGGCCTTATACCAAGTCACTGGAATCTCAGCCTGTTTTCTCACCTGCAAAATGAAGGGTCTCAGTAGGATAAGAGTGTCCAGTCTATGCTGCAGAAAAGTTGAGTACAAATTACCTGGAAAAGGCCCCAAATCAAGTGACTCTTCAAAACAACAAGTCACACATACTTAGCAAGTCATCTCAAGAGTTTCTGAGAATGCTTGACATTTGGCCAGTGTGACTTGGGACCTGTCATCCATGCTCTATGATCATCATGTCTCTGTACTGTTTTCTTGGGTATGTGCTGAACTAGATGGTCCTGCCCCACCTCTGACTCTAAAACGCATGATTTTGTAAAATTTTATGCTCATTAGTGTAGGACACTACATAATTGATGAAATAAGAAAATTACTTTTCCTATGGCTTTAGACAGTTAGAGATCAGTGCAAGATTTGGGAAGAAGATGGTAGGAAAGAGGGCTGGAAGGAAGGTAAGTAGAGAGAGAGAAACACTAATGAAACTATCAGAAGGAAATCTGTCGTATTTCCAGGGACCTTGAAGTCATTTGACTTTGAATTCTGTGTGTGTGTGTGTGTGTGTGTACTTAGCTGTGAACACAGGGGCCTTGCTTGTCTTCTTGGGACAGTGGTTGGCAGATAAGTAGGGCTGTATATGACAGGTTGAGAAGCTTAGCCACCAATACCTTTGTCAGAGAATAACCAAGATGAGAAATAAGCAAGATGTCACCACATGCTGCCACAGTAGCTCTTAGGAGTACAACTATCAAAAAGAGCCCAAGTGACTGCCAGCCTACCACACCCCCCCCCGACCCTTTTCTCTGGAGGCAGCTGTGGGCACTTTTTGATGCTTTGAACATCCAGCAGTGTCAGTACTTTCTGGGGACCCTTCACAGAGTGGCCAGTGTAAATTTATTTTGGTGACATTTAGTGATACTTACTTCTTGTGCATTACTCTGCCATCACATTCACAGATCTAAACAACCAGGTTCCACAGCTGTTGGTGTATGCAATTTTTACAGGAGCTCTTTCCCCTCTAGGGATTGGTTTGTAAAGAAAAGTCAGACCCAAGCTGCTTGTATGGAATAGTTTTTATCTCCTGAAATACTTAACAAAAGTAATTTTGTTTTAGGGCTGGAGAGATGGCTTAGCGGTTAAGCGCTTGCCTGTGAAGCCTAAGGACCCCGGTTCAAGGCTCAGTTCCCCAGGACCCATGTTAGCCAGATGCACAAGGGGCACACGTGTCTGGAGTTTGCAGTGGCTGGAGGCCCTGGCGCGCCCATTCTCTCTCTTTCTCTCTCTGTCTGTTGCTCTCAAATAAATAAATAATTTTTTTAAAAAGTAATTTTTTTTTTAAAGCATGTACTATATAATGTCTCAGTCCTAAAATCTGGTCAGATAATCAGGCACAATTACTCTCTTCATTTGCTCTGTGGGAAGATCCCTCTCTCTCTCTCTCTCTCTCTCTCTCTCTCTTTCTATTTTTCTTTCCTAGTAAGCTGAGGGTTTCACTGGGCCTAACAGCCCATCAGATACGGAGCCATTCTGGTGCACTGCTTTGCAAACGGGGCTTAAAAGAGGCCAGCAGTTCTCTAACATTAAAACAGCAACTAGGAAGCAAAGCCTGATGGCCTCCTAGGCTCACCCAACCAGATTGCAGTGCTATTTTTATCCCTGGAGCCGAGCATACTGATGGAATGCAGAATTACTTTTGTGATTAAATGTGGCCAAAAGCCTAGCAAGTGTTAATCTCTAGAAATCTGTTACAAATTGGATGGCAAGCACCAGCAAACTGCTATTTTTTTAAGTCTAAAAATAATTCTTGGTGCTTTTATGTGTAAGTAATGCAGGAGAAAAGAAGGTTCAGTTTAATCGACTGGGGTGGTTTAGTCGTTAGCATTCACCAAAGCCTTGGGTTTGGATGACTGAAGCATTTTCCATCTCACCTGGTCGCACCTATGTCTCCTCCTCTTTGGCCCAGCCACCTCCACTTGGCCATAATCGAAGACTCCACTCTTTTCTGGGATAGAATATTCCTCTGAATCTGTCCCGGATTTCCAAAGAGGCTCGACCCAGAGGCAATGGGGTTCAAACTGGCTTTATACAAATAATATATTCACCACCACTTCAAACTGGTCCCTATTCAGTAAGACCTCCACCCTGATTTTCCTCTGAATACTTGCGTGCCATTGCTCAGCTCACACTTAGCTCAGTGTCCTTTCTGCTGATGGGGAGACCCCAGGCTCTCTCATTCCCAGAGCTCTTCCTCCTCCTCCCCCCAGTCTCATCTGTGTGCCTGGCCCACAGCCCTGGTCTCTACTTCCCCACCATCCGTCCACCCTGTGCCTCTACCAACTTCCTGGGCTGCGCCCAAAATCTGGCTGAGACTTTTCTGGTCTTCTCCTTTTGAAGTCTGACCTATCCTCTCACTCCATCTTCTACAAGGAATCCTGCTTCAAGCTGGAGTGGGGGTCTCCTGTGATCCAAGGTGAGGGGCTCCACTCACTAGTTCCAGCCTTTGTTATAGAAAAACTTCCTCTTTCTAGGATAGGAGGATAGGCAGGAGATTGACAGCTGTCCTAGCTCCCCTTGATTAATATATTAGGACTCCAATTAGTTGACGAGGGTAAATCCTTCTTAAGGAATGTTAGTTAATGCATGCATAAGGAATATGGAATAGAGGAAAAAAAAAACTGCCATTCTGGAATACCCAACAAAACGATGGAGGTACTCTAGGCATTGATCAATAATGCTCAAAGCATAGGTAAAATCTTGATGGGAAAATTTATAATGGATGGACTAGGTTGACAATCTGATTGGCTCAATCAATCTTAAGGATATTAATGGGAAGGCGGCCAGGCAGTCTGAGCCTTTGGATAAGATTTAATGGAGATATCATAGCTTTTCATGAGGAAGCCTTAGGAAAAGTGAATCTGAGGTAATCAAGTCTTTCCTTAACTAATTAATTTGTGTATTTGAGACAGGGAGAGAGAGAGAAGAAGAAGGAAGAAGAAGAGGAAGAGGAGGAAGGGGAGGAGGAGGAGGAGGAGGAGGAAGAGTATGGGCACACCAGGGCTTCCTGCCACTGTAGACAAGCTCCAGATGCATGCACCACTTTGTGCATCTGGCTTTACATAAGAAAATGGGAGTCAAACCCAAGCAGTCAGGTTTTGCAAACAAGCATTTTAACTCTGAGCCATCTCTCCAGCCATAATCAAGACTTTAGTTACAGGATTATGAGAAATAGGGGAATTTGTTAAATGACAGTATATAGACTTGGGCAAACCTAGATCCTGAGTTTCCATCACAGAATGAATGAATATAAATGAGATCCAGGCATGGTGGCACATATCTTTGACCTCAACACTCAGGAGGCAGAGGTAGAAGGATCGCCGTGAGTTCAAGCCACCTTAATGCCACATAATGAATTCCAGGTCAGCTTGGGCTAGAGCAAGACCCTACCTTGAAATACTAGTATGTGTTTGTGTGTGTGTGTGTGTGTGTGTGTGTGTGTGTGTGTGTGTGTGTTTAAAAAGTAGTAGCTGTCATATTGTTGCTTATTTATATATTTTACTTATTTAAGAGAGAGAGAATGGACACGCCAGGTCCTCTAGTCACTGCAAACAAACTCCAGACACATGTGCCACCATGTGTATCTGGCTTACATGGGTACTAGGGAATTGAACCTGGGTCCTTCAGCTTCATAGACAAGTGCCTTAACCACTAAACCATCTCTCCAGCCCCACGTTAGCTATTATAAATACAAGAAAACTATGACTCGATTACCCAAGTGGCACATATGAGTTGAATGACCATGCTGCTGAACAGTCGATATTATTAGTATGCCTGTGGCTCTTCAGCTTAGCTCTAGGTCCTTAAGTCTGGGATACTCTGATAAGATAAATTTCAAAACATGAACAATTTATTTGCTCAAACTTATAGCTAGAATACTTAAAGAACATTAGACATAAAACAAGGAAGTACATTTTCTTAACAAGTAGGTGAAAACTATGACAAACAGCCTAAATCATAAAGCAATAACCAAACCAAAAGTCTAAGAAGATTTTGATTTCTTTTTCTTAAATCTTCATTACACTTTTAAAATTCCTTCTGCGGCTGGGAAGAATGTTCAGTGGTTGAAGTGCTGGCCTGCAAATCCTAACAATCCAGGTTAGATTCCTCAGTACCTATGTAAGCTATATGTATAAAGTGTTGCATGCATCTGGAGTTCCTTTGCAGGGGCTAGAGGCCCTGGCACACCCATACTCACTTTCTCTCTCTCTGCTTGCAAATAAATAAATAAAATATGTTTTTAAAATTCCTTCTGTTCACAAAAAGATATGCCATAGCCACTTAAACACAGCCATATGTCCTACCATTAAACATAATGACAGTGTTACATGCTTCTATATGCACACACATATGTTGACATCATTTACTAACATATGTTCATACACACGTATACCTTATAGTCACAAAAATATTTCTTTTCATTTTTCTCTCAGGTAAACTCTTACAGTAAAACATTGGCTATGGGACACGTATGGGAAATAAATTCATCTGGATACACAGGGAACCTCAAATTAACATTTGACCTCTTATTTACCAATTTTCATTTTGTCTTTCTGGGTGAGATCTTTCTCAAATGTCCTTTACTGTTGTCTTAGACAGAGAATACCAATCAATTCTCTGACGCCTTAAACTTCTCTTAGAAATATAATATTACAAGGATGGAATGTATGTCCTTGGGTTTATATGAGGTATTTGAGGATTAGGGCTGCTTTCAATGTAAAGTGACCTTACCCACTGTCTTCTTGGAATACTTACTTCTATGGGTCAGTAGTTTTTCTTCTCTGAACTTCAACTTGCATCGCTAGCAGCTATGTGGCCATCCTTTTTAATTGCCACTTCTTGTTTGGTTTGTAATCAGATAATCAAACTCGCTGATCTGTGGACAACATAAGAGTAAAGAGGCTGCCCAAGCCGCTAAGGGCTTTAGTTGTAGGTAAAGTGCAGTACTTTGAATATCTGGGTTTTTGTGAACTATACAGTGGTAATAGGGTTGTTTTCTGCCCTTTCTGGTTCTTAGCTATGTTAATGTAAATGCAAGAAAGTGCCAAAAAAATGATTGTTCAGAAACATGAGATAAATATATGCCCTTTTAGTGTACTTGAGTTGGAGGCTTCCATAATTCCTGTTGGGGAAACTGTGATTTTGTAGCCTATACAGGTGAATACTGCCTCAAGTCGCAGTGAGCTCAGTGTCACCATTATGTTGAGGCTGCAAACTTACATTACAAATTAACTTTTCAAAGCAAAAACAATATCATTGTTTTAAAGATCCTGTTTATATAGTCACTGTGCTTAGCAGATCCCTAAAAAACTGATGTTCAAAAAGATTATCCTTAGGGTTCCTTCACATGCAAATTCCTAACTCTAACATGTACATTTAATACTTGTAAATGATCTTCTGATTCAGAGAACTTTGAGGGGCTATGGAATCGCTCAATGTCGGAGTGTGTACCTAACATGCAGGAGTCCTAGGTTCAGTCTCCAAAACCACAGAGCGAGGGTGGAAAGAGAAAGAGAAAGGGAGAGAGGAAGAGAGAGAGAATGTTAGAGTAGGTCTGTGATATTCTAACCCCATCGCATGCCAATCCTTAATGCCAGAGAGAGAGAGAGAGAGAGAGAGAGGGAGAGAAGGTCTCTGATCATTCCAACCCCATCACCTGCATGACTCTCACTCCTTTGCTTTACTCACCATGGATCAACAGAGGTCCTTGGCATGATACCACATGATGTGCCCAGCACCAACCTGTTGCAAACCGAGCACCCATTACTCATCTAAATTAGACAAGCAGCAGATGCTTAGAGATCAAAACCAAAAGGTTTTGGTCCCCTCCATCATATCCATCAGGGATTTCTAGGACGTCTGAGTTTAGTGCTCTTTCCAATTACGTTGGGCTTACTGAACTCCTTGCAATTGGAAGTGGAGCATCTGTGAGTCTAATGTGTGCACAGAGAATGGATACATGGCTTAAGCACACCAGCAATGTAATCCCTAGGCTTTTCTGAGCCCAGGAGCTCCAATGCACACAGAATCATGAGCACATTACTGCAGGAACAAAGCACTTGCATCTAAAGTGAAATGTCCCTTAGCACGTCCTCACAACGCTCTCTCCACGAGACAAGAAAAAGCAAATCAGAGGAAGACGCCCAGCTGATTTGATGAGACAGAAATCCACTTTAATTATAGTGAACAACCTACGTGCCATTATTATTTGAGCCAAACAAATGTGTAATTGCCACTATCCAGAAGTTCTTTCTTTTAAAATGACACATATCTTTACGGCAACAAGCTGCTCCTGATCTGGAAAAAAAGAAATTCTCAAAACACTTATTTTGTATCATTGGCTTACCTCAAGGATAGTCCATCTTTACTCATAGTTTTAATAAAATAGCAGTAGGGGTAGAGACATATGAAAACAGTCCAATTTCCTGTTTCCAGGATCAGGAATATTCTTATGATTTCAATTTCAAGAAGGATTTTCAGGTTCTTACTGCCTGTCCTATATACATCACACAAAGCGAACTGATTTTTCTTTTAAGGTCTACAGAAAATTTCAACTAGCATGGAGGCTTGGGGCATTTGTGTTCCCTCATTGTGAGTGCCTTGCTTAATGGGAGTAAGACAAAAGCTTGACCCCGGCGGAGCCCATTAGCCATGATACTGACCCATTGGTCCTCATAGCATTTATCCTATTGCTGTAGAGCAGTCCTGGGTCTGTCCTTGAATATTAAAGGCTGAGATTAGTGTCGGCCAACTTTTGATGGGGACATATGACAAGAAAGCAGAATAGTTGTGTAGGTTAATTTCAGTTGTCAACTTGACAGAATTTAGACTCACCATGGAAACATTTCTGGTAATGTCTGAAAGGGAGTTTCTAGATTAGGTTAATTTTTGTTGTTGTTGTTTGCTTTTACAAAGCAGGGTCTTACTCTAGCCCAGGCTGTCCTGGAACCGACTCTGTAGCCCCAGGCTGGCCGTGAGCTCTGGGCAATCCTCCCACCTCAGCTTCCTGAATGCTAGGCTTAAAGGCGTGAGACACCATGCTTGGCTTAGAATAAGTTAATTGAGATGAAAAGACGCATGTGAACTGTGGTGGGCAGCGCCTTTTCATGGGCTGGGGTCATGGACTGAACAAAAAGGATAAAGTGGGCTGAGCATCAGCAGTCACCGCTCTCTGCTTCTTGATTGTACACTGAATGTGACCAGCTGCTTCATGTTCCTGCCACCAAGCTTTTCTTGTCATAACAGACTGTACCCCTGAACTGTGAGTGAAAATGAACCCTTCCTTCCTGGAGTTGCTTTTGTTAGGTATTTTACCACAGCAATGAGAAAAGTAACAGACACCATGGCTAAGAGTGTCCATCTTATGATTTGCTAAACCTAGGTTCAAATCTGACTGTACTACTAAACTATTGGGTGATCATTATCATGCCACCTAACCTCTTTTCAGCTTTATTGGTGGGTAACACTGTCCTCAAGTTTAATGCAGAAAACCCTCCAGGTATTTTAAGCAGAAAGGGGTGGGATGCAAGGAGATAGCACTTACAAAATTGTTGGAAGAGCTGGAGTGCTGGAAGTCAAAAGAGCAGAGTTCAAGGGCATGCCATCATCACTTAAATCCATAAGCTGCTATTTCTGCCTCCCACTCCCACAAAACTGAAGTGTAGAATTCTCTTTAGCCAACATGTACACTTACCTGCTAGGCCCAGCAGTGACAAGGAAATAGCCACCACCTTAAATCTGTCTTCCTAGTCTTGAATTGCTGCTTCTCCTACATGTAACTTCCTCACAGCTAGTACCTTAGTTTGGGGGTTTCCAACATTAGCAATGTACATGGAGAAGGATGTGAATTATACTAACTGATAATAGAACATGCTGAATATCTGAAGACTATGTCATTGACTAATTGTAATGATTATACAAGGTAATATACTTGTGGAGAGCACTTAGCTTTCTGTGCATGAAATATAGCAAAAACTCAATATGTATATAGTTGGAATAGTACTGAAATTGAGGCATCACCTGATCATTAAATGCTTCTTACATAGTTCTTCCCTAGCAGAGGAATAACTACATGTTTTAGGCAACTTTTCCAACATTACTTCCTAGATGTCTAAGGCCCTGTCTCAAATCCTTATTCCCTTCTTCTCAACCTGCCCCTGGCTTTTCTCAATTCCCAGTTTTATTCTACCTTTATACCTCAGCATACCCTCATTTGGCAAAACACACCTGTTTGTTCTTTACCTATAGAGTCCAAACAAACAAGCAAACAAAATTTACCCACATTTCTCCAGGATAGAGAGAACTTATTCTTCCAATACTCCCAGGACAGAGGAAATATGTCTCTTCCCTAATGCAGAAAAGAAAGAGGAGAAAAATTAAAATAGCTTCCTATCCACACTGAAGCAGCTTGAAAAGTCATATCCCAACATACAGTTGTAGTTGTCTCAAATACTCAAGTATTTCTAAGATTCCTAAATCAGAATTTTAACACGTTCCTCCAAGACCTAAGACTTCAAAAGCCCTAAGGTCATTATGAGTGTAGGTACTATCCCCCTAATGTAGATGGAAAAAAAAAAAATGATTGCCTGTTATCCTTCACTAAATTATATTGAAAAGATTTTTAAAAATTTAGCAGCATTGAAAACAGTTAGGAATATGTGTCCCCCACCCTAAACTTATATGCTAAGGATTCATCACTAGTGTGGTAGCATTAAGAGGTGGAGCCTTGGCTGGGGATGAGCTCTGTGGTAGGGCACTTGCCTAGAGTGACTCAGGCCCTGGATTCTATCCTCAGGGCCAAACAAACAAAAATAGAAGGCAGAAGCTTTTAAAGTGATTAAGTCCTAAAGGCAGAGCCCTCACGAGTGGCATCAGTGATTTTCTGTAAGAGGCACAAGGGAACTGCTCACCCTCTGTCCTGTGAGTTCACAGAAGGCATAAGGGACTGCTCACTCTCCATCATGTGAGGACATGGCAGCACTCTCCACAAGGAATAAATCTTCAGACACACAAGTGATGCTTCCATCTTTAATATCCCAGACTGAGAGAAATAACCGTTTCTGCTTATAGGTTACCCAGCGTGTGTATTTCTTATGGCAGCTGGAATGAATTAAGACAAGTGCTGTTGGCAGATCAGAGATTTTTGATGAATTTCCCGAGGAGAAGCAAGGTAGGGAATCTGGTGGATGGGTTAATTGGAGCAGCAGAAAGAAGTCTTGTCGGGAAGGGGCTCCAAGTTGGGACATCTGAAGCAGGGAATATTCTTCCTTTTTTTTTTTTTTTTTTTTTTTTGGCACTGGCATTTTTCCCCAGCTAGCCAACAAAGGGACTTGAAGGAAGTTGTATTAATTAGAAGAGGGGATCTGTGTGGAAATGAACTGTCAGTGGGGGGTGGGTGGCAGAGCAGATCCCAAGGGACATGCAGATCTTCACCACAGAGAAGGTAAGGGAAAGGAAAGAAAGGGGAAGGGAAAGGGAGAGGAAGAGAAGGGAAGGGAAGGGAAGGGAAGGGAAGGGAAGGGAAGGGAAGGGAAGGGAAGGGAAGGGAAGGGAAGGGAAGGGAAGGGAAGGGAAGGGAAGGGAAGGGAAGGGAAGGGAAGGGAAGGGAAGGGAAGGGAAGGGAAGGGGAAAGTTGAGACTACAGGACAGCAACGAACTTCCCCACTACCTATGCAAGGGCCAGGATGCTTTGCAATAGTGGAATGCCTCCATGTGCTTTCTATTCATGTTCCTACATGTTTCTACTTTCATGGGCCAAGGTGAGAAGATAGAGAACAGATAGAGAGAAGACCTGTACATACTCACGTAGTCCTTCACACACAAGTGAGAACTGTCATCAGAGCTGTGAAAGTATGTGAATTTATCAGTGGACAGCTGAGGGAAGCAAGCAGCATGAATTTGGAAGAGATGTTAAGACAAAAGGAGCTGGCTCAGTGAGTAAAGTGTTTGCTCGGCAAGCAGGAGGCCCAGAGTTCATATTCCCAGCATTCATGCAAAATGCTGGGTGTGGAGGAGTGTGCCTGCAATTCCAGCCCTGAGATGTGGAGGCATGAGGATTCCCCGCTGTCCCACTTGCTGGCTGGCTAATCCAGCAGATCACTGAGCTTCTCATTCAGTGGGAGATTCTATCGCATAAAAATAAAGTGAAGCAAAAACAAAACAAAACAAAAAACCCAACAACAACAACAACAAAAAACAGGTGAAGCAATGGAGAAAACCATCTAACATTGACTCTGGCCTCTATACACATGTGTGCCCACATGCATGCCCACTTATACACCATACACACTTCCACATGCATAAAAAAGCAGAACATTTATTCTGAAGAAAACATACTATCAGATATAGAAAAGCTTTGAAAATTCAAATTAGTGTGCACTTAGTATTGAATTTTGTACTGAAAATAAGAAAATGCTATGAACGTGGAGCAATGATAGAACAAATTATCTTAGAAACCAAGAATACTATTTAACAACAAAAGCATACCAGAGGATTTGGAAGGTTATCAGTTGAAACATACACAGTAAACATATGTAGAACTGTATGAGAGAAAAAATGTTGCTAATCTAGGAACTTAATCTAGTATTCTATCAATAAGAGTTTAGGACAGCTGTAAGGGAGGATCCTGGGATCCTGGATTTAAAAATGAATGCAAGAAAATTTCCCAGAATTCTGATTATTTTATGCCCTCAAAAATGCTGCCAGCCTGGACTGGATGGTTAGAGGAGAAAATAAAGAAAAGTTATCAGGCTCTAAAATTTCAACAGTTAGAGCCGGGTGTGGTGGCGCACACCTTTAATTCCAGCACTTGGGAGGCAGAGGGAGAAGGATTGCTTTGAGTTCAAGGGCAGCCTGAGACTACATAGTGAATTCTAGGTCAGCCTGGGCTAGAATAAGACCTTCTCTTGAAAAACAAACAAACAAACAAAAACCCCACAAAGCAATTCTAAAATTAGGAAACAGGTTGATAAAAGGATTTAGTTGCAAACCTTGCTACCCTTTATGAAGAGGAAAGGATGGCTCAGAGGCTGGAGGGTTGTGCCCAGGCCTTGAAACAATAAATTTGTCCAATGGATTTTGGAATTTCTTAGACAAGTTAGTGCTTTCTTCTTCCATTTTCTCCCTTCTTAAATGGGAATATCTTAACCGTTATCCTAAATTTGCCCTACCATTGACTTTTGGTGAAAGGTCTCACAGGTTCACAGATGGAGAGGAATTTTGCCCCCGGATGGAATTTCTCAGAGTGTTTCCCACACCTGAGAAATCACCATACAAACATCTGACAAGAAACAGGTTAGGGCTGGAGAGAAGGCTCAGCGGTTAAGGTGCTTGCTTGCATAGCCAAAGGATCTGAGTTTGACTCTCCAGTACCCACATAAAGCCAGATGCACAAAGTGGTGCATGTATCTAGAGTCCATTCACAGCAGCTGGGAGCCTTGGAGCACCCATTCTCTCTGTCTGTCTCTCTTCTCTCTCTCTCTCTGCTTGCAAATAATTTTTTTTTTTTTTTTAAAAAAGAAGCCACTTAATGGAGTGCATCATGGTGGGGAACCATGGTGGCAGGATCAGGAGGAGGCTGGTCACATGGCACCCAGGGTCAGGAAGCAGAGAGTAGTGAATGTGGGTGATCCGTTTTATTTGGTCTAGGACTCCAGTGCCTTGAATGGTGCCACCCACATTTAGGGTGAGCCTTCCTCAGTCAACTTAATCTAGAAATGCCCTTGAAGCCATGCCCAGGGGTTTGATTTCATGGGGATTCTAAATCCCATCAAGCTGAAAATCAAGATTAACCATCACAATATAGTCTCTTTAGCTGACATGAGCGAGGGACTCTTAGGCAGGTAAGATTCAGATGAGACTCTGACTTTACTTTACTGATGCCACAGTAGGTGGAATGTTTTGAGAGTATCGGGATGGGGTTTTTGTATTTTGCACGTGGGGTGGACATTAGTCTTTGGAAGCCCACAGGCAAACTGGTGGACCGAATAGTGGCTTCTCTTGTGCTCACATTCTAACCTCTGAAATTTATGAATAGGTGGCCCCACATGGTAAATGGTGTGACTAATATGGGCATAGAAGTGCGGAGGTGAGCTTGGTCACTTAGGCGGGTAGAATAAATCACAGGATCCTTACAGGAAGGAGGCAAGGTGCATCAGAGCCATTGCTGCCTTTGAAGACGCCAAAGGGGTCTTGAGCCCAGGAAGGCAGGTGGCCTGTAGACACTGTAAAAGCAAAGAAATGGGCTCTTCAAATGACTGTTCTGAAGGAAGGTTGTCCTACTGACTCATTCTGAATTTCTGGCTTTCAGAATTGTAAGGAAATACACTTGTCATATGTCTGCTGTTAAGCCACAAGTTTGTTGTCTTTTGTTATAAGCAATAAGAAACTAACACAAACTAAAATCTTTAAAAACAAGTTTATTTAGCTGAGTGTGGTGGTGCACGCCTTTAATCCCAGCACTTGGGAGGCAGAGGTAGGAGGATGGCTGTGAGTTTGAGGCCAGCCTGAGACTATAGAGCAAATTTCAAGTCAGCCTGGGCTAACTTGAAAAACCAAAACCAACCAAACAAACAAAAAACTAACAAGTTTAATCACTATTAAGCCAAATAAATGAAGTCAGCAGAGG
Organism: Jaculus jaculus; assembly: GCF_020740685.1. Taxonomy (NCBI): domain Eukaryota; kingdom Metazoa; phylum Chordata; class Mammalia; order Rodentia; family Dipodidae; genus Jaculus; species Jaculus jaculus. The sequence continues at coordinate 111,076,788 of NC_059108.1, read as the reverse complement.
AAGAGAGAGGAAGGAAAACTGCCATTATCACAATATTTTAAAACATCAAGGAGAGTCATTAGAGCTTAAGATTAGGGGCAGGGGGGCAGAGGAAGAGAAAAGGAGTAGGGAGACTATAGAAAAAGTAGGGTTCTGCAGCATTGTCGATAGACAATACAGTGATTCCTTCAAAGGTCTGTATTAGAAATCTATTTTGATTCCAATCTAAACTAAAATTCTCCCCCCCACACACACTCTCTTTCTCTGTTAGCTTCTCTCAGTCAGTGGATGGGGGAGAGTTGAGCACAGTGTCCTAACACTATAAGCAAACTCAGCAAAGCAAAGATGCTTCTAGATTTGCAAAGATATAGAAAACTTATTTTCTTATATCTCTCTAGCATTATCATGTTTTAAACTTTATTTTTATTTATTTATTTGAGAGAGAAGCAGAGTGAGGGAGAAAGGGAAATGGGTATGCCAGGGCCTCCAGCCTCACTGTAAACAAACTCCAGATGCATGTGCCCCCTTGTGCATCTGGCTCACGTGGGTCCTAGAGAGTCGAACCAGGATCCTTTGGCTTTGCAGGCAAACACCTTAACAGCTAAGCCATCTTTCCAGCCCCCTCTAGCATTATTATCTTTACGGAGTTACTTAAGGATAAGCTCTAGCACCCAAGAATGTAAAGCAAGAAAGGGGTGTCATAGAATTTGTAAAACAGAACAGAGATGTCCAAAAAGACAGTTTATAAGGGGGCTTTGCAGAAGATAGGAGAAGAGTTGCAGAGGGAGAAACCTAAGGTTGAAGGTGTGGTGAGATCCCATAGATTATACATAACGTTAAAGAAATTGGCAGTATCTGAGACTCCTAAAAGGGAAAATGTGCCTGAACTATGATGAAGATAAAAAGGAAATACTTAAAGCTGCTAGGATAAATAAAAGGTAATAAAAATTATCGTTCAAATAAAAGTAACCTGGATGTTAGGGAGATTTGGGGAAAATAAAGTGGATTCTAAGCAAGAGAGAGCTAGAAGATCATAGAATATAATGATGAGTGTGCATAATTCTTTCTCTATATACTAAAAAGAAAAAGATAATCAGAAATGTTCCAAGTACAGAATAACAACCAGCTGAGGAAGGCATGGTTCAATTATGAAGGAAAGATTACTATAGTATGCTGGTGACATGATAAAATGTAAGAACATTCCATTTCATCACCTTCCTTTGAAGTGATCACATTAGAATCAGAGGGGGGAAGCAATCAATTCTTTTGGCTTCATGTATAACTTACATGCTTGTGAATATGCTTGTTTGCATATGTGTGCAGGCCACAGATTGATTTGGGGTATCTTCCTTGATTGCTCTTTAACCTTATTTGTTGAACCCAGAGCTCATATATTTGACTAACATAGCTACCAGCTTGTCCCAGGAATACTCCTGGATGTCTCCAGAGTGCTGGGATTACATGTGGACCTCCATGCCCACCTGGCATTTATTTGGGTGCTGGGTATCCAAATCAGGTCCTTACATTTCCATGGAAAGTGATTTACTCACTGAGCCATCTCTCCAGGCTCTATTTCTTCTTGGCCCTAAAAAAAAAATGCATTACATAATGTAACTACAAACACATGAAACTGGTTTTCAGGCTTTAAAAACCAACTTACAACAAAATTGTTAAAAAAAAATCTTATGGGATCCAAAGTGATTAAAAATCAGCTAAGTGTTTGCCTTGCAAACATGAGTAATTGAGTGCCTATGTAAAAATACTGAATGTGGGGCTAGAGAGATGGCTTAGCAGTTGAGGCGTTTGCCTGCAAAGCCTAAGGACCTGTGTTCAACTCTCCAGGTCCCATGTAAGCCAGATGCACAAAGGTGAGGCAAGTGCAAAGTTGCACATGCCCACTAGGTGATGCAAGTGTCTGGAGTTTGAACTCAGTGGCCGAGGCCCTGGAGTGCCAATTCTCTCTTTCCTTCTGTCTCTCACTCTGTCTCCAAAAAAAATTTTTTTAAAATGCTGAGTGTGGGGTGTTGCACACTGTACTCCCAGCACTGGGGAGGCAGAGGCAGGAGGATCCCTGGGGCTCACTGCCAAGCAGACTAGCCTACGTGGTGAGCTTCAGGCCTGCACATGAATGAGCACTCATGGTTGCACACTTTGAAAGTAAAAAAAAATTAAGTGAAATAAAAAATCAGCCTATGGGGAAAACATGAAAGACTTGATTATGGTGATCAAGGAAGGTTACCCCTGTTGCCTTGCTGCTAAAAAAAAAAAAAAAAAAAAAAAAAAAAAGTAAGAATGCTTCTCTAAGCACTGGAATTCTCCCAGTTCAGAGAAGCTTTCTCAGATTCAAGGTTGCATCAGAGTCCTCAGAAGAGCTTGTTCAAGCAGATTTCTGGCCCCACCCCGAGGTTTTGGCTCACTACATCTGGTGTGGGGCCAAGCCGAGCTCCCAGGTAAAACCAATTTGAGAGACACTCACAGATATGAAACAGGGTGGGCAGTTGTAATAAACGAGGCTGAGCGAGCAGCTGAGGTATCTCCCATCTCACCTGACTTACTAAAGAAAACAAAGGTGCTGGTGAAATCATTCCTGCTCTTTAGGAGATCTGTCTCCCCCATATTCCCTCAATCTATCTTTCTCCTTCCCATCTCAAGCCCATTTTCCACTTCTTTTAGATTAAAGGAGTTAACTGATGTTTATAAACCAAGTGCATGTGCAATGTAACTCCACCCTATTTTCATATTGCAAAGTGGGAAGTCAAGCTATCTTACCTATTGCTAATAGCATTAGAAATAGAAGTTTAACTATATTATAGGGGAAAAACTAATTTATAGAAGCCTGCACACAAGTAATTTTTGGGAATATTGGTGGGAGAGAAAGATTATAGTGGTGGGAACTAGGAACTCATCTGACAAAGTGGTAAGTAAACACATGAAATTTAAAGTTAGCAAAAGGTAGTAACATACCCTGAGTACCTACAGACATGGAGAAGCTCACTTGAAGAGCTCAAATCTGGAAGATGGAAGACAGAGGGCTCATGGATGGCTAGAGGGGTGTTGTGGTTTGAATGTGAACAGTCCCCACAAAACCCACGTGTTTCAACACTGGGTCCCCAGCTTGTGGTGCTGTTTGAGAAGGTTGTGGAACCCTTAAGAAGTAGAGCTTGCTGGAGAAAGTGGATCACTGGAGGCGGGCCTTGAAGTTTTACAGCCTGCTTCATTTCCTGTTTGTCCTCTGTTTCCTCACACAGATGGATGTGACCAGCCAGACTCCTGTTCCTGCCACCATGCCCTTCCCACGGTGGTGGACAGTGCTCTCTAACTGGAAGTTGTAAGAAACCCATCCTTCCTTTTGTCGCTTCTTGTCAGGTATTTAGTCACAGCAATGAAAAAATAACTAATAGGGGGATAAAGATAGAACTTCAACAATTCCTTGGGCATCAGTAAAAGTGGTCTACGGGTAGGACAAAAGGAAGAAGTTTTATTGATATTCATATTGTAAACTTCAGTGCCACCTTGTGAGTTTATTTTTAATGTCATTACTTCCATGATACCTGCTGAATACATAATTTTATTTTTATGTTCACGTGAACCCAGTGGTGTGAATTTTACTCCTAGATTCTGAAAGGCACCTACTGTTCTCAGGCATTGCACTGGTTCATACCAAATCTCTTGAGGGATTGTGTCCCTGTGGTTGTCTTTCCCAGTGGACATACCAGTACCTGAAATACAGTTGTTCCCTAAAGGAAAGGTGGCTCCCTTTATATATCTACCCATTTACCTCCAACTTGCTTTCAACTTTATGAGCACTGGCAAATAATTTCTCACCCTTCTAGCCCATCCCCCCAGAGGTAGCCTTGTCCTTAGCTACATATCCCTCTTCCCTCTTAAAAACTTCAAACAGGGCTGGAGAGATGGCTCAGTGGTTAAGACACTTGCCTACCAACTCTGATGACCTGGGTTCAGTTCCCCAGTACTCAAGTAAAGCCAGATGCACAAAGTAGCACATACATCTGGAGTTCATTTGCAAAGGCTGGACGCCCTGGCATGCCCATTCTCTGTCTGTATCTCTTCTCTCTATGGCTCTCTGCTTGCAAATAAATAACAAAAACTTCAAACAAATACCGCTGGTATTTGACTAGAAAATATCAGTGAAAAGTGATCTTGTCAATTATGAACCTATGTCCATTAGAGAATTCCATCACTTTAATTCTTCCACTGGATTGTAACCTTCCTGCTCACTGAGTCATTTGATAAATTGCTTAGTCATTCAATAGCTCGTCCTCTTTAGTCCCAGCTCCCAGCTTCAGGAAGGACAAATGAACCTTAGACATGGGACATGTGTCCAAAATGCATAGTAAACCGTCCGAACAAAACCCAAACCAATCCAGTTATGACAAATTTAGCCCCACGTGCTTCTCAGTGCCTTAATCACTTCTCAAGCAGTCAGGAGGCCAGGAAGCCTGGTGCTAGATTTCTGGCAACCTGAACCTCATACTTACTGCAACCTGCCACTAAGATCTTGGCATTGGTTTGAGGCCCAATCTTGGATGATGTGTTTGAAGTCCAAACCTGAAGTGTTCTGTTAGGGGAGGCTGGGATCCAGCACTGCAGTGTGGGTGGGCCCACAGCGTGCCATGTCCAGCAGTCCTTGCTCAGCACACCTCACTGTCTGGGGTTCAGCCTCTGGGAAGAGAGCCATGAGTTCAAAATCATGCCTTGCCATTTTCAAGTGATGAGATTTTTGGTAATTAATGTAGTCTCTCTGAGCCTCATTTCCCCCATCTACAAAATATAGTATTGGGCCGGGCGTGGTGGCGCACGCCTTTAATCCCAGCACTTGGGAGGCAGAGGTAGGAGGATTGCTGTGAGCTCGAGCCCACCCTGAGACTCCATAGTGAATTCCAGGTCAGCCTGGACTAGAGTGAGACCCTACCTCAAAACCCCAAAAAAAAAAAAAAAAAAAAAAATATATATATATATATATATATACACATATACATAATATATACATATACATAGTATCTATGTTATGAATGTGTCAGGAGGGTTAAATTGATTGGTATTTAATTCGGCAGAGAAAGTTGCTTGATATTTTTATTCTTTAAGTGTCAGCTTTTTTCCTGAGCCTAGGTCTGATATGTAGCCCAGGTTGGTCTGTTTGTGCTCCTGCTGCTTTAGCCTTTAATCAAGGTAAATGTGAGCTTTAACTTTCAATTATGTAATTGGAATCATAATCAAAATATTGATTACTTAAATGTATTGAATTGTCCAGGAGAGATTCAATGAAACTATAAACTACTATTAGAAATAGAAATAGTGGGAACTTTGTAATTCTGCCCTGCTCCGGCTCAGCTCTGTTTCTCTGCTTGGCCAGCCTACCTCTCCTCTCTAGGGCCAAGGACATTTGTGAGTTAGGGTGGGGAAGAGCATAAAACTGTTTCTTAGTTTGGATGGTTTTTCTGCTTCTCTCTGCTTTATACTTTGGAGTAACTTCTCTCATTGATTACTTGCATGATTTTCCTCTGGGTTCTGAATCTACCATGTGAGGGTTCTTCCCAAGTTTCAAACACAACCTCCTATGCAGCTTTACCCTAATTTCTCTTTTAAAGTCTCAGTTTTGGGCTGCAGAGATGGCTTAGCAGTTAAGGTGCTTGCCTGCAAAGCCAAAGGACCCAGGTTTGAGTCTCCAGTACCCACGTAAGCCAGATGCACAAAGTGGCGCAGACGTCTAGGATTCTTTTGCAGTGGTTGGAAGCTTTGGCATGCCCATTCTCCCTCTCTATCTGCCTTTCTCTCTAAAAAAATAAAATGATAATAAAAAAAATTTAAGGGGCTGGAGAGATGGTTTAGTGGTTAAGGTACATGCCTGTGAAGCCTAAGGACCCAGGTTTGATTCTTCAGGTCCCACATAGACCATATAGATGTACATGGTAGTGCATGCATCTGGAGTTCCTTTGCAGTGGCTAGAGGCCCTGGTACGCCCATTCTTACTCTCTCTATCTCTTTCTCCCCCTCTCTCTGTCTCTAATAAATAAATAAAAATAAAGCTTTAAAAAAATTTTAAAAGCCTCAGTTTTTCTTAAGTCCACATGCTGTGGCTCTAGTCCAGTATTCCCCCCCCAAAAAAACCCTCAATTTGTCTTAAACAAACCCTATAAACTATGCAGTATTTCCACATGAGAGCATGTTTCCTAAACCCTACAATTTATGATTTCTCCTTAAATAAACTTAACAATTCATAATTTTTTTTTTAAAAAATAGACATATTAAAGTCCAACAACTGACCCCTTCATCAGGGAGAGCACCCACGAACCCTTTGGCTGGGAGAGTACCAAGAACCTTCCCTCTAGCAGGAAGACTTTTCATTGGAGATGGCCTGGAAGGAGCACTTTGACATTTGGATCACCCTCAACTGTGCTATCCATAATCCCCCTGACTTTGTGTGGGTCCTAACAAGGATGTGCAGGGGGAGAAGCAAGGACCATGGAAGGGTTAACCCTGCTGGGGCTGAGCAAAGCAGGCAGCAGCTTCCCAAGCAACTATTTTTATCTTGTGTTTTGAGCATCTGATTCAAGCTGGGTAAAAAAGGTTTATTTTCTCACTTGGAAAGTTGTCAAAACACCAAAGGGATTTGGTTAAGAGGGAAATATACCCACTCCAGCCAAATCTTTTTCTGTGGTCAAAAAAAATTGATAAATCTGCTTCAGGCAATATTGGGACCCGTTCAGGGAATGCTGTTGTTTATCAGTAGCAGAAAGTAGCTTCCTGCAACCAACAGCTGTCACTCTGCGAAAGGACATCTTTTCGCTTTCATGAAGAGTCATGAAAATGTTAAGGCAAAGCAAATGACAAAATATTTGACTTCATATATCTGCCTTTTGGCTATTTTTACCCCTGTGCCATGCAAACGCCTTCCAGACTTCCCGGACAATATCTGACTTTTTAATTCTCCATCTGTTAATCAGCCAAGTGTGAATGTTGTCACTTGGGGTTTCCAGAAGGAGAAGCTGAGACCTTAGGCCCAAGGAACATGAATGTGGTGGGGCCAGGCAGAACTGGCTGTTGTGTGTTTGACTTAAAATGACCTTCTGTCCCATGGGAGGGACCATGGCCATCAGGAAGAAGGGAGAGGATATCAACTCGGCGAATGGTCACCCAGAACAGAGCAGAGCACCGAACGTGGTGGCCTACAAAACACAGACTCAATGGCTACTTACTTCCCCTGTGAAGGACTTGCTGTATATACTCCTAATCTCCTGTTTACATAGCAGGAGTTTTGTGTCCTCAGCTATGAATGAATATGAGCTCCTATGACTGCCTCCCCCCTTTGCTTGGAGGTAAGGTCTTGTCACATAGCCCAGGCTGCCCTCAACTCACCATCTCCCTGCCTCAGTGTGTGCCACCATTCCCACTGAGATCCCATGCTTATTCATAGTTTACCCCCACGATTCATTTTTACATATTCATAATCTGGGCCAACTTAGTGTAGCACTTCTGCCTGCTCATTTAGAACTTCATCCGGTATTGCTATAGTTATTTTGCTAAACTGCCTCAACCCATACATTCATTCAGAGATCACACATTGGGTCGTTGCTACAGGGCACAGGGCTAAGAACCAACAAAAATGAATGAATCTGGGTTCTTAGCATCAAGGATCACCGGCTACCCCAGGAATGTGTAAAAGAGTGAGAAATCTGTAAAGAAATGTCCTGGGAGGGCTGGAGGGATGGCTTAGTGGTTAAGGCGCTTGCCTGCAAAGCCAAAGGACCCAGGTTCGACTCCTCAGAACCCACATAAACCAGATGCACAAGGGGGCGCACACATCTGGAGTTTGTTTGCAGTGGCTGGAGGCCCTAGCGTGCCCATTTTTTTTTCTCTCTCTCTCTCCCTGCCTATTTCTGTATCTCTCTGTCTCTCCAATAAATAAGCAAGACTTAAACAAAAAAATGTCCTGAGAACCATGGCAACAGCCATCCAAGGTGGGTGTGTGAAGGGTGGACACCTCTGATTGCCTCTGTCTTCCTTTCCTCCTCAATCCATACCATCTCCCTCATTGTACTTTATACCTTATCTCTGCACCAAAAGGACAGGTTACACATGTAATATTGCCTTTTCCATATGTCTTGCTCATGAGCAGTTTTTTAAAAAGCTAATTCTTTAAAGCCAAGCAATGTGAAAGTCTTTTTCTCTTCTGTTTTTTTTTTTTTTTCTCCCTCCTGGAGCACATTATGAAGATTATAATCTCCAAAGAATATAAAATGAGAAAGAATTTCTGGGCTTATGTTGGTACTAAGTTTTATTCATCTGATTTATAGAGTTGATAGGTGAGGCAATGTTCTCCTCCTCTCTGGATTGAGAACATGCTGACAGCTCCATCCATCAAGCGCATTGTTGGAGCACGGAGCTTCCGAGGAGCTGTTAAGCAAAGGTCCAGCTGGTTAACAGTTCCAGGAGATGAGAAAGATGCATGTTAACCTCGGGTCCCAGGGAAAAGTATTTCACTCACCCCGCAGAGGTGCGGACGGAGCAGTAAACTCTAGACAGGGTTAGTGGAATTGAAAGGTGAACCCACAGTGGAAGTGTGTGTCTCTGCTTTCTCTTTGATCCCAGGATCAACCCCCGCTGGAGACATGTTGATAAATAATCACCCAGCAATGGCGATCTCACTGAAGTTAGGATTCATATTCATTGTCCAACTCAGACACTTACGTTCACAGATACAGTGAAAACGGAGGGGATGTTAACCTAAACGCACATTTATGTTTGTCCTCTGAGGCGCTGGATTGCAGATGGAGGCCTTAGCCAGGAGTGCATGAGAGAAAGACAAGGGACATTTGATAATCACATTTATAATTTGGGTAGTTGTTATTTTAGGGTATCTTCCATTTTAAGCACAGTTAATATTCAAACCACATCTGTTAGCCTCTAGATCTATTTTCTGTTTTTTTGGCCATTAAAATTTTTTTTTGTTGTTGTTCATTTTTATGTACTTATTTGACAGAGAGAGAAAGAGGCAGATAGAGAAAGAGAGAGAGAGAGAGAGAGAGAGAGAGAATGGGTGTGCCAGGGCCTCCAGCCACTGCAGATGAACTCCAGACGCCTACGCCCCCTTGTGCATCTGGATAATGTGGGTCTTGGGGAATCGAGCCTTGAACCAGGGTCCTTAAGCTTCACAGGCAAGCACTTAACCACAAAGCCATCTCTACATCCCTTTTTGGCCATTTTAGATCCTCTGGATCATTGTAGTTCCCTAAGGACAAAGAGTCCATGAGCTCATGAGAGAGTCCCAGAGCACGGCTCTGTTTGGAAGTCAAAGTCAGACAGCAAGAGTCTTTCCAATGCTCTCAGAGATCTGGCTATACCCAGGGTCTGGAGTAGCTTCTAGAATGGGGCCAAGGCAAGAGTGTCACAAAGGCCCTGGCCAACAGGTGGCACTGCGATCTCTGACAATCTGCCCTCAATGGGTGCTCTCTAATAATGGCCTTTGCTCATCACTCAAGCAAAGTGCTGCGACTCCCTCTGTCTTCCCTGCCCTCGTTTGACTTCGCTGAGTCACCCTGTTCCGTGTCACGGAACTCGATGCTACAAGAGGCTCAAAAGAGGCTCCAAGACTGTCAGGGGCGAGGAGAGGGGCCCAGCAGCACGTCAGCTTCATTTGCCAGCTGGTGGCAGGGCTGTCCTCAAGAATGCCAGTGGGGGTGGCAGAAAAGTCACAAGGAGAAAGGGGAACTTAACCTGAGGGTGACAGTAGCTGAGGTGAGTCTATGTCTCTCGGGGCATTTGAGGGCGCACCTCTCTAAGTGAGTCCGCCCTTGCTTCTCCCTCGGAAGGCTCTTGGGATTCATACTGCATTGCCAAGTGCATTCTCTTATGTCCCCGCCCTTCCCGTCACAAAGGCTCCCAAGTATACTGAATCCTTGCTCCACTGCCAAGGGATCCAGGTGTCCATCTTGCACCACCGGGTGACCTGCCTGGAAGGCAAAGCTCCAGAGGGGTGCCGCCCCATGTCACTCCTTACACCGGTGTTGGGGATAACTTCACGTGGGGAGTCACAGAGGTGTGGGTCACAGTCTGCCCATAGGCGAGTGTGCTCTCAAGAGAACCCCTCAGGTCCCTCTGCTGGAGTTTGTGCTTGGGGTGTGGGAGTTGAGGGTAGAGGAGATGGTATGATTTGAATCGTAAATGTCCTCCCGAAAAAGTCTTGGCTGTCAGCCTACAGCAATTTGGGGAGATCATGGAAATGTTAGCAGGGAAAGTGTAGGGAAGAAAGTTAGGTTATTGGGGCAAGGTCTTGAAGGGGAATTAGGACCCCACTGCCCTCTTCCTTCTCCTTTCTCTCCAGCCTCCATGAGGTAAGTGGCTCTGCTCCATCACATACTCTCTTACCAGAACGATGCTCTGCTTAGCAACAGGCCCAAAGTGAGAGTCAAGTGACTATGGGCTGAAACCATAAGCTTTTTTCTTTTATTTTTAAAAATATTTTTATTTGCTTGTTTATGATAGATCATAGATAGATAGATAGATAGATAGATAGATAGATAGATAGATAGATAGATAGAAACAATGGGAACACCAGGGCCTCTTGCTACAGCAAATGAATTCCAGATATATGTGCCACTTTGTGCATCTAGGTTTACGTGGGTACTGGAGAATTAAACCTGGGCTGTCAGGCTTTGCAAGTAAGTGCCTTTAACTACTGAGCAATCTCACCACCTCTTTCTTCTTTTAAATTATCTCTGGTGAGTGATAGAAAGGCAACACAAAAGATAACACACGCACATAAATTTTCCCCTCCCCTAGGATAATAATTTATTTGGTAGGAGAGGAGGTACATTGGGAAGTATCTTCAGAGTGGCTAAGCCTTGCCACCTTATGTGAGAGAACAAGAGAAAGAGAGGGAATTGGTGTAACAGGGCCTCCAGCCACTGTCACTGAACCCCAGAGGCGTGTGCCACCTGGTGTGCTTGTATGACCTTGCGCACTTGCATCACTGGGTGTCTGGCTTATGTGGGACCTGGAGGGTGGAACATGAGTCTTTAGGCTTCACTGACATTGACCGCTAAGCCATTTCTCCAGCCCTTGAAACCTTTTTAATCCACACCATCCCACTCTGAAGTCTGCCTTCCTTTCAGCCATACTTGGATCTTCAGGAGCTGGCATCAGGCTCCTATTTCTTTAGGGTACTGACTTCTATGAGGTGGAACATTCCTTTCAACAAGATCTATAATTCCTAAGGTTGTAGTTTTGCTTGTTTTTATTTATTTATTTATTTATTTTAATTTTTATTAACATTTTCCATGATTATAAAATATATCCCATGGTAATTCCCTCCCTCCCCACCCCCACACTTTCCCATTTGACATTCCATTCTCCATCATATTACCTCCCCATTACAATCATTGTAATTACATATATACAATATCAACCTATTAAGTATCCTCCTCCCTTCCTTTCTCTACCCTTTATGTCTCCTTTTTACCTTACTGGCCTCTGCTACTAAGTATTTTCATTCTCACGCAGAAGCCCAGTCATCTGTAGCTAGGATCCACATATGAGAGAGAACATGTGGTACTTGGCTTTCTGGGTCTGGGTTACCTCACTTAGTATAATACTTTCCAGGTCCATCCATTTTTCTGCAAATTTCATAACTTCATTTTTCTTTACCGCTGAGTAGAACTCCATTGTATAAGTGTGCCACATCTTCATTATCCACTCATCTGTTGATGGACATCTAGGCTGGTTCCATTTCCCAGCTATTATAAATTGAGCAGCAATAAACATGGTTGAGCACGTACTTCTAAGGAAATGTGATGAGTCTTTTGGATACATGCCTAGGAGTGCTATAGCTGGGTCATATGGTAGATCAATCTTTAGCTGTTTTAGGAACCTCCACACTGTTTTCCACAATGGCTGGACCACATTGCATGCCCACCAGCAGTGCAGAAGGGTTCCTTTTTTTCCACATCCCCGCCAACATTTATGATCATTTGTTTTCATGATGGTGGCCAATCTGACAGGAGTGAGATGGAATCTCAATGTAGTTTTAATCTGCATTTCCCTGATGACTAGTGACGTAGAACATTTTTTTAGATGCTTATATGCCATTCGTATTTCTTCCTTTGAGAACTCTCTATTTAGCTCCATAGCCCATTTTTTGATTGGCTTGTTTGATTCCTTATTATTTAACTTTTTGAGTTCTTTGTATATCCTAGATATTAATCCTTTATCAGATATATAGCTGGCGAAGATTTTTTCCCATTCTGTAGGTTGCCTCTTTGCTTTTTTCACTGTGTCCTTTGCGGTGCAAAATCTTTGTAATTTCATTAGGTCCCAGTGGTTAATCTGTGGTTTTACTGCCTGAGCAATTGTGGTTGTATTCAGAAAGTCTTTGCCAAGACCAATATGTTGACGGGTTTCCCCTACTCTTTCCTCTAGCAGTTTCAGAGTTTCCGGTCTGATGTTAAGGTCTTTAATCCATTTGGACTTAATTCTTGTGCATGGCGAGAGAGAAGAATCTATTTTCATCCTTCTGCAGATATATATCCAGTTTCCAAAGCACCATTTGCTGAAGAGGCTGTCTCTTCTCCAATGAGTATTTTTGGCATTTTTATCGAATATCAGGTGGCTATAGCTACTTGGGCTTACATCTGGGTCCTCTATTCTGTTCCACTGATCTACATGTCTGTTTTTGTGCCAGTACCTTGCTGTTTTTGTTACTATGGCTCTGTAGTATAGGTTAAAATCAGGTATGGTGATACCACCAGCCTCTTTTTTGTTGCTCAGTATTATTTTAGATATTCGAGGTTTTTGTGATTCCAAATGAATGTTTGGATTGTTTTTTCTATTCCCATGAAGAAAGCCTTTGGAATTTTGATAGGGATTGCATTAAATGTGTAGATTGCTTTAGGTAAGATTGCCATTTTCACAATATTGATTCTTCCAATCCAGGAACAAGGGATGTTTCTCCACTTTCTAGTGTCTTCTGCAATTTCTCGCTTGAGTGTTTTAAAGTTCTCATTGTAGAGATTCTTTACTTCCTTGGTTAGGTTTATTCCAAGGTACTTTATTTTTTTTGATGCAATTGTGAATGGGAGTGATTTTCTGATTTCATCCTCTGTGTGTTTGTTGTTAGCATATATGAAGGCTACTGATTTCTGTGTATTTATTTTGTATACTGCTACATTGCTGTAGGTTTTGATCAGCTCTAACAGCTTGCTAGTAGAGTCTTTAGGGTCCTTTATGTATAGAATCATGTCATCTGCAAATAATGATAACTTGATTTCTTCCTTTCCAATTTGTATCCCTTTTATGTGTGTCTCTTGCCTTATTGCTATGGCTAAGACTTCCAAAACTATATTAAATAAAAGTGGGAACAGTGGACACCCTTGTCTTGTTCCTGATTTTAGTGGAAAAGCTTCCAATTTTTCCCCATTTAGTAATATGTTGGCTGTAGGCTTGTCATAAATAGCCTTTATTATATTGAGATATGTTCCTTCTATTCCCAGGCTCTGTAGGACATTTACATGATGGGATGTTGGATTTTGTCAAATGCTTTCTCTGCGTCCAGTGAGATGAAAATGTGATTTTTGTCCTTCAACCCATTTATGTAATGTATTACATTTATAGATTTGCGTATATTGAACCATCCCTGCATCTCTGGGATAAAGCCTACTTGGTCAGGGTGAATGATCTTTTTGATATATTCTTGTATTCTGTTTGCCAATATTTTGTTGAGAATTTTTGCATCTATGTTCATGAGGGAGATTGGTCTATAATTTTCTTTTTTTGTTCTATCTTTGCCTGGTTTTGGTATCAGGGTGATGCTGGCCTCATAGAAGGAGTTTGGTAGAATTCCTTCTTTTTCTATTTCCTGGAAAAGCTTAAGAAGCAATGGTGTTAGCTCTTCCTTAAAAGTCTGGTCAAATTCAACAGTGAATCCGTCTGGGCCTGGGCTTTTTTTAGTTGGGAGATTATTGATAACTGTTCAGATCTCCATGCTTGTTATAGGTCTATTTAAGTGATTAATCTCATTTTGATTTAATTTAGGTAGGTCATATAGATCAAGGAAATCATCCATTTCTTTCAGATTTTCATGCTTTGTGGAGTATATGCTTTTATAGTATGTCCCTATGATTTTTTGAATTTCTCTGGAATCTGTTGTGATGTTACCTTGTTCATCTCTGATTTTATTAATTTGTGTCTCTTCTCTCTTTCTTTTGGTCAGATTTGCTAAGGGTTTATCAATTTTGTTTATCCTTTCAAAGAACCAACTCTTTGTTTCATTAATTCTTTGGATTGTTCTTTTTGTTTCTATTTCATTAATTTCTGCCCTAATCTTTATTATTTCTTCCTGTCTACTGATTTTTGGTTTGCCTTGTTCTTCTTTTTCCAAGGCTTTAAGGCCAAGCATTAGGTTGTTTACTTGCGACCTTTCTAATTTCTTAATATAGGCACTCAAGGCTATAAATTTACCTCTTAGAACTGCCTTCGTTGTGTCCCAGAGATTTTGGTATGTTGTGTTCTCATTATCATTTGACTCTATAAATTTTTTGATTTCCTTTTTGATTTCTTCATTGACCCATTCATCATTTAGTAGTGTATTGTTTAGTTTCCATGATTTTGTGTATGCTCTATAGCTTTTCTTGCTACTGATTTGTAGTTTAATTCCATTGTGGTCAGATAGAATGCAAGGAATTATTTCAATTTTCCTGAATTTGTTAAGATTTGCTTTGTGTCCTAATATATGGTCTATTTTAGAGAATATTCCATGTGCTGCTGAAAAGAATGTATATTCTGCAGCCTTTGGATGAAATGTCCTGTATATATGCTTGTTTGTTTTGAGACAAAGTCTTACCATGTAGCCCAGGCTGGCCTTGAACATATGCTCCTTTTGCCTATGTCGGAGTTTCCCCAAGAATCCAGAATTTCTTGAGGCTTGGCTCAGTATTCCAGTTGATGCTGGGAACTCGGTGGGGTCAGTGGTCCTGAGCCCAAGAATATTTGGAGGCCTGGGGTACTATAGCCGAGCCTCCAGTGAAAGGAGAACACAACAATGTCTTCACAGACTAGAAGTATTCAAAACAATGTCACTACATCGAAGCTGCACCTCAGCCTACACCTACGGGAGCTGCAGCTGTGACATGCAAAAGTTGGCCATGTCCAGGTCAGTGGCTACAAAGACAGCCGTCACATGCATGCCCTCAAGGAAGCAAACCCGGCACCCATCGTGGCCAGCAGGCTGAGAAGGACACATTCCCAGAGGGCATCTCAGGCTGGACATTCTTTTTTAAAAAACAAAATTATTTATTTATTTATTTATTTGAGAGAGAGATAGAAAGAGACAGATAGATGATGATGATAGATAGATAGATGATAGAGAGAGAGAGGGAGAATTGGCTCATCAGGGCCTCCAGCCACTGCAAGTGAACTCCAGACCCATGTGCCACCTTGTGCATCTGGCTTATGTGGGTCCTGGGGAATCGAGCCTGGGTCTTTGAGCTTTGCAGGTAATCACCTTAACCGCTAAGCCATCTCTCCATCCCTCAGGCCAGAGATTCTTGAACTACAGACCCTTTTGGATTTCTGGAGCTTCTGGCCTCAGGGGAAGGTCTGTGTTCCTAAGGGTCAAAGCCACAATGGAAGCCATTGGAGCCCTGAGGGAGTCGGAGCACAAGCCAAGTGGTAGGAATGGCCAGCGGAGGTGCACAGCCCAAGCAAGGTCTGCAACATTTAATGTCCTGTTTCTGCCTGTGTCCAGATGAAGTGGCTCCAGCAGACCTTGAGCCAAGAAACTTGAGTTCCACTGAGCCGCAGTTCCCCACATGGTTCCTAACTGCACCTGTCACTGCTCAGGTCACTGGGCAGGCAGCCTGATTCTACCAGCCTACCCACTGGGGACTACTGAGATGCCAATTTTAGGGAGGAGGGAACTGAGGCTCAGAAATCCAGACATGGTGCCTCATGCCTGTAATCCCAGTACTCAAGATGAGACAGGAGGATTGCCATGAGTTCAAGACCTGCCTGAGCTAATGAGTGAAGGACATATTTTTATAATGCCCTCTTGACTTCTAAGGAGGGAGAATTCCAAAGAAGACCCCTTCTTTGTTGAGGGAAGATAAAGGCATGGGAGAGATTCAGGGGAAAGAATACAAAATGAAGAAGAGATGCCCCTAAATTATCCTACACAGGGAGAGGGAAAAACAGACAGAGCTGGCAGGAGGCAAAGAGGCCAAAGGCGATATGGCAGTTTGAATTAGGTGTCCCCTCTGCTGTACCATCTTTTCATCTGCCATCAAGAAGCTTCCCCCTGGAGACTGTAAACCAAATTAAAAAAAAACAAAACAAAACAACTTTTCTCTCATCAGCTGCTTTTGGTCAGGTGCTTTATTGCTTTATGACAGCAACAAGAAGGTGATTTTAACAGGAGACAACTAAGGTGGAAACTTGGATGAAACTGTACTGTTGATGTGTGTGATATTATTGCATTTCCATCTTCCCACAAAACTGCCTGTATAATCACCATTACCAAAAAAGTGCTGTTGGGTGTTCTGAGGGTGGGGTGGGGTTGAGGATGGAGTTTGGGGGGGGCTGTGCATCTGCAGGTGCTTGTGCGTAGGCCTAAGGCAAGGGTTGCCTAATGGGTTACGCTTGAAGCGGACCATGTATAATAATCAGCACAAGGTGAGGGATACCACTCCAACTGCATTATTGTTAGACCCAGTGCAATTTTTTGGTTTATTTTTATTGATTTACTTGAGAGTGACAGACAGAGAGAGAATGAGGCAGAGAGAGAGAGAGAGAGCGAGAGAGAGAGAGAGGGAGAGAATGGGCATGTCAGGGCCTCCAGCCACTGCAAATGAACTCCAGATGTGTGCGCCCTCTTGTGCATCTGGCTAACATGGGTCCTGGGGAATTGAGCCTCGAACCAGGGTCCTTAGGCTTCATAGGCAAGCGCTTAACTGCTAAGCCATCTCTCCACCCCCCCCCCATGCAATTTTTAAGGTGACAGGACCACCCTCCATAAGTCTTGAGTGATGGAGAAAGACTGCAAAGTGACTGGAGAGATGACCTCTCTCAACCACCTCTGATCTTCTGCAAGGGATTGATGAACTAACAAATGTTAATGGCTTTCAGAGGAAGTGTTTGTCTCATTTAGAACCTAGTTGAAGGTCTCTGGATGCTTTGTAGGATGGCCTGTAGAAACAACTTGTGTCCAGACGTTAGCATAGGTAGTGGGTCTTTCCATGTGGACCCAGGTCTATAAACAACCTCGCCTGTGGACTTGGTAGAAAGTCTAGTTCTCTGCTCCCATCCAGATTTACAAACCAGTGCTTCGGGATAAAGTCCAGCATGATACCCCTTAGGTGAGGCAAATACATCTTGATGTTTGAGAATAACTGCCTTATATGATTATCAGTGTTTTGTGGCAACTGAATGTTGATGAGTCCCAGAATTCACGGCAGAGAATGCACAGACAGGACTGGGAAGAGGGATCAGTGCATAAAGTGCTTGCCACACAAGCATGAGGAGCTGAATTCAGATCCCAGCACCATGTCAAAGCTGGGTTTCATGACACATGCCTGTAATTCCAGCACTTGTGAAGTGGAGACAGGAGGACCCCTGGGATTTGCTGACTAGCTGGTCTAGTTGAGTCAGGTTCAGGGAGAGAGCTGTTTCCAACAAATAAGATGGAGAGTAACTGAGGAAGACACCCAGGGCCAGTGTCTGGCTTCCACATGCATGCACACACTTATGCTCATTTGCACACATATACACATGTGCCTATACACCTCCATACATGCACACACATATATACACAGGCAAAAAGTAAATAGAAGAATGCACAGACACTAGAGATTTGGACTGAACAGGCCGTGAGTAAACTCCTACCTCATGGTTTACATGCTCTGCAGATGGTTATGGTGCCCATCCAAATTTGAGTACCAATGGAAAAGCAAGCTAAGGAGAAAATGAGTTCCAGCCCCAAATTATATGCCCATGTTTCTGTCAATTTATTGAAGCAATTGTGGCTTTTCAGGACAGGTGAAGTTTATCAATGCTCCTTATTAACAGAGGATGTCCTGGGGGTGGGGAGATGTGGTGGCGGGAAAGCACTCACTGGACAAGCATGACGGAACCATGTACAGCTGGATGCAGTAGCCCACGTCTATAATCCCAGTGCACCGATGGCAAGACAGAAGGTGAAGACAGGAGAATCCCAAAAGTTCAAAGACCAGAGCTGGAGAGACGGCTCAGTGGTTAAGGCTCTTGCCTGCAATGCCTAACAATCTGAGTCTGATTCCACAGTACCCATGAAAAGCCAGATGCACAATGGCGCATGCATCTGGAGTTCATTTACACAGGATATTTCCTCTCTCCTGTCTCTCTCTGCTTGCCAATATGTACAGTTATAATATATATTGGCAAGCAGAGAGAGAGAAAGAGAGAGAGAGAGAGACAAGGGAGATAGAAAGAATAGGTGTGCCAGTGCCTTCAGCCACTGCAAACAAGCTTCAAGTGCACAAGCCACTCTGTGCATCTGGTTTCACGTGGGTACTGGTGGTGTTAGGCTTTCCAGGCAAGTACCTTAACCCCTGAGCCATCTCTCCAGCCCCTCTGCTTTCAAGTAAATAGTATATATATTCAAAGACTAGCTAGCCTGCAGCCCGATGTTCACAGCTGTGAACAAGATGGCCTGCCTTTAACAAGGTGGAAGGTAAAGACTGCCATCCACACCAGATGAACATGCTTACGAACACACACAGAGAGATCAAAAAACCCAAGAAACAGAGGATTTTCTGTAGCTCTTGGGGAGAAGCTTTGGAAATTAGGTACAGGAAAGAATTTTTCATCTATAAGCCCCAAACTTGACCCTAGCGAACTCAAGTGAAATGAGACTAGCTGAAGTTTCGCAGGGAGGGCAGCAGCAGTAGTCCAGAGATGGCCAACGCAGAACCCTGTGCTGTTCTGGCCAAGGACTAGGGTTCAGTTTCTTGAAGAGTCGTCCTTAGGATCGTGATGGGCAGGAGGTTGATACAAATACAAATTCAGATCCCTGGGTGCCTGTCAGTCCAGGCAGATCACTTGAAGGAGCCAAGAGGCTACATTCTTTTTTAAAAAATATTTTATGAGAGAGAAAGAGAGAGAGAGAGAGAGAGACAAAGAGAGAGAGGAAGAGAGAGAGGCAGATAGACAGATAATGGGTGGATCAGGGCCTCCACCCACTGAAAATGAATTCCAGATACATGTGCCACCTTGTGCATCTGGCTTATGTGGGTACTGGGGAATTGAACTTGGATCCTTAGGCTTTGTAGGCAAGAGCCTTAGCCTCTAAGCCATCTCTCTATGCCTAGAAGCCCAATTCTCTTTTTTTTTGTGTCCCGACCCGCAGGACCTCGTTATTCGTGGGGGCGAGGGGGACCCTAACCTGAAATAAGATGGGCGAGAGAGAGGAAGAGACTCAAGCAAATGTACACTTGTCAAGAGTCCCATTTTATTGAGCCACAGTGGCCTTTTTAAGGGTTAGGGTTAGGATCTTGGGTGAGGGGGGAGCTGGAGGAGGCAGGTGGTGGAAAGTTACAGAATCTTCTTGGCCTTTGGCCTAGGACAGTTTGCAGTTATTCCAAGAATTCACGATATAGTTCTCATATCTCTGCAGTCGCCAGGCAGGATGTTAATTAGTTAGGTGTGGCGGGGGTGAGGGGATGGAATCAGTTAGGTATGGCAGGGTGGGGGGATGAGGAAAGGTCGGAAGTTGCTCAGGGCAGAAGTTATCTCAGGGCAGAGGTTATCTCAGGGCAAAGATCTGTTCAGGGCTCATCTCCTCGTCTCCAACATTTTTGTTTTTGTTTTTTTGGCCCAGGCTGACCTGGAGTTCACTATGTAGTCTCAGGGTGGCCTCGAACCCACAGCGATCCTCCTACTTATGCCTCCCAAGTGCTAGGATTAAAGGCGTGCGCCACCACGCCTGGTTGAAGCCCAATTCTTAAGGAGCACCTTAGCTGGGTTTGGTGTACACCCATATTTGACAACCACTGATCACCAAGTCTAGAAAAGGGGGATATACAAAGGCCTTTTGGCACCCTTTATATTTTAATGAAAAACAGGAACACCTGTGTCACTGCAGAGCTGGAAGCTATGTTGCCTGGATGAAGACGCAAAGGTCACCTGTGTGTCACATTTCCACCTCAGGAAGGGCGAAGTGTCCTTGGTTGCGGGTGAGGTCACTAATGAATTGTTGGTTTCTGTGTATAGGCCAAGCACTTAATGTCTGAGATATGTGCTACATGGTATTTTAAGTATATTAAATTTAACGTATCTCTGTGGTAGGAATGCTTGTATGGTATTTTAAGTATTCCCAAGAGGGCTGGGGAAGTAAGAAAATGCCTAGCCTGCAATCTGCTATGAAATTTCCAGGGGAAATTGCTCTGATGTAACTATTCATGTAAAATTTCCCATAATATTTAATCCCCTCATTTCTTGCTCTTTTTTTTTTTTTTTTTTTTTTTTTTTGCTGTTAATCCCATTTTCCTTTCAGTGCCCAGGAGAAAAATTCCTGAAATTCATTAAAAAGATGCAAGTGGGTATATGTTCTGGAGGCAGTAAAGGAAGGGGTGCAGTTAGGAAGGTGGGGAATCCTGCCTCTTTTTGCAGAGCAACCCAGATGGGGGACCCAGGAGGAGGCACGAGGGGAAGAGTGTGAGCCCAACCCCTCGGTCCTCAGAGTATCCAGTGGGAAAAATGGTCCCAATGTTCCACTGCCATCCTTCCCCAACACTGAACAAGTGTAGCGTCTATCCGGGCAAGGTTGGAATACACACTCTTGTCAGTACCCCAAGATTTAGAAGAAACCAGACAGCTACACTCTGCTTGAATTTGTTTGTTCCTACTACAGTGTATGCTTGGGATGTCTTTCCAAAAATTTCCCCGCCCCCTCATCCAGGCAGCTTCATTAAAAGTCAGCTAGCTTCTGACATGCACTGAAGACTCTGGTTATTACACCAAAATCCATTAAACACATAAAATGTCTTATTGGAACCTTCAATTAAACCTCAAGTCTCATAAAAGAGAATGGAGTGATTATAGGAAAGTGATCTAACACTGTGCAAAGTGTTGGGGATAATAATGCTGGGGATGAATGCGGGACCCTTTGTTCAAGGAGATGAAAGCCCTTCCTGCACTCTGTCCAATGGAGTAGGTTTTCACTGTTTGTTAATCAGTTGACCTTATGTATGCCCAAGGTTTTCCACTTGTTTTATTTGTTTATGATAGAGGGAGGGAGAGAGAAAATGGGTGCACCAGGGTCTCCAACCACTGCAAACGAACTCCAGATGCATACACCATCATGTGCATCTGGCTGACATGGGACCTGGAGAATTGAACCTGGTTCTTTAGGCTTTGCAGGCAAGTGCCTTAACCACTAGGCAATCTCTCTAGCCAAAGTTTTCCACCTGTAAAGTGGGGATAAGTGTAACCACCTTACCTAACTCTAGAGGTAACTGGAGTAAGTGCTTTATTCAACACCGGGAGAGTGCTGCGTTATCAACCATTGCAGAAACCAAGGTCTGATGGTTCTTCCTTTCCAGGTGTTGCAGTCAGCTTCACGTTGCTGGCAGAAAACATCCAACAGACTCGAGGGGAAGCTCCATGATGGCAGGGGAAACATGGCAGAAGCCTCCTGGCCAACATCAGATGGACAATAAGCAGGAAGTGTGCCAAACACTGGCAAGGGGAAGCTGGCTGTAACACCTATAAGCCAGCCCCCAACAATCCACTGCCTCCAGGAGGTCCAATTGCCACCAGCTGGGGCTCTAGCATTCAGAACATGTAAGTTTATGGGGGCCGCCTGCATCAAACCACCACCAAGGCTTCTGGATGTGGTGGCATTCAGGGGAACCATTGGAGCTAACAGTGGACAAGTATCGGCCAGTTTCTATGCATGGTAGGGCAATGGTTCTCACCACTATGCTTATTAACCAACCACGAATCCTGTTAAAAAATGTAGATTCTTTGTACCTGCCTTAGATATTTTAATTCACTAGTTCCATGATTACACATGCCAGACACTGTTAAGACAAGAGGAGATGCAAAGGACCCATGCAAGGTCAATTCATGGTACCCACAGCCTATCTACATTTGCCACAGGCCTCTGGGTGCTGCAGAACCAGAAGCCATATTCCCCCAGAGACCACACCTTGGGAGCACATGTCAACTACTGACAAGATCTGTGGAGATGTCATATTTTGAAACACTGCTCATTCTTTTCCCCCGGGACCTACTGGTGGGCTATATTATTCTAGCATCTTCTTAGTTAGGAACAAGGTTCGTTTTCTCCACTGCTCTTGGGCTTTGTTATCACACATTATCTTCTCTGGTTTTCTGAGGTGTTGGGAGCAGGGCTTAGGGATGGGGGCTTAGCAGTGGAGTCTTTTCAAGGAGACTTGGGGAAAACACCACTTATTCGAGGGACTTTGACAGAGGGCGTCATCATCAAGACTGGATCTGACCTAGAAGGGTTGAAAGCAATGAATTTATCTAGTAGCCTCAGCAATGGGTTTAAGTGAATAAATGCTAGTCTCGGGCTAAACTTTCTCCTGGTTATTTTGCTCGTTCACACACACTGCAGAGGTCAGAGGTCAGCCTTCAGTAGTGGTCCCCCCCTCCCCCGCCCTCCGCCTTGGAGGCAGAGTCTCTTGGTCACCATTGCGTTCATCAGCCTAGCTGGCCTGTGAGCTTCCACACTGTCGCGGGGACAAAGGACTCAACTGGACGTAGCTTTTGGAAGGAAAGGGTTAAAAAAATTTTTTAAAATTTATTCATGTGAGAGCGACAGACAGAGAGAAAGAGGCAGATAGATAGAGAGAGAATGGGTGCGCCAGGGCCTCCAGCCACTGAAAACGAACTCCAGACACGTGCGCCACCTTGTGCATCTGTGGGTCCTGGGGAATCGAACTGGGGTTCCCAGGCAAGCGCTTAACCGCTAAGCCATCTCTGCAGCCCTGGAAGGAAAGGGTTTTAATTCAGCTTAATGTCTCAAGGTGGAGGTTTCATCCTGCAGGGAAGGCGTGGCAGCCCAGAACCTGAGGACTGCATCATTTCTACCAGAGTCCGGAAGCAGTGACAGGGAACAGAAAGTGGAGCTGGACTGAAACGCTTCTAACACCAGTCCCCAGGGACCCACTTCCTCCAGCAAGGCTCTACCCTCCTGTAGGTCAAACATCCCTCCCATACAGTGCCACCAACTGGGGACCAATGCATTTTGTATTCCAACCAGCACGCGCAGGATTCTTGGGTCCACTTGTCTCACCATAGGTGTGTGGAGATTATAGATGCTTGAACCACTGCACCCAGCTTTACGTGGGCTCTGGGGATCTGAACGCAGGAGCTCACACTGGTGTGGCAAGTGCTATAGCCACCCCCCAGCCCCAATCCCAATCATCTCACATTGTCCTTTCTGGGTTATATATAATTTGGAAAAGCTAGCATTCGTGAGTGACCCACACTCCCTTGCAGAATGAAGGCTCTACTTTGGAAATGGAATCTTTTGACTGATCGATACTCAAGATCTGTTGGTGATCTTAGCTGAGACAGACCAACCAAGTCAATGAAGTACAGCTGCACCCCAGCAACGAACCTTTACTTTAAACCAACAACTTTTGCGTGTGCAATATCTACATTGAAAATATGTGTTAATAAACGGAGCTGAGTTATAAAAAATTCATTTCACTCCCACAAACCCCAAGCGTCCAGGGCTGGTAACAGATGGTAAAAAATTCAGTGGGTAAACTAAAGGTAGATGAAAACAGGACAAAATAAGACTCAGTTAGTGGAGAAAATGAATAACTCAAAGAATATTGAGTGGATTGCAGGTTTGTTGGAAAACAATGTTATCTAGGGAGCTTGCTTAAGTAATATTCAATTTATTCTAAATGTTGTTATTTATGTCCTTCTTCCCTTCTGACAGGATCTGCAGCTGCCCACTTGTCCTCTGATCCTGGTGAGGGAAAATCTTAAAGGAAAAGACCATCCTTTCTTTGCTTCCTCTTCCCTCTTTACAGTTGCACCAGCCACGAAAGACTTCCCAACAGGATTAAGAAATCTTATTATTTGTCCTAGGGTGGGTTTCCCAGCATTCAGTATAATCTTTCTTGGGAGTGGGGGGTTCCAGGTAGGGTCTCATTCTAGCTCAGGCTGACCTGCAATTCACTATGTAGTCTCAGGGTGGCCTCGAACTCACAATGATCCTTTGACCTATGCCTCCTGAGTACTGGGATTAAAGCTGTGCACCACCATGCCCAGATGTAATTTTTTTGTCGTTGTTAAATTTTATTTATTTATTTATTTTATTTGTGACCTGAGAGAGGCAGAAAGACAAGGAGAGAATGAGAATGGGTAAGCCAGGGCCTCTTGCAGCTGCAAACAAACTCCACATGCATGTGCCTCTGGCTTTTGATGGGTACTGGGGAATTGAACCCAGGTCATTAAGCTTTGCAGGCAAGCGCCTTAACAGCTGAGCCATCTCTCCAGTTCTAATCTGTCATTTAGTAACAATTTTTCTATACCTCAGAGAGGCCTTCCTATCTCAAAGAAACTATTGGGTTTACACACATATATGTATGTGTGCATATATATATATATCCTATAATTGATGGCAAAAAATGCACCAAAAATCATCTTACTCTATTTCCTTTTTTTTTTGGAGGTAGGGTCTGGTTCTAGCCCAGGCTGACCTGAAATTGGAGTCTCAAGGTAGCCTCGAACTCATGGTGATCCTCCTACCTCTGCCTCACAAGTGCTGGGATTAAAGATGTGCTCCACCACACCTGGCTTTCTGTTTCCTTTTTTTTTTTTTTTTCTGTTTCCACTTTAAAAAATACCTATAAAACTTTAAAAAAAGAATTCTCTAATTTTGGGCAACATTTTCCTTTTTCTGTGTTCTTCTGGGCCTTGTTCTCATACATACCTATTTTATGCCCATGCACCCTGGCTATGCAACTGTCATAATATTACTCAACGTTTATTGTAAATATTTTCCACATTCTTAGATTGTTCACTTGAAAAGAAATCTAACAGCCATTTCAGTGGCTATATAATAGCTCACAGAATTGCCACTCAATTGTCATGCAGGAAAAGGAAGGGACCGTAGCTGTGCATATGGCCATGACAAAAATGGGAAATGGACTCACATCGCCTTTATTTATAGTGTACTGAAGCATTTCCTATCCCCGGGACAGAGAGCTAGTGCCCCAAACCGTGACTGTGGCCGTATTGATCTGAAATGCTTGAAGATGGACGTCAACACGCTCATGGTTTTGTTTGGAAACCTTTCCTGGCTCGTTTCCTGCGATACTATTCCTTCAAGAAGCAACGTGTTGTTCCATGAAGGCAGGAAGAACAGAGGCTGGGCTGGGGCTCCGGGCTCGGGGGCCCTTACCCATCCTGGCCCGCGGGCACGCGCACACACACACACACACACACACACACACACACGTGCACACGCACACACTGCAGCCCCATCTCAGCAGACAGAACAGAGGTGGGGGCAGTGGAAAGAAGTGGCAACAAGCACGTGCTCTGGAACCTTATTTCTGTGTTCTTGCCCCTTAACCTGTGAAAATCAGGTCATGAGCATAACACCGGCCCATGAGGTAGCTGTGGCATCAAGTGAAACCATATGCTCTGTTATGGTTTGAATATGAAATGCTCCTGCAGGTCTGTTTTTGAATCTTTTTTTCTTTCAAGGTAGAGTCTCGCTTTAGCTCAGGCTGACCTGGAGTTCGCTATGGCGTCTCAGGGTGGCCTCGAACTCACGGTGATCCTCCTACCTCTGCCTCCCGAGTGCTGGAATTAAAGGAGTGCACCACCACGCCCAGTGAGTTTTTTGAATCTTTGCGTCCCCCCCCACCGCGCTGGTTTGGGGAGGTCATGGCACTTTGGGAGGTGGGGTTTAGATGGAAGAAATGAATCACTGAGGGCGTGAATTTTGAGATTGTAGCTGATTGCCAGCCCCTTCATCTCTGTGTTCCCATTCTGCCTTGAGGGGAACACTCTTCTCTACACACTCCCACCATGTTCTACCCGAGGAAATGGGGGTCAAGCAATTATAGACAAGGAGCCAAAATAAAGTCATCCTTTTCTGGTGTTTTGTTACAGCAATGAGGAAACTAGCTAATGCACACACACACATTAAATATAAGACTCAGGATATATAGTTAGTATTATTATTACCCTCCCACTCACTTAAAAAATATTTTTATTTATTTATTTGATAGCGACAGACAGAGAAAGAGGGAGGGAGAGAGTGCGAGAGATGGCGGGGGAATGGACACGCCAGGGCCTCTAGTCACTGCAAACAAACTCCAGATGCATGCACCACCTTGTGCATCTGGCTAACGTGGGTCCTGGGGAATCGAGCCTCAAACTGGGGTCCTTAGGCTTCATAGGCAAGCGTTTAACCGCTAAGCCATCTCTCTAGCCCCCCCCCACACTCACTTTTGAAAGAGGACACAGAGGCCAAAGTGCCAAGATCTAACTGAGCAGCTGCCCCTTCAATAATAATTAAGGACAAATGTCCCAGCACAGTATTGATCCTTTCTACCTGTATCTTATAGAGACAATAAAATCGCAGTTGTTTTACAAGGCTTTTAACCCAGGGGCAGTACTTGAGACTGCGCATTTAAGCTTATTCACTAAAGAACAACTCCTGGATGTTGAAGCTTTGGTTTTGACTTAATGCACAACATCCAAATGATGCTGTCATTTGGCTGGTGCAAGTCTCTCTCCATCATTACTAGCTACTATTTCCTCATCACCTACTACCTGTCAGCCCCTCTGCCTCATGTAAATCTATCTAGCCTCCACACTGACCTGTAAGATAGACCTTTTCCTCCTCTCCGTCCTCCCCCTTTTCTCCCCAATTCTTCCTCCTCCTTCTTTGTTCCATTTTACAGATGGAAGAATTTGGGGCCACAAAGATAAAATGGTTTGCTTATGGCCAAGTAGACTCAGAATTTGAATTTAAATCCAGGTCTGGTTAATTCCCAAGTCTAGTTGTTTTCCATGACACCCACTCCTGCTCATTGTGATTCCCGTACAACAGTGACTTGAGCTCTGCGGCCTTGCGTTACTGAGAATCTAGACTGGTTAACGCCCGCAGTGGCGCTACAGAACCATTCGGTACTTCCCACACAGTGAGGCTCAGCGCCAGCCCTCCAAGCCCACTTCATTTCTCCACTCCCACACTTACTCTTAAGACTCAGCATCTAGGCTTTCTGACTGCCTGTGTTGGATTCTCCCGCCAGCTAATGAACAGAGTGGTGTGTAGTTGACATAGAGATAATCAGATAGGGCTTGCTGGCTCTGGTCCTGCCTGTCTGCCACCTCCTCCTCTGTCCTCATGTCTGGCAAGCTTTGTTTCACCATATCTCTTCTGCCCACTCTTCCCCTCCCCCTTCTTTTCACTAAGCCATACATTTTGGAATTATAGAGAACTATGATGTGACTTCCCATTCTTTTCCCATAACCCCTGGCTGACCTCGGCACAAGAGCCCCTCATTGTACTCCTGCAGTGAGGGAGCACACCTCCCTTGAGACAGCAGAGTGGAGTGAGAGTTAGGCAGGTGACGCATGCACAGCTGCTTTCTGGAACATCAGGCAGAAGGGGCTTGCACTCAGGCCACACCAAGATCACAGCGTCAGTGTGAACGGGTGTTGTGGGCTGACTGTGTCACAAAATATGTTCTTGTTTGGCAAAGGGCAGATATAACTAGTTAAGATGAAGCATCTTAGTCTGTTGCTAAAACAAAATGCCACAAACTGGGTAGTTTATAGAGGAAAGAAGATCATCTGGTGTCATGATTCTGAGGAAATCCAAGAGCAGGACACCAGCATTGGGGGAAGGCCTTGTGTTGCCTCATTTCATAACAGGAGACAAGAATGCAAGGGAAGAGTGTGTGAGAGTCAAATCATGTGGGTGGCCTCACTTCATCACAGCCCTCTTAAAGTTTCTCACCCCCTCAAGAATTACTCTAAGAAGAAAGTCAACAATCCTTCTTAGCCACGCAGTCATCTCTTGGAGACTAGCCCATGAGTTTATTATTATTATTATTGTTAAGTAAAAACTTGTTCAGACACATCATGCGTCAGTACCATCATTTCCCTCCTCCCTTTCCTCATTCCATTTTGGGGCCTCCTTAGTGGGATTGCTGGTATTCGCCATGCGGTTGTGGGTTATGAGATGTGAGAACAGCAGTCAGTCATTGTAAGTGGGGGCGGGGGGCAATGCCTCTGGACATTCCCTCTCACTCTGTGGCTCTTACAATCTTTCTGCCACCTCGTCTGTAAAATCCCCCAGCCATCGTGGGTGCGTTTTAAGTGTAGTGTTGTGCTCTCAGCAGGTTCTGGAATTCTTTGGGGTGTTTCGAGTTTCCTCAGTTGTGTCTGTCCCCATGATCCTGGCACTGGTGGACAGGTTTGCCCCTGAAGCAGCGCTCTTGCTCATCTTGCCAGTTCCTCTGTGGTTTCACCTGGGCCCTGGCTGACATGTGAAGGATGGTTTATCTCCTCTGTTCCCACTGCCTTCTGAAAAAGAACAATGGATTCTCCAATGGAGAATGAGGTCAGCATAGGTTCAATGGGATAAGCATTGTTAATTAAGGGAGCTTTTGATGGGTGTAAATCTCTCTTTTGGCTAAAGTCTAGTGGGAGCATCTCGTTGGAGTCCATGTTCCTGGTCTCCATAGGATTCTGACTTGGTTCCCAGTTACAGCTTTGGGCTTCTTTCCACTGAGTGGTGCTCTTAGCCAATCAGAGAGCCATTGGTTACCCACCTGGCCAGGCTGCCACTATTGCACACACATGTCCACCTTGTCAGGCTGGTTGCTTTTGTATAGCAGTGTTAGCCCATGAGTTTTGAGGGGGATAAAGTGGATTCAAACATTAGCAGAGGTGGACTGGTCTCTAATTCACTACATGTATCTTTCCAAGAGAGGGAAATGAAGACACAAACATGCTCACAGAGAGCCGCAGATCAATAAGAAGGATTAGGGCGGCACTTCTATAAGCCAACAGTTATTAAAGCTTGCCAGCAAACCATTAGAAGCCAGAGGAGAGGCATGGATGCAACCCTGCCAACATCTTGATTTGGGTGACTGGTCTCTAGAACTGTGAAAGAATGCATTTCGGTCATGGGAGCCACTTTGTGGTGTTTTGTTACACTGCCTCAGAACTGGAGAGATGAGATGCCCAGAGGCATCATCTGTAAGGTCATGGGGAGATAAGGTGCAGAGAGTCAAGAGAGTAGGAACCCTGACTGGATTGTGGAAGATGAGCTATTCACAGCCTCCAATCCCTACCTCAGCATGGTAGTTTGAATGTATGTCCCCCATAGACTCAGGTGTGTTGTTAAAGCTTGTCTGTAGCCACCTGGCTGGAGGAGGTGTCACTGGACAGCAGATCCTGGGGTTCAGCCCTGGTGTTTTGGGGGGTAGATCTGCTTTTCAGTACAAAGGAATGCAGAGTAGTCTGAGTTCTGCTGGGGTCCCTGATCTTTGCTGCTGGTTTTGTGTTTGGTGTGTCTGCTGGCTGGTGATGGTTTCTCTCTGCTTGGGTGCATGGAAGCAGCTTTTTCCATCATTTTGATGGAACTTTCCCTGGATCTATAAGCTTGAAATAAATCCCTTCCTCCCATAAAATGTGTCTGGTTTGGATGTTCATCTCAGCAACAGGAGCTGTCTACAGCAATCAGGTTCATGGAGTTAGTGATAAACCAGAAACAGTTAATCTCATCAAATACTCAAGGCTACAAGCAGCCTCTGACTCTGACTCCAGAGAGAAGGGAAGGAGTTAGATTTTGAGCCTAGTATGACCTCTAAGCAAGGCCTCCTTGTTTGCTATTGGGACTGTGGGCTTCCTGACTTTGAAAACTGTAAATGTTCTATGTTGGAGCCATCATTTATGTATTCATCTTTATTATATTCATGTTCTTCTGATCTTTAAAAGAAATTAATGATGAGGCTGGAGAGATGGCCCAGTGGTTAAGGTGCTTGCTTGCAAACCCTTATGATCCAAGTTTTATTCCCTAGTACCTATGTAAACCCAGATGCACAAAGTGGTGTAATATCTGGAATGAGGCCCTGGTACGTTCATTTCTCTCTCTCTCTTTCTCTCTCTCTCTCTGTATGTGTGTGTGTTCTCTCTGCTTCCCTCTGCTTGCAAATAAATAGATAAATAAATGAAATCCATGAGGCAGAAGAGATGGATCAGATGGTAAAGTGTCGGGCTCCCCTGGCAGGTAGTGCTGAGGAAGGACCAGGCCCGCTGGTTCCTCCCAAGGGGTTGAGGAGGAGGGTGGGTGTCAAGGCCCAGGAATACACCAACCTAGGAGTCTCGTTGAAGCAGGATCTCGTTTTATTGTAACAGGCAGGTGTTTATATAGTATGGAGAACGAGGGTGGGGATCTCAGGATGGGGTGAGGTGTAAGGGCCAATAGCATATCGCAGCTTTTGAAATGATTGGCTCTAAGCGCGTGCTCAGAAATGGGAACTCTAACTTCCTATGCGGAAGTAGTAGGCCAGAGGCCATTAGGCATCCTGCTGAGTCATAGCTGGCCAGAGACAGGTGGCCAAACTTTAGCTAGGCTTAGGAATTTGCACTAGGCCTCGTGTAGTTAAGCTCAGGAAGTTTCACTAGGCCTCGCATCGGGCTTCTCAAGGCCCAACAGTAAAGTGCTTGCCTAGCAAGCACAAGGTCCTGGGACCAGATCCCCAGCACCCCTGTAAAAGTCAGCATGGCAGAGCACTCTTGTAATCCCAGCACTGGGGAGGCAGGGAGGAGCTAGTCCAGTCACACTGGTGAGCTCCAGGTTCAGTGAAAAACAATCTCATGAAGTAACGTGGAGAGTGACCCAAGACAACACTGTATGTTAGTCTCTGGCTTCCACATACATGTGCACACATGTGCCTACACACTTGGGCACAGATGTGCATATGAACATGCATACACACATGCATGTACTCTATGCACATATGCATATAAAAAATAAATTAACATGACAACACCTTGTGAGCCCTGACATTGTGCCTACTGTGCCTACTGGAGAACCTGAGAATCCATGGGATCTCAGAAGTCCTACATGTACTGTGGGATCCACGTAGGAACCAGCCTTGGGAAGAAATGTGAGAGGTGTGCTATCTTGGGCTCTGTGTCCTCATCCTTGAAGAGTTATGCAGTTAGCACACAGGTTACATTTTTTGTGTGTGTGTCAGAAAAGTCCATAGTTTGCCTCCCACTTTCCCTTTACCTTGAGATGAACCAAATAAATAAAAAAATAAATGTACCCAAGAATAGAGAACCACTCTACATATTAGCCACTGCCACCTGCAAGTGCGGGGACATAAATCCACGCTTCTTCCACCAAGGCAGCCATTGCATATTGTTAGAACCATACATAAAACATGCCCCTCCGTACTGCATTCCTGGCCTTCCTGATTTACTGCATGTACAGTCTCTGAGTTAAATACCAACAGAAGCATCCAAAAATATATTCTCTTGCAGCCCTGTCTGAAAACTGCATTGCCCAAATGTCTGTTCATCCATCACTTCCTTCTCGATTCCAGAGTGACACTCTGAAATACATCTCACAAGCACAGAACAGGGAGGCTGAATCTCCAGACCTCAGGCCCCAGCATCTAAAAAGTGAGCATGTTTCAAAAATGAGACGTGGGGGTTGGGGAAATGGCTTAGCAGTTAAGGCATTTGCCTGAGAAGCCTAAGGACCCTGGTTCAATTCCCCAGGACCCACGTAAGCCAGATACACAGGGGGTGCATGCATCTGGAGCTCATGTGCAGTGGATGGAGGCACTGGTGTGCCCATTCTCTCTTTCTCTCTACCTCTTCCTCTCTCTCTCTCTCTCTCTCTCTCTCTCTCTCTCAAAATAAATACATAAATAAGACTCAGCAGTGCAAGAAGCTGGCATCTGGCTCCTCTTTTTCTGGTCTGTTACTGGCTTCGTTTAATGTAATATATGAATCTATCTTCCTTTTATGCAGGTCTTCCAGCAATAGAAATGGTGATAACAGATTGAATAAATAAACCCAAACTAAGTACCTCTCCCTGGAAGCCATCAAGAACTATCTGCATTTGTGCAGAATACCAGTTACTTTCCATGGGGAGCCAGGAACACAGATTTCTAGTCAGTGACAATTCACTAGAATGCAAGAACCAGGAAGTGGGAACACATTGCTCTGGTTCTGATCAGCACTGGAAGAAGAGGAGGGGCATCATGGCAATGGACTGGGGTTCTACAATGATCTGGATTGGAATATAACTTTATGACAACTAGACCCATGATATCCTTGAATCCTTGATCCTCATCTGTAATATGAAGATACTGCCAAGTTGCTGGGAATCCAATCTCCATTCCCTCATTCATTCCCTTTCTTTCTTTTTTTTTTTTTCTTTCTTTCTTTCTTTCTTTCTTTCCTTCCTTCCTTCCTTCCTTCCTTCCTTCCTTCCTTCCTTCCTTCCTTCTTTCTTCCCTCTCTCCCTCCCTTCCTTCCTTCATTTTTTTTCTCTCTTTCTTAATTTTTTAAAAATTTATATAAGAGAGACAGAAAGGGAGAAAGAATGGGTATGCCAGGGCCCTTAGCTGCTGCAAACAAACTCCAGGTGTGCGTGCCCCCTTGAGTGCATGTGCGCCCATTGCATGCTTGCATCACTGTGTATCTGGCTTAGGTGGGACCTGGAGATTCAAACATGAGTTCTTAGGCCTTGCAGGCAAGCCCCTTAAGCACTAAACCATCTCTCCAGCCCTCTTTTTATTATTAATTAATTAATTAATTAATTTAGTTATTTAAGAGAGAAAAAGAGGCAGATAGAAGAGAGAGAGAGAGAGAATGGGCACACCATGGTCTCCATCTGCAAAAAAGCAAGCAAGCAAAAAAAAAAAAAAAAAAACCTGTGCCATATTGTGCATCTTGTTTATGTGGGTCCTGGGGAACTGAACCTGTGTCATTTGACTTTGCAGGCAAGTGCCTTAACCACTAAGCAATCTCTCCAGCCCCAGCTCCTTTTGAAAAAAAAAATTATAAATTATTTATTTGCAAGCAGAGAGAGAAGAGAGACAGACAGAGAGAATGGGCTCACCAGGGCCTCCAGCTGTTGTTGCAAACAAACTCCAGATGCATACACTACTATGTATATTTGGCTTTATG
Organism: Jaculus jaculus; assembly: GCF_020740685.1. Taxonomy (NCBI): domain Eukaryota; kingdom Metazoa; phylum Chordata; class Mammalia; order Rodentia; family Dipodidae; genus Jaculus; species Jaculus jaculus. The sequence goes on along the minus strand of NC_059108.1, from coordinate 111,043,599 downwards.
TGGGTCCTTAGGCTTTGCAGGCAAGTTCCTTAACCGCTAAGCCATCTCTCCAGCCCCTCCATTCCCTTCTTTCTTACAGGACCCTGACTACTTATTCAGAACTGGATCTATGGACATGTTACTTCATACTCAGCATACTCCATATGCTGGAAGAAATGATCTGCTGTTGTCATCTTAAAGTTCCTAGTATTTTCCTTCTTGGACATGTGATCTGGAGGTGACGTCTGCTGCATTGTGTAGAGATTGTAGACATAACATACTCTGGGTCCTCAGCCATCGCATTTTCAGTTTCCACAATGGGCTCACTTTGAACTCACTTGCAGTCCTGCACTGTGGGCTCACTGGAACTCTGTGATCTTGTTGTGCATCAACGTGTCTATGACTGAATGCGACCTGGCAGCCCTGAGTGTCAAGCTTCCCATTTGAACCAGAACTTGTTTTGAGTCCAGAAGAAAAGAAATGGAGTTCTAAGAAATACAGATGATCAAGAAGCCCTATCATGCCCTTTCTTATTTTTTCTTATTTATTTTTTGTTGTTGTTTGTTTTTTTATTTAATTTTTTAAATTTTTATTAGCATTTTCCATGATTATAAAAAAAAATTCCATGGTAATTCCCTCCCTCCCCACCCCCCACACTTTCCCCTTTGAAATTCCATTCTCCATCATATTACCTCCCCATCACAATCATTGTACTTACATATATACAATATCAACCTATTAAGTACCCACCTCCCTTCCTTTCTCTTCCCTTTATGTCATTGTTGTTTATTTTTATTTATTTATTTGAGAGCGACAGACAGAGAAAGAGGCAGATAGAGAGACAGAAAGAGAGGAGAGTGGGCGTGCCAGGGCCTCCTCCAGCCACTGCAAACAATCTTCAGACACATGCACCCCCTTGTGCATCTGGCTAACGTGGGTCCTGGGGAATCAAGCCTTGAACCGGGGTTCTTAGGCTTCACAGGCAAGTGCTTAACCACTAAGCCATCTCTCCAACCCATGCCCTTTCTTATTTATGTTACTTCCTTGTTTTACACAAACACTCACACTGACAGTGATGAAAGCCAAGCCTTGTATTTCCCTGAGTACTTCCCAGTCACAGCAAATCAGTAGAAATATAGAGTGTTGATAGAACATACGGATATCTAGATACAAAATGAAAATATATGAATTAGTTTTGTACAGCTTTTCCTTACTAAAAAAGAGTAAAATGTGAATGCATGTATGAACTATGAGCTGTAATTCTGGAACTTTCCCACAGAGTTAAATGTGCTTCTATTTGCTAACCATGCACCAAGCTCCAAGGGGGGGGGGGTTATAGGACTGTAGGTATGTATTCCTACAATGATCTCTCGAGACTCATTTTGTCCCTCAAATCAGATAAACAAGAAGCACACCAGCAGCTTCTGGGAAAACTATCTTCTTCCAAAACTTTGTTTCATCTTTTGCAAGAGTAAGGATGGAGCTAGCATATAGAAAATGAGTGAGAAATTCATTAAAAATCTTTGTCAATATTTAAATATACAAAAAGTAGAACTAAAGTGTCTGGTTCCTATGGACTCTTAGTAATAAGGAACCAATTATTTTATTGTTATGAATTCCAATTCATAAGTTTTCCATAAGGATGCTGAAAGCATATTGGTAAGTCTCTGTTGACTACATGGATAGATGTATAAATCCTTAAAATCCAGCTGCCCTGCTGGGGGACAAAAGGTATCAGTGACTTTACCCAACAGTGGGCCTTGAAAGCTATACAACTACCAGCCAGGAAAGATGTGTCTTCTGGTGTAATAGTGGCATGACTATTGTAGGGGTAACCAATTGCTTTCTGATTAGATTTGAACCATGCTGCAGTAGGGAATTTATGTCTGGTACTGGTACTGGTACTATAGTCAAAAGCCTATAGTTTGAGAAGTCATAGGCTCTAGGAGGGAAACTACTGCTATTGTTTGGCTAAATGGATATGATATGTTCAAAATGAATATTTTAAAAAAAATCCACTTTTCAACTCTGGCACTGTACAGGCCAAAGGAAATTTCAGAAGTCTAAAGGAGGGGTAGGTCTGCCTGTTGAAGAGGAAGGCAAAAAGCCATTGTGAAAGGAAGTTCTCTATGGTGCATACAAGGGTAAGAGGCAGAGGCATGACTGGTCAGAGACTGGAGACGCATGGAGAGTAGTTGTGTTAGCCAGCTTTCCATTATTGAAACAAGTCCCCGTGGTCAGTCAGCTTGCGAGAGAAAAGGTTTATATTGGCTCGCAGTTTGGAGGTTATAATCTATGATCAATTGTCTCCATTGTTTGGGGTCTATGGCAAGGCAGTCAACACATGGTGGAGAAAATTGCTTACTTCATAGTGGTCAGGTAGCAGAACGAGAAAGAGGAGCCTGGGGATGTAGCTCAGTTGGTAGAGTGCTTGCCTACCATACATAAGCCCCTGGGTTCTGTCCCCAGCACTGATAAAACCAGGAATGGCAGATCATGCCTGTAATCTTTGCACTCAGGAGGTGGGGCAGGATGATCAGAAATTCAAGGTCATCTTTGGCTCCACAAGGAGGCTAAGGCCAGCTTTGGCCAATGTGGTGGTTTGTATGTAAATGCCTCCATAAACTCATGTGTTTGAGTACTTAATCTTCAGTTGGTGGTGCCATTTGGGAAGACTGTGGAACCTTCTGGAGGAGGTGTGCTGGAGCAAATGCAGCCCATGGGGAGGGCCTTGAGGTGTTTCAGCTAGACCCACTGGCTATCTCGGCTTCTTTCATGCTAATGTGCTTTCCTGTGTCCTAATGAAACTTCCCTTCAAAACTAAGCTAAAATAAGTCCTTTTCTCCCTTAAGATGCCTTTGTTTTGGTATTTTGTCCCAGCAACAAGAAAGTAACTGATACTGCTAGAGAGGGTAGGGGGAGAGAGAGAGAAAGAGGGAGAGAGCCTCCTCTTTCAAGGGGACATCCTCAATGATCAGATCTCTCACTTGGCTCTGCCTCCTGGTCTTCTAGGATGTGAATTACCTGGACTGTGATTGTGGACCACAGTTCACCTACTGCTGCATACCCATCACTATTTTCATCCAGAGCTTATCCCATCCATGATGAGGAAAACATCAATGAAGACTGACAAAAAGGCTGAAGCATTACTCAGACTGGGGGTGTGAGCAGGGATTGAGAATCCCCTAGTCTTCTTTGTGGGTGGGGCGGGCTGGCTGTCCATGAGGTGTTGGGGTGGTGGAAGTGTCAGGAGCCAGGGGACAGGACATAGGAGGCCATGCCATGGCTCTCTGAATTTAGGAGAATTCTGACTTGAGCTGCAAGAAGAGAACTAAGTCAATTGAAGCTGTTGGTTACTTCAACTTGTGCTCCTCCAAGACTATTTGGGTCTTGGAATCCTGACCTTGCAGGGACAAGCGCCCCCTGCCTCACCATAGCAACTGCACCTGCCAGACATGTGTTTGTTTCCACTCCAAACTTTTTTGGATGAAGGCAGAGGGACAAAGGCCAGTGGATCTGAAAAACACCAGAAAAAGAGTCAGGCAGCTAAAGGCATTATGTATGACACTATCATTTCTGTAGGTTTGTTAATGACCAGTATGATCCATTCCCAGATTCATCAAATAAGACTACAACCCAAATGTTATAGTATTCTTCTTAAGTTTCTTTGAAATAAAACCCTCTTTAAAAACATCCTAACTCATTGATGGCAGGGCATATGGGACATTTGAATTAAGCAGTCATAGGAGAGAAAGTCAAGAGTAAGATGTAACATTGTCAAGAGAATCACCCTCCCCACATGGTGAAGAGCCCAAGATGTTTGGACCCTTCTCATGAGAACCATCTTTAAAAGGTAACTAGTGGCTTAGGTTTGGAATCCTAGCACTCAGAAAATTGAGGCAAAAGGATTGCTGTAAATTTCAAGCTAACCTGGGCTAAGAGTGAGTTCCAGGCAACAATGGGATAGAGTGGGCCTGACTCAAAAAAAAAAAAATGGTCATGAAAACTTGTTGTCTACCCAACACCAGGCACTGTTGTGGGCACTTTCCATGTACCGAGTACGTTTGCAAAGCACGTGCAAAGAGAAGAGATTCATGCACTGCCCCTTACATTTCCCCTCATAGGGGATATTAGACTTTCCAGCGATCAGCTACCCTGCTACAATTCATTGTTTATATCCCCAGACAACCGGCGAGAACCACTTTCAGCTACAAATGTGTCAAGGCTAGCTCTACTAGGTTTTCCTCTTGAAGAAAATCCTGTTCCAGGCTGAAAGCCTATTCCAGAAGTTAGTACCAATCTTTCATTGATAACTAGTTGAACTGAAATAATGCTCTGTTATGTGAACAACATAAATTGAAGGAGCCAAACCTGCTCCTGGCGTACTCTCCCTTTCCAATCCTTTGTACTGTCAGGGTAACAATCTTCCAACAATCTTCCAGACCTGCAGTTCTCCCTCCTTTGCGGAGATCACATGCTGACACAAGCCTTTCCCTCTCCCTTGTTGCTAAGCCAGGTAAAAACTTCTTAGCCTTTAAAAAATATATTTTTGTTTGATTTGCTTGAGAGAGAGAGAGAGAGAGAGAAAGAGAGAATGAGTGGGCACATCAGGGCTTCCAGCTGCTGCAAACAAACTCCAGACACATGTGCCACCTTGTGCGTCTGGCTTACCTGGTTACAAAGGAATGGAACCTGGGTTCTTTGGATTTGCAGCCAAGCACCTTAACCACTAAGCAATCCCTTCTTAGCCTTTTTGTGTAATTTCTCCCTCATTCTTCAAATAGCACTGAAGCATTCTTTCCGCATCTGAGAAAGTCTTCCCCACCCTAACACCAGTTTCTACTTCTCTGTTTAAAGCAGTTGTACAAAATCAGAAGGATTATAAAATCTATTTCCTGGGCAGATAACTTGCCTAATGTGGTCAGGATATAAGAACAACCACAGTAATCTGGAGGACATTACTCATGGCAGGGATCTCAGTGATTCTGCTTATGTAATTCCAAAGGCTTAGGATGAATTGCATGGTCATAGACAGCTCTATGCTGTGCTATTTGCAGTGGGGTGGGGTGACTTCTTGACCAAGGACCATGGTGGATGGGCTCTGAAGGCACTCTGTGAGGCCAGAGAGGAGTTCAGATGATGTGGGAATGTGATGAATATGTCTAGAATGTAGTTGTAGATAACACATTGGCAGAGAAAAGAAATAATTTTCTCATTACCTCAATAATTCCAGTATTTATTGGTGTTACACGAGAGACTTTTTCATTTACCAGGAATTTAGTCAACTTTCTGCTGCCCTGGAGATTTATTTATGGAACAGCTAAAAGAGATCCTAATGCTAAGTTAGCTGGTCACGTTTGAACCAAAGAGCTTGACTTGGGGCGTAGTCTGCTTTTGCTACTTGTGTCATGCTTAACCGCAGGGGAGAAGAAGGGCTTGGGTAGTCAGCACATCACCTCCAGCAGGCAGGAGGACGGGAGATCTCAGGATCTGGTAGCTTCCCACTCTGATAGTGTAACGGGGTGCTAGGGGCTCAGGAAAGCCCTTGAACCCCAGACCCCAGGTTCGTTCCTAATTTTAATCAATGAATTGAATAAAAAAGACTGCAGATAATTATAAATTTATTGAGGGAAGTACAGAGCCAAGGAAAGGCACCCAGATGGCTAGAGATCCCATGAGGAGGGGCAGAAAAAAACAGAGAAAAGAGCGTTCAAGAGCTCCTGCCACGTGGGGAGCTGGAGGGGATCAAGAACTGATGTGAAGGGTCCAGGCTAGGGGCCCCTCCCTCTGGCTGAACCCGGCTGGGTCAGGGCTGGGTCTGTCCAGGTAGATCAGCAGACAGCTACCTGCTGCCGGGCCTGGGCCTCTGTAGTGACAGGGGGCTGCTCTGTGAATGGCCTCTGCAGCTGTTAAAGAGCGCAGCAGCAGCAGGGCGGTCAGGCATCTCGCCTGGTAACTGACCGCTCTCATTGCAGCGGAGCCGGACTATCTTCAGGGCCCTCTGGCCACGTTCCCAGAGGGAACATCGTCACTGGCAGCACCTTGCTGTGGACTATGATGATGGCACACAGCCCTGTGAAATTTCTTCATGCTACTGATTTAAAGGGGCAGAAATGGTAATTGTCATCATATACAATAGAACCTTCATCTTTTGCAATAAAATGGTCTATTACCAAGTTTTAAGGGAACAGGCTCCAAACTGAGGTACACCGTATGTTGAGAATTTCCTACGTTGATGAACTATGGTGTTGCATAGTAGATACTGAACCTCGGTTTTACTTTGAAAGAATTTAAGACAAAGCTGAAGGGTTGTGATTAGGGAAAGATAGTCTGGGTATTCCCATATCATATTCGTGTGCAGGTCTCTATATCTTGAGGGAGGGACCCAAAGATACAGGTTGAACCAGGGACAGTAGGAATGGAACAGAGATGGGAGGTGACAGGAAAGGGTTGCAGACTCCCTCCTCCCAAGTAGCTGTGAGTAGCTCCAGGGATCTTATTTCCTCTGGTTGCTGCTCATTTTCTAGTTTTTTTTTTTTTTTTCTTCCAGGCCTCCTTGTAATTCTGCAACAACAAATTGCATTTTCTTTTTTCATGCCATTTATACTGTGTTAGTTTTTGTGGTTTAGAATGTCAGTGATAATGCACAGAGGAAATATTAGATGATCCCCATATGGTCAAGTGATAATTGAGATTAAAGTCAAAGGGGGAATTCAGTTGTTTCTTTACCATGTGAGACTCTCTCTTTCTTTTCCTTTTGGTTTTTTTGAGGCAGGGTTTTGCTCTAGCCCAGGCTGGCCTGGAATTCACTATGTAGTCTCAGGCTAGCCTTGAACTCATAGCGATCCTCCTCCCTTAGCCTCTCATGTCCTGGCATTAAAGGCATGCACTACCATGCCCTGCCACAAGAGACTCAACCGAATCTTCCTCTGTTATCCGCAAACCATTCTCCTCTGTCCATTTTCAGTCAAAAATAATTAAGAAATAATCATCCTCTCTATCCCCAAATAAGAATTCCTTGGTGACCAGAAGCACTGATGTCACACTCTGGCATTTTTGTCAGGGCAGCTTTAAGGATCACAGTAGAAAGTCCCTCAGGGACTATCTTTTCCCTTTAAAGCCTTCATGGTAAGGGTGTAATCAGCAGGGATATTACTTCAGCAGACCCTGGGGTATTGTGAGCCATGGACCAACTATTAGGGTTAAAATGAATGTTAGGATTAAAATAAATCTTAGGATTAAAACTTCAAGGTCAGGAACACTAGGGAGGAGAAATAAGAGGGCTTGCAGCTGGGTATGAGATAGTCAAGCTGACCACATAAAAGGAAGGACAGGGCTGTGGGAAATACATCAAAGCTGGTCTCAGCCGGTTCTGGTAGGCTCCTATGAAGACCCTCCTGGTGGAGCATGTACAAGAAGACAGTGTGGGCCTTGGCCCTTATAGACATCTCAACTTTGTGTGTACACACACCCTTTATAGATCCTCCTGCTTCTCATGCATCTTTTCATGGCAGAGTGAATTGTGGGTAAGAGTGGCTTCTAAGAAACCCTTTACCTATTCCAGGAAAGGAACCATGTTGGACCTCCCCAGGGGTAAGAAAGGGAGAGGAAAATATGGTAGAACAAGACTGTAATCACAGATACTAGAGGTAGACTTTTGCTGTCACCCCTTGGCTCAGTCTTGCCTTCACTCCAGAGTGTGTATGTTCTTTTATTCTATCTTTTTGTACTTTCCACTTTTGCTTTCTTACTGGCTAAAATAAACTTTGATTACTAGCACCCTACCTGTGTCCACTGTGAATTCTTGTACAAGCACAGACGAACGCAGACTGCTGCCGTGGTTGGGAAGGGCGAGAATTGGGGAGGTGGTATTTCTCCACCCATGACGAGGACTTGGGCTGAAACACCAAACCCTAGAGCCCTATAGGAGCCCTGGCTCCTCCTCACTCTAACGGGCTTAGGGCTGGTTTCTCTCCTCTCACAAAATCTTTGACATTGTCATTAAGGTGATCAATCTTTTTTAAATTTTTTTTTAATTTTTTAATTTTTATTAGCATTTTCCATGATTATAAAAAAAATTCCATGTTAATTCCCTCCCTTTCTGCCCAACACTTTCTCCTTTGAAATTCCATTCTCCATCATATTACCTCCCCATCACAATCATTGTACTTACATATATACAATACCAACCTATTAAGTATCCTCCTCCCTTCCTTTCTCCACCCTTTATGTCTCCTTTTCAACTTACTGGCCTCTGCTACTAAGTATTTTCATTCTCACACAGAAGCCCAGTCATCTGTAGCTAGGATCCACATATGAGGGAGAACATGTGGCGCTTGGCTTTCTGGGCCTGGGTTACCTCACTTAGTGTAATCCTTTCCAGATCCATCCATTTTTCTGCAAATTTCATAACTTCATTTTTCTTTACTGCTGAGTAGAACTCCATTGTATAAATGTGCCACATCTTCATTATCCACTGATCAGTTGAGGGACATCTAGGCTGGTTCCATTTCCCAGCTATTATAAATTGAGCAGCAATAAACATGGTTGAGCACGTACTTCTAAGGAAATGAGATGAGTCCTTAGGATATATGCCTAGGAGTGCTATAGCTGGGTCATATGGTAGATCAATCTTTAGCTGTTTTAGGAACCTCCACACTGATTTCCACAATGGCTGGAAAGTGATCAATCTTTAACATGTAGAGAATTCTGAGGAAATCATGGGGACCAGCCATGCCAAACCCAAGGTGGATGTAGCAGCAGCTCCGATAGCTGGTTGACTGAGGGATGTTCTTGGTCATGTGTTCATGTCCCCTCCTTTCACCCTGATGACTTGCCCGTGAGCGTCCAAACCAGACCGTGCGCCAAACCTTAGCCATGTGCCACCCCTTGGACAGAGTCAGGTACACCAAAGCTTACTTGTAAAAAAGCTTCATGGTGTGAGAGGAAGACTTCAATCAGCCCCCAGAAGGCTATACAGGGTCACTGTGGGTTTCCTCCCAAGTTCTGACTGTTCACTGTCCTCCCACAAACATACATGCTCTCACTTAGATAAGCACCCCACTCCACATTGACATGACCGGGGACAGTCTGTGGCAGAGACTTTTTGTTGTTGGATGAAGAGTTCCCAGGGCTGGGACTGCACTGAGCCTCAACTGACTCCATGTCCACATGGCTGCTAGTGCACTAGGCTCTGGATGGAGGCCGAGACAGAGCCACCTTGGCTCTGTCACCTCAGATCAGGTAACCTTATACCACCCCGGGTGTGTTTGGGAGGATGGGGTAGGGACATGTGGAGCTATGAAAAGCTATCTCTAAATGTAGCCACTAGTGTCTTCATACCAGCCTCATGGGCTCTGAGTGCTCTGGAAAGGGAAGGAAACCTGAATGTCAGACATCAGCCAGTGCATTAGCATCTTGGTTCACTTTAAAAAAATATTTTATTTATTTGAGAGAAAGAAATAGGGAGGGAGAGAGAGAGAGAAAGGAGGGGGGAGAGTGAGCATGCCAGGGCCTCCAGCCACTGCAAATGAACTCCAGACACATTTCAGTCACTTGTGCATCTGTATTACGTGGGTCCTGGGGAATGGAACCAGGGTCCTTAGGCTTCGCAGGCAAATGTCTTAACCTCTAAGCCATTTTTCCAGCCCTCACTTTTGTCTTGTAAGGCTTCCAATTCTTGCCGGAGAAAAATGAAAGGTTATGGACCTGAAAACAGGTGACCTAGCTGCGAGATGGGTCCTCTCTGAGAAGGGTTGGAAATTAGGTAGACAGAGCATTTCTTTGTTAGCAGAGCCCCCTCCTATCTTTCCAGGAGGCAGTGTGAGCACCAGCCCATCTCTGTTTGCTTCCTTCTGCCAGGCTATTCTATGGGATATGATGAAGATGAAGTTTCAAAGAGAAAGTCAGGGAAGGATAGTATGAAATCAGTCATTACTATGTCAAGCTGGCGATAGTGGAGAGAAGTACAATTTAGGAAGATATAATGTTTGACCATTAAAAACAGAGTCAGACAAATCAGTCAGATTCTGTAATGAACTTGGCAACTCCTTTTGAAGAGATACTTCACTATTTTCAATGACAATTTTATGAGCTTTACAGAAATTAAAATAGCAATTAAGATAATTACATTAATGTCTACACAGACAGGTTGGTATTGTTTGATATTCTTGTAATATTTTAAGACCTTTGCATAATCGGATTAGGCAACATGAATACACAACTCCAGAGGTAAAGACCTGCACCACCTCGGCATTAAAAAAAAAACAACAACAATTTAATTCATGGGAAAACCAGACAGAAAGGAGTTAAGGCTTTGATCTAAGACTTACTATTTGCAAATCATCTCTAAGATTAAAGAGACACCTTCTGAAGTGAACCGCCACCAGGGAATATGTGGCACCATCGTGTTCATCCCCACTGGGGGCCCCCATGGAGGGGAAATGCCCACATAAAAGTTTCTAACCCACCACGTGAGAGAAAGAATGCATTGTGAGTGTGGCGAGACCGGGCACCCCATGTGAAAACGCTTAGCCTATGTCCCCCCTTTCATGACCTTGGGCAAATGATTTCTGTACTTTTGAGCAGGGCACTGCCTTCACTGCACTATAAAAATGAACACTGCGTCTATCGATCATGCACAGGTGCCACGAGGCTTAATTTATTGGTTAATGTTTGTGCTCCCCTGTGTGGCTTATAGACGGAAGGTGTAGAAATGCAAAGCACCAATACATTACCTAACCATCTGCCTCCTCAAATAGCTCTCCAGAAAGTGTGCGTGGCTTCAGCACAAATGATTTTTCCAAAAGTGGATGATTTCATCCAGGTCTTTCTCAGCCTTTAAATTGTTTCCTCTTCCTTCCACAGTCCAGGTCGGCGCAGAATCTTTTCCATCTGGCTCCAGGGCTGGATGGCGGGGTGCTCTTGTCGGGCCTTCATGGCAGTGCCCCCTGGCCTGCCCTTCTGCACACCACCCTCACCTTATCACCCTGTACTCCAAAAAGCCTTTCGCAGTCGGCTGTTCTTTTGATCCTTAATTTCATACATGGGCATGTTACATCTAGCCCAAGAGCTTAGCATTTTCAAATTTGGCACTAAAACCAAGAGAAATCACTTTAGGAGTTTCTTGAAAGTAAAAGAATAAAATAAAAACATATGTAGATGGGCCCACGTTTGAACACGTTTTGATGAGATTAATTGCTAAATTGCTACAGGTTATAGCAGAAGTTTTTCTTTGTTAATGCTAATACTGTCCATGATTTTGTTAAAACTCTGGCAAGAACCCTACAGCAATTATTTATTCCTATAAGAGCTCTGTATTCTGCTTGGGTTTTTTTTTTTTTAATTTCATTTTTCATGGTAGCATCACATTCTAGCCGAGGCTGACCAGGAATTCACTATGTAGTCTCAGAGTGATCTTGATCTCATGGTGATCCTCTTACCTCTGCCTCCCGATTGCTGGCATTAAGGCGTGTGTCACTGCACCCAGCCTGCTTGCATTTTGATAACTTTCCTAAACGCAACAAGAGTAAGACATGAGTAATACATTTTATTAACATATAGTTCCCCATCTTTTTCCTTTTCCTTCTTCCAGTCTAAGAACTCCTTTGCCTCTGATTATTATTATTTTATTATTATTTTAAATATTTTTTGTTCGTTTTTTATTTATTTATTTGAGAGCAACAGACACAGAGAGAAAGACAGATAGAGGGAGAGAGAGAGAATGGGCGCGCCAGGGCTTCCAGCCTCTGCTAACGAACTCCAGACGCGTGCGCCCCCTTGTGTATCTGGCTAACGTGGGACCTGGGGAACCGAGCCTCGAACCGGGGTCCTTAGGCTTCACAGGCAAGCGCTTAACCGCTAAGTCATCTCTCCAGCCCCTGATTATTATTTTTCAACCCTATAGTTTGTGGTTATAGGAATGTCTTAAAAGGTACCAAGGACTTGCAGTAATCAGGCAGAGTAAGAGGGCAGAGAATACTGCCTTTGAAAGAAGAGCATATTACCCACAGTTCCCAAGGGGTGTTCCCACTCATGCAGGAAGTGACACTAGAGGCAGTCAGCTGGTGGCTGGAAGGAAAGAAGGGTCCCAACGCCTGTGCTGTGGGAAAGGATGGGAGAAACAGGGTAGGCAGGTATGGGCACATATAAGTTTGACTAGTTTAAATAATTCCAGTGGGCTTTAGAATACAGGGCCTGGGTCTAGCAGTGGGGTCTCTAGCCTTGGGTGATTTAGAGCAAGGGAAGTCCTGGCTTAGTGTATGAGTTATCCAAAGGAGGGAGTTGGGCCTTGGGCGCTGGATTGGTTGGATTGTATATGAATGGTATGTACACAGGCAACTTGCTATCTCTCTAAGAATTAGCTATCGCAGAAGGGCAGTCTTTCCCAAATTCACAAGGCCTAAGCATCATAAAGTACAGAATTCAGAAACTACAGTTAAGCTTCCCTCACCTCACCAACTAAAACAGGGTTTCACTCTAACCCAGATTGATCTTGAACTCATAACCAGTCCTCCTACCTCTGCTTCCCAAGTGCTGGGATTAAAGTTGTGTGCCATCATGCATGGCCAGAAACTACAGTTAATACAGAGGGATCTTTTCTGAAAGATTCCAAGCATTTTTTTCTATTAAGTTTGGCTACATTCTCTCATTCTCTCTTTCCCCCCTTTCCCCCCTTTCTTTCATCATTTGTTATTTTCTGAAACAAGTGATCTTTCTGGCCCAGCTTTAAAAATGCTGTGATTACAGATATATCTTACCACACCTTGGTGTTTGCCTTTTATTATTGATCACATGCATGCTTTATTTAAAACAAAAAAGTTTTGAGCTGGGCATAGTGGCACGTGCCTTTAATCCCTGCACTCAGGAGGCAGAGGTAAAAGGATCTCCATGAGTTTGAGGCCACCCTGAGGCTACATAGTGAAGTCCAGGTCAGCCTAGGCTATAGTGAGATCCTACCTTGAATGCTCCCCCTACAAAAAACTACAAAACCCCCCCAAAATGTCTTGTCATAGTGCTGAAAACTGCTATGCAGGCTCCTGTTGGAGAAAAGCCATCAACAGTCTTACCCAGCAGTGGACTCTGCCAGCTACACAACTGAACAGCAAAGTAAGATGTACCCATTGGCGTAATAGTGCCATGACTGCTTTGGGGGTAACCAACTGCTGTCTGACTGGACTCGAGGCTTGTTGTATGGGAGGGAATTCATGCCCAGTACTGCAAACCTAGTTAAAAGCCTATGGCTTGGAAGGTCCTAGGCCTTATGAAGGAAGCTACTTTCTGTTTGGCTGAATGGATATGTTGTACTCATCAAAGAGCCCTCTCTAAACATGTATATTTGTGCTCACAGATGCTCTTAGGTATCAGAGAAGCTCCCCCACCCGCCCCCCAGCCTCAAGTTGGCTGTGACTACTGGGAGACTCAAAACTCATCAAAGTACTGAGAATGGGTGACTGGAATGCTCAGTGCTAAATGAGACGCTGCTATCGCTCTCCAAGGTCCATGGAGCACTGCATAAGAGGGAGTGGAACAAGGCAAGAGCCATAGGGTGAATAGTAAGGAATGCGTTGGAACACTCACTGTCTTCTGGATGTGAAGTGGCTGCGCATTCATCTGACCGTCGCTGCCTGCACAAGGCCCGCACAGTATTGGGCTCATCAACATTCTGTCATGGATGATGGAGGAGGGCAAAAATGAAAAAGACAGACATCAAAGCAGGAGATGGACTGCTTGGAAAGAAGAGGTTCCGTAACAGGGGGTGGGTAGACAAGAGATGGGTATACGAGCGGATTATGATCAAAATAAATTATATACTTGTATGAGATCTGTTGATAAAAAAGTTACAAAAGAGCTGGGAAGGTGGCTCAGTAGTTAAAGGCGCTTGTTTGAAAAGCTTGCTGGCCCAGGTTCAACTCCCCAGCACTAACATAAGCTGGAAACAAAGTGGAACATGTGTCTGGCATGCACACACACACACACACACACACACACACACACACACCACATGAAAACAAATAAAGTTTTTAATTTTTTTAAAAGTATAAACAGGGTTGGAGAGATGGCTTAGCAGTTAAGGCACTTGTCTGCAAAGCCAAAGGATCCAGGTTCACTTCTCCAGGTCCCACCTAAGCCAGATACACAAGGTGGTGCATGCATCTGGAGTTCGTTTGCAGGGGCTGGAGGCCTTTGCATGCCCATTCTCTCTCTCTCTCCATCTCTAATAAATAAATATTCAAAGAAAAACCAGGAAATGTTATAAAAATCTTCACAGAATCAGCTGCTTTTGATGATTGTGTTCCATGCCCAGTGCTGGGTGCCACACTACAGACACAATGTCATTTCAAGCGTTGAACAGTGACAGAAGCTGAGCTGAAAAGGTTTGAACCATGCTCTTGTCCTTATTTGTTGCTCTCTGGTAGAGTAACTCAAGGCAACGCTTGCAAGGAGGCTAATAATCTGGAGGCTACAGAAGAGAAGAGGTACCCCAGCATTTTTTTCCCACTTTTTTTTCCCCAAGCATGTGACCTTCTGTGCCTGACAGCCAATTCAGCACTGACACATGGCTCTAGCCCAACGGAGAACGGAGGTGACTTCAGCCTGTGGGTCAGGGTTTCTAGATTGCTGTCGCAGAGCCCGTGGCCACCTGGCTTACGTATCTGGAGTCTTCCAATCATACTCAAGAGAGGTATCAGGTTCTTTCTTTCCCTCAACATAGTGTTCTGGGAAGTCACACCCCACTTTTCTAGATTGGCATGATAGGTGGAACGTAAGTCCTTTCCCCGTTTGCTTCAGAAGGGCACCTCCAGCTTCACACTGCACCCCCCCTCCCTCATCACGTTTCTCTGGTATCAGGACCACTCTTGGCCATGGAATCCAGGTCCCACAGGCACGGGGATGTTTGGCAAGCACTTTGGATGCTGCCTTGCTTCTCCCCCAATTCCTCCACCACCTCCAGCCTTCCAGGCAGAGGCAGACAGTTCTGCTTACCACTTGACACACTTTCGTCCATGGTGATCAGCTCTAGGCCCAGCCCATGCCAACCCTTCCTGGATACTCCTTAGCTGGAGCATCAGAGGAAAGCAGTTTCCGTTGCACTGCCAGGTCAGGAGGGTACAAGCAAGGGGCTGGGGGTGGCAGCTATCCTTCATACTAGGTAGAAGACTACAGACCTGTGATCCCAGCCAAGAAACGGCACCAGAGCTCTTGAATCGCAGGCGCAAACTGTCACTTCCCAGGTACAAGAGCCATTGCGTTCTTTTTTTTTTGTTTTGTTTTTTTGAGGTAGGGTCTCACTCTAGCCCAGACTGACCTGGAATTCACTATGGAGTCTCAGGGTGTCCTCGAACTCACAGTGATCCTCCTACCTCTGTCTTCCGAGTGTTGGGATTAAAGGCGTGCACTACCACGCCCGGCCTAACATTCTTTTTATACCTTTAGGATAGTTAAGAAATTGGATTTCTGAATTTCCAGGCAGCAAAGTTCTAATGATTAAAAATATCAGAGGTATCTTTTAACTGTCCTTCTAATGTTCTTTACTGGGGGTCTGTG
The DNA here is from genome assembly GCF_020740685.1 of Jaculus jaculus. Classification (NCBI taxonomy): domain Eukaryota; kingdom Metazoa; phylum Chordata; class Mammalia; order Rodentia; family Dipodidae; genus Jaculus; species Jaculus jaculus. Next base: position 111,028,074 of record NC_059108.1, on the reverse strand, counting down.
TTGGCAGGTTCTTATTAATGAAGAGAGACACGATTTAAGATAGCACACCTACTGAATGCTTCCTATGCACTAGGCCTAAGTATTTTCCTTACAAGGGAGGAATTAAGACCTACATTGGGGCTGGAGAGATGGTTTAGTGGTTAGGGTGTTTGCCCATGAAACCTAAGAATCCAGGTTTTATTTTTCCCAGTACCCATGTAAGCCAGGTGCACAAGGTGGCTCATGCATCTGGAATTCATTTGCAGTGGCTAGAGACCCTGGCATGTTCACTCTCTATCTACCCCCTCTCTCTTTCTTTTAAATAAATAAACAATATTAAAAAAACAACATGAATTGCCAGGCATGTTGTTGCATACCTTTGATTCTAGCCCTGGGGACGATTGCTGTGAGTTCAAGGGCAGCTTGGGACTATAGAGTGCATTCCAGGTCAGCTAGGACTAGAATGAGACATTACCTTGAAAAACCAAAACAGAACAAGAAAGAAACGCACTAATTAAGGCCAGAGGGCTGCCAGGGGCTGAGCAGAGAACCTGGCAGAGGGCTTGAGTCCCTACTCTCACTTCCTCGGCTGTCACTGTGATGTGGAGTCCTTCACAGTGACGCTCTCTGTGTCTGGACAGGCTGCCTGGTCCTGGTGCAGTGCTGACCTTCCAAGCAAAAGGAGAGGGCCAAGTTATCCTCATCTCTAGCGCCTTTGAGTACCACTGTCCTCTAGACTCGGGAACAGCATTCCTAACAGATGCTGCTCACAAGTTTCAGTATAAGTTGCCACCATCCCCCCGGAAATGCCCAGTCTCCGGAAGAATGTTATTAAGCTGGTGATGAATTTAAACTAAAATCAGCGTAAACAGCAGCACAGATCTGGGAAAACCAACTGTTATGAGATGGGAAGGGACACTCCTACTGCTTGGGGATTCCAGTCAGAAGCAGGAAGACTGGCATCCTTGGTGGGGGCAATCACCGGGTTTTCATTTTCCCAACAACAGCTCCAGAACATTCTCCTTGAAGCTCGGGTTCTTGCCGCCCTTGGTCTCAGCCCCTGGTAGAATTGTCAAATCCCACTTTTGCGCTCAGTTTCTTGATTACCTGCTGAAATTCCGAAATTGACACAGCTGTTGCTATTTTAGCTTCTTGAATTCATGAGCCCCAGCGCGTCTCCCTTGCATCTGCCTGGACTGCTGCTTCTGGAAGGAGCCGTGGCGCGCTGGTGGCGGGAGGGGCTCCGAGTACGCGGAGCAGAGGAGCGACCCCGAGGTGAGCATAGCAGCAGTGGAGAGCATCCAACGTGGGGTCTTTCTTTGGAGGAATGCCAACTATTTTAACAACAGCATCTTAGCTTCTGCTGCTGAAATTCAAGGGTACAACGCTAAAAATAGTGGTGTGGGGCTGGAGAGATGGCTTAGCGGTTAAGCGCTTGCCTGTGAAGCCTAAGGACCCCGGTTCGAGGCTCGGTTCCCCAGGTCCCACGTTAGCCAGATGCACAAGGGGGCGCACGCGTCTGGAGTTCGTTTGCAGAGGCTGGAAGCCCTGGCGCGCCCATTCTCTCTCTCTCCCTCTATCTGTCTTTCTCTCTGTGTCTCTCGCTCTCGAATAAATAAATAAAAAATTAAAAAAAAATAGTGGTGTGGGCTTGAGGAGATGCTCGGCGGGGTGCTGAGTGGTTGCTTCTTAAACAGGACCAATTTCAAGTGAATTAAAAAATCTCTCTTAAAACCAGGCGTGGTGGCGCACGCCTTTAATCCCAGCACTCGGGAGGCAGAGGTAGGAGGATTGCCGTGAGTTCGAGGCCACCCTGAGACTCCATAGTGAATTCCAGGTCAGCCTGGGCTAGAGTGAGACCCTACCTCAAACCCCCCTCCCTCCAAAAAAATCTCTCTTAAAGGTCCCTGTATCCTCAGAGGGGTCTTCATGTCAGCAATGATGGGTGGAAGGCATTGTCTTATCTCTCTCTGAGGACTCGGTTGGCTTCAGACTTGCTCTGCATCTAAGGATAGGCTTGAACTTCAGATCTTCTTGTCTCTGTCTTCAGGGTAGGGAGGGCAGAGATTACAGATATGTGCCACCATGCTTGATTTTTTTTTTAATTTTGTTTGTTTATTTATTTATTTGAGAGCAACAGACAGAGTGAGAAAGAGGCAGAGAAGAGGCAGAGAGGGAGAGAGAGAGAGAATGGGCCCGCCAGGGCCTGCGGCCACTGCATACGAACTCCAGACGCGTGCGCCCCCTCGTGCATCTGGCTAACGTGAGTCCTGGGGAATCGAGCCTTGAACTGGGGTCCTTAGGCTTCACAGGCAAGCGCTTAACCGCTAAGCCATCTCTCCAGCCCCCATGCTTGATTTTATGTGGCAGGAGGGTTTGGACCCAGTATTCTACTAACTGAGCCACATCTGCAGCCCCCAAACTCAGTTTTCTCTCTCTCTTCCTCTCTCCCTCTTTCTTTCCTCACACTTGCTCATGGAGGCCACAGCAGACAACCTTGGGTGTTCTCTGCAGGTGCACTGCCCGCCTCTTTTTATTCGCCTAGGGCTCACAGATTAGGCTAGACTGGCTGGCCAGGGATCTTCCTGTCACCAGCCACCTCACCAAGTGCTGGGATGACAGGGGCACACTGCTGCGCCCGGCGCGCATGCGCGTACTGAGGATCAAACTCAGTTCCCTGTGTGGAAGCACTTTGCTTACTGAGCTATTGCCACAACCCTTCTTCTCTTTTCTTAACAGAAATTGGCACACACTCTTGTGTTTTCAAAGTCCAGAGATCAAAGGGACTGCAAGTAAAGGAGCAAGACCATCAGAAAGGCTTTACAAGTACTTAGCTGTGCTCGCTGTGGGGTAGTCTGTTCTCCCTGTGTGTCTACCTGGTCTCCTCTTGCCAAGGCCTCTGAGGAAAGTGGAAGGAAGATCACTGTAGAAGACAGAAAATTCTCTAAGGACAGGGACCATATCCTTCTGTAGAGTCAGATCTCTGGGAGAATGAGTCCCACAGTAGTATACACTGTCTCTTTATGCACCAAACTCAGGCTTGCGTGTATGCACAGTGGCTTCTTCCAGAGCCACGGGGAAAGGGCGCATCTCCCTACTCAAGTCAGCCATGTTTAATGCCAAGTCACTCTGCAAGCCCCTCTAAAATGAAGCCGGGCGCATGGTGGCGGACACCTTTAATCCCAGCACTTGGGAAGCAGAGGAGGATCACTTGTGAGTTCAAGGCCAGCCTGGGACTACAGAGTGAGCTGGTCAGCCTGGGCTAGAGTGTGACTCTACCTCAAAAAAAAAAAAAAAAAAAAAAAGAGAAGAAGAAAAAATAAATTGCTGAGCACTAAAAGCAGTGTCGTTAGGATTTAATATTTTTGTAAGAAAACTTCAATATTGGAAAAGATGAGAGTTGGTATGTATTTGCCAGATCTTGAGGAATGCTAACTTAAAGATGAGAATACTCTAGAGCCCCGGATAGCGATGGGCTGAGCACAAGGTAAACAGTTGACCACAGCTTCTGGCCTATGGTTGAAAATCTAGGCTTAGGGCTTCTGCGTTGTGAAGGGCGCAGGACTGAGCACCCACCAAATACCTAGAATCACCATATAAAGTTAAAGACTGCTGGAAGGCATGGGAGGCCTGCTGGTTTCCGGTTGACTAAAAACGTCCTAGCTTGAAGAGGGTAGAGCTGCAGGAAGGTGAGCTCATGGCCCGCAGTGTTGATCCCCCAGAGACACAATGCAGCGTGCAGCAAGCTCGAGACTCTGCACCGGAGGCGAGGGAACCAGCAGACCTCTGGGCGCCCTGTGGGGTTCCAAAGACAAGCCGGGAATGGTGAGGCTGAGATCCTGGTGAGGGTCAACAACACCCTAGCAAACGGAACAGAAGGCTGACAACACCAGAAGAAGAGGACAAAGAGCAGAAGTGTCCACAGGCTTAGGACCTGCATGCAGAAGGGCCCCGTGAACACGCCAGGGGCCTCTTGAAGACTTTGAGTACTGACTTGACTTGGGGTGATGAACGTTCATTGGCTCCTTTTCCAGCTGGCTCAGCCGAGGGGAGCCTGAGTCCTCCAGAGGAGAATGCCACCTGGAGCCTCTGCACGTCTCTGTTCCATGTCTAGCATGCAATCAAAAAGTTTGGAGGGACAGCCTCATGCTTGATAATGAATGTCATATATCTTTATGTGTGTGGTGTGCATGTGTATATGTATTATTTTTGTGTAGGTGCATGTGTGTGCATGTGTGTGTTTAGGCCAGAGTTGATGCAGGTTTCATGCTTACTTGTTCTCCACATTCTTCTTTGTGATGGGGTTTCTCACCGAACCTGGAGCTTACTGATTGGGTGAGACTAGTCAGACTGCATTCCTTGCTCTACCTTGCCAATGCCAGGGTTATAGGAACATACTACCATGCTTGGCTTTTCTGTGGGTGCTGGGAATCTAAACTCAGGTCCTCATGCCTGTGTGGCAGAAGATTGATCAACTGATCCATCACCTCAGCCCCATTTGTTTCAAAATTCTTTTTAAATTTATTTGAGAGAGAGAGAAAGAAAGAGAGAGAAAGAATGGGTGAACCAGGGCTTCTAGCCATCGCAAATGAACTCCAAATACTAGCACCACCATGTGCATCTGGCTTACACAGGTACTGGGGAATCAAACCTGGGTCCTTAGGCTTCATAGGCAAGTGCCTTAACTGCTAAGCCATCTCTCCAGCAACCCCCACCCTACGTATTTTTTGTTTATTTTTAAAATTTATTTATTTGAGAGGTATATGTAGAGAAAAGAGGCAGATAGGTAGAGAGAGAATGGGCGCACCAGACCCTCCAGCCACTGCAAACGAACTCCAGATGCATGTGCCACCATGTGTATTTGGTTTACATAGGTCCTGGAGAATCAAGCCTTGAACTGGGGTCTGTGGGCTTCACAGGCAAGCACTTAACTGCTAAGCCACCTCTCCAGCCCCCATGTATTTGTTTTTTTTAAATTTGTAGAACTTGAGCTTCCTGGGGGTATGGTCACCGTAGGCACCCAAGGACATAATCCTGAGTCCTGGATCATTATGTCTGTGTCTATAAGAGGTCCAGTAGCTGTTCTATAAACCAGCATTGCCCACACCCACATGGGTGTGCTGAAAGTCAATAATGTGTCAGAGATAACTTATTTGGTTGCAGGCCAAAGGATTTTGAGGAAGAATTAAAAAAATATATTCCCTCCCCCCACCCAACTGGAAATGCTCAAAAAAGAAGAGTAGCTCTTAATCAAATCTAAATGATAGCACAGAAATTAAACTTGTCTACTAATAAGGGATTCTTTCATCCTACAGATGTAGGGCAGGCATTGCTTTTCTGCATTCCCACAGCACTGTGCTTACATTTACTTGCCTGGATACCTATCAGTCTGAAAAGTTAGTTGACCTCACTCTCACAAGTGGCTGACAAAGCACCTGGGTCATAGCATGCAAATTTCTTAAAATAAAATTAATGAAGTAAACAAAGAAATCCAAACTCAATTCTCTCCCTTATACTGGGAAAGCAGATTTTTAAAATTTATATTTATTTATTTGAGAGACAGATACAGAAATAGGGAGAGAGAGAGAGAGAGAATGGGTGCATGCCAGGGCCCCCAGCCACTGCAAATGAACTCTAGATGCATGTGCCACTTTGTGCATCTGGTATACCTGGGTCCTGGGGATTCAAACCTGGGTCCTTTGACTTTGCAGGCAAGCGCCTTAACCGCTAAGCCATCTCTACAGCCTGGAAAGCAGATTTTGATAAAGGTTTTTTTTTTTGTTTTTTTTTTTAGTTGTGTGCACAGAAACCTAATTTGAACTATGGCAGAAACCTTCTTATCCACTGTCTCTAGAAATGGTAATTACTGGGCTAGAGAGATGGCTTAGTGTTTAAAGTGCTTGCCTGCAAAGCTGGTGGACTCAGGTTTGATTCTCCAGCACCCACGTGAGCCAGATACACAAGATGGCACATGCATCTGGAGTTTGTTTGCACTGGCTGGACCCCTGGTGAACCTCTCAAAGTAAATAAATAAATATTTAAAAAGGAAAGCAACAACAACAAAAGATAGGGTAAATTAGTTCATTATGTCATTTGTAGTAGGGAAGTTATAAAAAGAGAATACTTTTGGGGGGTGCTAGAGAGATGGATCAGTGATTAATGGTACTTGCTACCAAACCCTGCTGTCCTATGTTCGATTCCCCAGCACCCACATAAAGCCATATGCACAAAGTGGTGCCTGCACATGCAATTCATTTGAAACAGCAAGAGGCCCTATGTGCCATGTCTATTCTCTCTCTCTATGCTTGCAAATAAATAAATAAAATATTTTAAAAGAGAAGGCTTTCTTGAATGTAAGAGCCAAAGGAAGGTAGGACTCCTTACAACATGTTCCTCCAGACATAAAATGGTCTGGATATCCATGACCTCACAGTGCCTGACACTTACCTGCACAAGACCATCATAAGAGGAAGAAAAGATCATGACATCAAAATAAAAGAGAGACTGATGGAGATGGGGAAGGGATATGATGGAGAATGGAAATTTCAAAGGGAAAAGTGGTGGGGGGGGAGGGAGGGTATTATCATGGGATATTTTTTATAATCATGGAAAATGTTAATAAAAATTGAGAAAATAAAATAAAATAAAATAAAAATGTAAAAAAAGAGAAGGCTTTCTTTAACTTAAAATGTAAGTGTGGGGTTGGAGAGATGGCTTGATAGCTAAGGCACTTGCCTGTGAAGCTTAGGGACCCAGGTTTGATTCCCCAGTACCTGCGAAAGCCAGATGCACAGGGTGGCACATGCATCTGGAATTTGTTTGCAGTGTTTGGAGGCCCTGGTACACCCATATTCTCTTTCTGCCTTTCTCTCTTTCTCAAATAAATAAATATAATATATATTATATACATGCCATATATCTATATCTATCTATATATACACACATACAAGTGTACATTCACATGCTAACATTTTGGTGTTGTGCCAAAGCCTTTACTTTTAGTATCATGTACTGGAATCCCAAATTCTCTTTTCTGGATAAGTCTCCTATGTAATGTGTCCTTTCTAGTTGTCAGTTTCTTTAATGTGGAGTGAGAATCAAAGTTATCAGGGACAATTTGAAGGGGAAAAAAAAAAACTTCAGAAAATCCATTCTTTCCCTATATTTTATGGTTTCCATGACCATAATTGAAATTCTGTTTTTTTTAGAGACTTGTTTAGAGTCTTCTTAAAGTATTCAATTTAATTTTAATAGATGAAACACATTGATACTCATATTTTATGAGGTTCCACAATGCCTGATTACAAAATATCAAAATTAAAACTGCTATAAGTTTGGAGGCAAATATAACTATTCTTGATAACTATACAATTCAACTGTTCATAAAGGGCAGCAAGTTATTAACCATGAGGAAAGACATGATAGGGCAGAAGGAATGGAGACAGTGGTCCACCCTATAAGAAAGAGCACATATTATTCAGGATGAGAGACAGATTTCACTAGCAAAGGATAGGTATTACAGAACACTTAAATATATGGTAGTATAAAACTACCTTAAAGTATTGAGTAATGTGTGATAGTAAAGGATGGATAATAATGCAACTTATATATCACCATTACACATGCATATGGAAATATTTATATGGTAAAATATTGAATTGTCATTAATTTTAATTAATGTTTCCAACATAAATTGTATTTATACCATGATCAAAATAACCTTGAAGAAGTGTTTACAGTTCTCCTTTGCTGCCCTCATTATTCACTTTAGAAAGAAAAAAATAAAGGGTTTGAGGGACTGGCGAGATTGCTCAGTGGTCAAGAGCACTTGCTATACATGTGTTAGAGGGCCTAAGTTCAACTGAGTTCAACCCTGCAGCACCCACATAAACATCTGGGAGTGGCCATGCACCCCTGTAATTTCAGTTCTGTGTGTAGGGGAGGAGTGGCAGAGACTGGAGAAGTGCTGGGGCTGCTGACTGGGAAAAACAAACAACAACAACAACAACACAAATCCCTGACAATTGTTGTCTTAACCTGGGTTACCTTATTTAGTATAGTTTTTTTTAACCAGGTCCACACATTCATGCAAATTTCATTTTTCTTTACCACTGAATACAGCTCCATTGTGTATATGTACCATAGCTTCATAATCCACTCATAAGTTGGTGGGCATGTGAGCTGATTCCATTTCCCAGCTATTGTGAATACAGCAGCAACAAGCATGGCTGAGCAAGTATCTTTATGGTAAAGTGCACAGTCCAGACATATACTCAGGAGTTCTATAGCTGGGTCATATGGTGTGTATTTTTAGACTTTTTTTTTTTTTCGAGGTAGGGTCTCCCTGTAGCCCAGGCTGACCTGGAATTCACTTTGCATTCTCAGGGTGGCCTTGAACTCCCGGTGATCCTCCTACCTCTGCCTCCCACGTGCTGGGATTAAAGACACATGCCACCACGCTAGGCTATTGTTACACTTTTAAGGGGCCTCCAGACTGATTTCCATAGTGGCTGTATAAATCTGAACTCCCACCAACAGGGGATGAGGGTTTCTCTTTCCACACACCCTCCCAACATTTGTTGTCATTTGATTTTTCTGACTAGAGTGACATAAACTCTCAAAATAGTTTTAATTTGATTTCCTTGATGGCTAAAGATTAAAAAAAAAATTATTGGCCATTTGTATTTCTGCCTTTGAGAGCTCTCTGTTCAGTTCCCTGCCCCATTTTTTTTTTAATTCTTTTAATGTCCTCTCTTAAATGCTGATCCTAACTTGAAATAGTCTGATTTGTTCATAAGTTGTAGTGAGCATCAGCAGCACTGGTTAGGAAGCTAGGATGAGGCTTGGAGGGAGGCGATGTGTGTTAAAAGGGCTTAGGGGAGGGGCTGTAAACAGACAAGTGGCGGGACAAAATACAGGGGGTAGAAAGATCAGGGGACAGGGGAAAGGGAAGGAGGAGAAGGAGAGGGATACACAAAACTAAAGATGGTATGAATAAGTACTACAGAAAACTACTTCCCAGTTAGTTAATGAGAAGCTATAACTCTCTTAGTGAGAAGTAGATAGTTTGGATGGATGGAAGCACCCTGCTGGGGTGGAGAAGGATTTACTTTCAAACCATAGGCTGTTGCTGGTAAATCCTTGCGCCAGAAATGGGACAACCTCAACCCCCACATAATGATCTGCTCATCAGGGAGACCCATGAGGCTCCTAAAACAATGTAGGCCATTACCAAAGCACCTGCTTTCCTACTAGAACTAGACGCTAAGAGCCTATTGCTGAAGAACCGACAGGCTGTGGTCACAGGACGTGGAGAAATCAAGCTGGAACTGAGATGGGAGCCGTTTCCCTGCTGGCTTCCTGTCACAGTGCTGGAAAGTGATACACGAGCTGCCAGGGGATTAAACATCAACCGTGTGAACAAACAGTGCACGCTGCAAGCTACAAAAGCAAGTGTCAAGACAAGATGTATCACTGGTACAATAGTGGCACTAAGTTATGGGGGTAATCAACTGCTCTGTGATTGTATCTGAGGCCCACTTACTGGGAAGGAATTCATGCCTCGTAACTTAACCAAGTGAAAAACCTATGGAGTATCAGAGTCCCTAGAGGGATGCTTCCACTATACTTTGGATAAATGAAGAGATTTTGGCCATCAAAAAGCTTTCCAATTGTACATTTATCCCTTTTTTTTTCTTTTTTTTTTTTGAGGTAGGGTCTCACTCTGGCCCAGACTGACCTGGAATTCACTATAGAGTCTCAGGGTGGCCTTGAACTCATGGCAATCCTCCTACCTCTGCCTCCCGAGTGCTGGGATTAAAGGCGTGCGCCACCACGCCCGGCCATTTATCCCTTTTGGTCAATGCTGCTCTCACTCTTGGTCAGAGAACCTGGTTTATTTACTTATTTATTTTTTACAGATAGTTGTGAATATCAAGGAGACCCAAGACCCATTAGAATGACAAAAGAAAGCTGAGTGTCTAGCACTGACTCAGTGGATGAGTCATCTCTATCACACACCCCAGGGCCTAGGAGACATTACAGAGGAAGTGGTGGGTTAAATATGAATGCTGCTCTCACTGCTAGCCAGAGAACCTTCTCCATGGAGATGGTAGACACTGAGGAGCCTCAAAACCCATCAAAGAGACTGCTGAGAGCCCTACACTATAGAAGACTTCTAGCTCAGGGAACACTGTACAAGAGGAGGCAGAAAGAATGTAAGAGCCACCGAGTGGGAAGGTGTAGTGTGAGTCATTGTACTCCTCACAGAGACTGACCCCACAGCGATTACTGAGAAGGGCCCTAGTGAATGGGGGCAGCAGAGAGAGGGCAAAGAGGATAACCTGTTGAAGAAATAACCAATCTGCAGCCTGTTCATATATTCAAGTTCCCAATAAAAATTATTAAACAATGGCCAAAACAATAGTTCTAGGTTGAGTGAGAGGAAATGGTCAAGGGACAAAAACAGGAGAGTGCCTGATGTTCTCTGGCCTCCACATGTCTTCACAGAATGTGTGAACCTGGACACACATGTGCATCCATTGTAGCACAACATATACGCACACCATATATACTCTACACACAGGCACCAATAAAGTAAGTTTGCTAGGTAGAATCTGATTGTGCTTGAATATCAGAAGCTCCGAATTAATGGAGTAAAAACTGTATGCAGGACTCATGGTATGTTAGTTCACTTGAAAACAGCAGGCTCCTGGAAAGTAGAGTTGATGCTGTGAACATGTGGTACACAGGATTCTACCAACATTAATGTTCTATGAATATCATTCTTTGCTTTTTGAAAAATTCAGGCCTGCAACAAAAGTGAAATTCATATCCCCTGTACATAGCTCTACCAAGATCTGATGCTGCAGATGGTTTTGCTCTTATTCTATTCTGATTTGTTTAAAAAAAAAAACTAATTTACTTATTAGCAAGGAGAGAGAGAGAGAGAGAGAGAGAGAGGGGCAGAGAGGGAGAGAGAGAGAGAGAGAGACAGAGAATATGAGTGGGTGAAACAGGAACTCTTGCCACCATAAATGAACTCCAGACACACATGCTATGTTGTGCATGTGGCTTTTCGTGGGTGATGAGAAATCAAACCTGGGCTGTTAGGGTTTGAAAACAGGTACCTTTAATGGCTGAGCTATCTCTCCAGCCTTCAGTGATTTTTAAAAAATCTGACATAAATATCAATAAACATGGATATAATTACTACATATTATAAATTATTTAAATTTGAAAACTATATCCACTACATGTCTCTCAAGCTTCTGGTTTAGATTAGAAAATATTAAGATTTCAGCTGAGCTACAAATCATTTTTTTTTTGCTCTAGCAAATGCAAAAATGATGATAAATCTGATGCAATATTATAACTATTTTCCCAACTACTGGATTTTAATTAAAAAATTTATTTGTATTTATTTGAGAGAGAGAGACAGAGAGAGGCCGTGAGAGAATGGGCATGCCGGGGCCTCCAGCTACTGCAAACAAACCAATGAGATCAGTCAGCTGAAGACTTCCTCTAAGTGAGGAACATGGACCGCCTGCAGTTAGGCGTGCTCAATCTGTGGCCCATGGGTCCCATGCATCCCAGGATAACTATGAATGCGGCCCAACATCATGTCACAATGTCACAAGGTTGGATGCCCTAGACTGTCATCTCTCCAAAGTGAAAATCCCTAGAAAGTTTATTTGGACACCAAGTGCATGTCCTTCATAGGTAATTGGTGTTCAGCAGGGCATGGCAGTTGGGAAGCAGTTTGCTCAGACTCGCAACCCACAATGGTAACAACGGTGGCCTGATTTTGCCAGCTTCGGGCACATTCCTGCTTCAGACATGCGAGGCATCATTTCTCCTTGCAATCCCAGAGCCACGGTTCTTAAGTAGAACAAGTCCTTTTGCTTACATAACTGAAGCAAGAATAGAATGAAATTTGATGTGACAATTAAAATTTCCGTTTTTGGTTTAGAAAGACACAGTTCCAAATATTGGCAATATTCATTCCTAGATGACGTGATTATGAATGGCATTTTTTTCTTTGCACTTCCCAGTAGTATTGTTTAAAACAATAATTTGCCATTGGTTTTTATTTTATGAAAGAAGTCCCACACACAGGTTTTTCTAGTTTTGAGACAGAGCACTAAGAAGCTCAGACTGGACTCAAATATGGAGTTGAGAATGGGTCCTGGATCCTTCTGCCTCTACCTCCCAAGTATTAGGATAATAGGGGTATACCACCAAACCTAGCTTTATGATTTTTATTTTTATTTTTAATTTTTTATTTATTTATTTGAGAGTGACAGACATAGAGAGAAAGACAGATAGAGGGAGAGAGAGAGAATGGGCGCACCAGGGCTTCCAGCCTCTGCAAACGAACTCCAGACGCATGCGCCCCCTTGTGCATCTGGCTAACGTGGGACCTGGGGAACCGAGCCTCGAACCGGGGTCCTTAGGCTTCACAGGCAAGCGCTTAACCGCTAAGCCATCTCTCCAGCCCCAGCTTTATGATTTTTAAACTGGATTTTGAAGCCTTTTTGAATAGCATTGTTTTTATCCTAATAGGGAAAAAAAAGAGCCAATGTCAGATCTTTTTATTTATTTATTTTTTTGGTGAAGGCTTTGGTGTATATTCTCTTTATGGCAAATAGAAGTGTGACTGAAAAAAAAAAAAGACCTGTGATATAAGACATCATCTCTCAAGGTATGCCACATATGGAAATGTCTGAATCTTTTCACTGGAGGGACAAAGGATTATGGTATGGCATTTTAATCCCGACCCCAAACCGTCACAATCTACCATCTCTGAACTTAGAATGGACTTTCCAAAATGAAGTTGTGTTATTGTTCACATAAGTTACCTGTCTAAATGTGTAAGTCAGTGATATTTAATATATTCATATAGTTGATCAACCACCACTGTTGAATTCAGAGCATTTTCAGCCCCCGCCCCCAAAATAAGGTCTATGCATATTAGTAATCCCTCTTTATTTCTCTTCCTTTCACCTCTGGCAAGCACTCATCTTTGTGGATTTCCCTGTTTCTGACACAAAATGGATGGATTTTGGAGTTGGTTTCTTCTAGTGTCTTTTCAAAGCTCATCCATGTTGAAGTATGCACTGGTACTTCGTATCTGATTTGAGTACCCAAGATTTAGTTGTATACATTCTGTGGATACCACAGATACATTGTTATCCATTCCTTAGTTGATGAACATTTGCATTGTTTTCACACTTCTGCTGTGAAGAATAATGAAACAATAAACATTCATACACAGGTTTTTGTTTGACTGTTTTCAGCTCTCTTGGGCATATACCTAGGAGTTAAGTGGCTAGATCACTCTTGATACATTCTGAGGAACTGCCAAACCACTTGTCCCAAAGTGGTCGCATTATTTTACAATCCATTCAGTTAATGGGGATTCCAATCACTTGTAAACTTTTGCTACAGTCCTTTTTATCTTAGTTGTCCTGATGGATATAAAGTAGGATTTTGTGTGGCTCTACTCTGCATTCCCTGGTGACTAATGGTGTGTATGCTTTTAGACACTTACTGGCCATTTATGTACATTTTCTCTGGAAGAAAGTTTTTTTTTTTTTGTCCATTTTATTTATTTATTTATTTGAGAGTGACAGACACAGAGCGAAAGACAGATAGATGGAGAGAGAGAGAGAGAATGGGCGCACCAGGGCTTCTGGCCACTGCAAGCGAACTCCAGATGTGTGCGCCCCCTTGTGCAACTGGCTAACGTGGGACCTGGGGAATCGAGCCTCGAACCAGGGTCCTTAGGCTTCACAGGCAAGCGCTTAACCGCTAAGCCATCTCTCCAGCCCTGGAAGAAAGTTTTTACCATCTTTAGTTGGTTGTGTTTTTATCAGTGATCTGTAAAAGTTCTTCATATTTTCTGGCTATGATTTCCTAGTGAAATTTATGATTTTCAAATATTATTTATTTTGGTTGTCTTCTTTATCAGTAGTGTTTTTTTCATAAAGAAAACTTTTTAATTTTGATGAAGTCCAATTTCCTATTCTTTTATTGTCTTGTTTTTTTGGTATGCTGTATACAAAATCACTGACTTTGTGTTTTCTTCTAAGAGTTCTAAAAGTTGTAGCTTTCAGATCCATTTATCTTCTGCATATGGTGTGAGGTAATCTCATTCTTTTGTATGTGGGTATCCCCTTGCTCCAAATCCACTTGTTGAGAACACTGTATTGAATAAAAGCACACTGACTAAGTTTTGGCATACTTGCTGAATGGGGTCTATGATGGAAGTACAATTGGCCATGCTTTCCTATAATTACACCTTATAATTCATGGTTTCTTAAATTTGATAAAGTATAGAACACTTGCCTCCCACATAAAAGCCTGTATTTTCATTTTCCCTTTTTTTTTTTTGCAAATGAGAAATCTATTTCCCTCAACAACAGCAATAACTTCTGAATTTCAATGTAATAACAAGAAAGCTATCACAAATACCAAGTTTTCTAATGACAGACATGTTAGTTTAAAGCTTGGAGGCTCAAAAACAGGCTTGACTATGTTGCTAAAAATGAAGATGGGGGCTGGAGAGATGGCTTAGTGGTTAAGACACTTACTTGTGAAGCTTAAGGACCCAGATTTGATTCCTTACTTCCCATGTAAGCCAAATGCACATGGTGGTGTGTGTGTCTGGAGTTCATTTGCAGTGGCTAGAGGTCCTGGTGCACCTATCCTCTCTCTTTCTCTCTCATAAGTAAATAATTTTTCTAAAAAAATTTATAAAACCAAAAAACAAAAATGAATGAAGATTTACCCTAATAGTAGCAAGACAGTGATAAGGACCATGCAGAAAATCCATTAATTCTACAAGCCAGGTTCAATTCTCCTAGGAGTTAGATTTATTTGACAGTGAGAAAATGTCACAAGAAATAGTAATATAAGCACCAATGGAATTTCTTTAATAGAAAGAAAGGGTAGGGGATTTTTGAGGAGCCAGATTTAAGAATGCACTGTGCAGAGTATAAAACCATTAAATAATGAACTCATCTGTTTGGGGCTCACTTGGAAATTTGGGAAATGTGGAAATTAAGTCTACTTTTATATGCCCTTCCTCCTCAGTGACCTGACAAACCCAGCGACAGTCACACACTCTGAAGACAACAACTCACAAACATAGTGAGATTCGTTTAATAGCTTTTGAAGAATTTTCCTGTAAAATGGCTTGTATTTCCACAGGTACAATAGTGAAGAAATAAACTTTTCAATTTGACATGAAATATAAAAAGAACAATTTTACAAATATATCCATAAAATTTAACTGTTCATAACACTATACATGGTAAGTATGACCAGCCCCTTAATTTCTAGACTAGTTAACACAGAGAAGCAATCTGTCACCTCCACTCACAAGAAGAAACAACTTCCCTTTCATCAAGTTTTCTTTCTTTTTTCTTTTTTTTTTTTTAATAAACATGCTTAGAAACAGTTAAGTCGAATTGGAAAAATATTTGCTTTTCCCTATTGTCCACTAGGGATTCTTCATGAAGGCAAAAACTTATTTGAGAGGAGTTAAGTATTACTAAAAAGAAATTACTAAGTCTCCTTTTGTTTCACTACTGTGATTAATGCTTAGTCTTTAAAAAAGATGGGACGTTATCTCATTGGCCTTGGGTCATACAGCAATGACAATGACACAGAGCTCTACACTGTGCCCACCCCTGCAGGAGCAAAGGCAGAACCTGCGCCCCCAACTGATAAACTCTGGGGACATGAGGTGGATAACCAAGGGAACAGAGCTGCATCTGGCTTGAAGTGAAGGTCCCATGGCCTGTCCAGGGGAAAGCCCACTTTTGTTAGGAAGCAAGCATGCATAAAGGCTGCTCATTTTCACCTGGCCCTGACAGTGGCTTGATCTCTCTCTTGTGCACATCCAAAGAACAGAACGGCTTCAGAAAAGAAGTTGAGCAACATCACAGAACTGCAGGGAACAATGTGTCAGCCTGTAGTGCACTTATATTCAGTGGGAAATGTGTCCCTTTCACATTCACAAGTGCCCAAACAACAACACGGAGCTACTAAACCACAGAGCTGGGCTTTTCCTACGTAAGCAAAAATAAAAGGCATTGACGCTTTATGAAGAAGAGTTAGTTTTCAACTGTTCCTAACACAGTATATGTAATAACTTAAAATGATTTCCCTACTGGTCCTGGAAAATAAACTCTACTACAGTCACATGTATGCCAGTCCTGGCATACTTCTGCATCCAGATTCATCAGTCTCCTTAGTGGAGCCCATCATTTTTCCAATGGCTTTCTCCTTTCTCTACACCCTAACCCTGAAAGTCTATAACCAGTTATATCACGTGGCTTCCCTGAGGCACAAAGGTACCAAACTCTATAATTAACTATCAAGGAATGATAAATATGCTCTCTATTTATATTAAAAGATTTTTAATTCTTTTGGGCCACAGAAGTGGGAGGGGGACCAAGAAAACTTAATACTTACTCTTCAGTGTGAACTGTAGCCCTTTTTTTTTTTTTTGCAAAAAGCTAACCAAATAAAGGGACATGTTGAGTCACAGCATGCATGACCCGGAAGCACCGATTATTAATAAAAAATTCCATACTAGAAAAATACTCAGAGCTGTACCCCATTCACTCTGAATCTTTTGTTTTGTAGTAAACTGACATAAACAACTGAAAAAAAAATTATCATCTATGGAAGTACATCACAAGGGCTTTGCTTCTGGAAACCTATTTGAGAAAGGCAATTGGTCAGGCTGAGACCAGGACAACTTGGTAGGTGATTCCCTTATGTCCACTGGGGGAGGGGATGTGTGATTCACTCTTTAATGACATGGCAAGCCAAATGTAAGAACAGAAGTGACCTTGGAAAAGCTTCCCTTTCTCAATGGTAGCACTCCACTTGGGTGAGCTAGAGTCCTTTACTCTCACAAAATAAACTGCTTTCAAACCTGAAAGAAATTCTCACTTTTATAAGGAGACCTTATTAAGAGTAGCCCAAGTCAGCATGGTTCATTGTGCCAACACACTGCATCTCCGCTGAGGATGGGAGGGGAATTTTACCTGGAAATCAAAGGAAAAGATAGAGGGTGGCACTGTGGTCCCTTCCAAGAGCTTGCAATTTATTATCCAAGTTTCAACTTTCACTGCAGCTATCTGAATTTACTACAAGCCAGAGGCTGCAGGTTAGAAGCTAACCTTATTATGTCACAGACAGAACTTAGACTTTTATGTACTATGTGGCATGGAAAATCCTGACATCAGAGCATAAATCCTCAGAGAAAGCAAGCTTCTTTTGGTAGGTGAAATCAAACCTTTCTGTGTATAAAATCATTTACCTTAAAACATAATGCTAGGATCTCCAGAATCCTCATACCATCTCTCTTTGAATAACAAGAGGATGGAACCAGTGCTGCCTTTGTCATTCTTTGGAACCCAAAGAAACACAGGCTGAAAAGACATGCTTGTTTGTGAAAGCTAAGTTCTGGAGGCTCTGGCTACATTAGATAACATTACATACATTTATTCTAGGTGATCCTTTTTCCCCCATATCACTTTGTGTGAGTGTAATATTCTTTACATAATAGAGGAAACCATTCAGTACTCAGAAGATTTTTCACTTCATTTTAAAAGTTACCAAAACCCCAAAGAACAAAACACCTCATCCCATTCAATGGTCTCCTTTGGAAGATAAAGTTACTTTAAAACTGATAGGCTACACTTTTATGATATTAACACAAATTAAGCAGCAGAATTAAGAGTCATGTATCTTAAGCACTTTACGGAGAAAGTATTCAAATAGGTTAGAATTACTGAAAATAAGGAAGAATAGAAGAAATCAATTCAAGTGTGGACAAAGCACATTAGCATCATATAAATTACATATATGTACAAAGCTGAAAACAGGGAGCTCAAGTCTGCGATGGTCTGCTGAAGAACACGTGAGTCTAGCTGGAGCTCTGTTCTTCACTGGAGGAATGGGTGGCCGCTTAGCCAGCCAGCTGATCTACACTCTCAAAGCAGGGATACTACTGGTACCAAACGGAGAGAATGAGCATCCAGGAGTTACTAGTCAACACTAAATGAAGCTAACACAAAGCAATGGCAGAGCTCATATGAGATTCTGATTTAATTAGTCCTCAGTAAACACTCATTTGCTGTCTCAAAATCAGGAATTTCAAATTATCTCTGCAGACGTACCACTTGGTATTGTGTATACCTAATGATCACATTTAAATTTAGTTTGATTTGCAAACATTTTCAAACTTGCAGGCTCCTTAAGTGGCAAGGGAAAGTGACAGATGGTGGAAAGTGAGTGAACAAAAAATGATGGCCTTACTGTGATTTGCTGTTTTTTTTTTTAGTCTTTAGAATTTTGGTTTCCCTATGAAAAGAGAGAGAGAGAAAGAGAGCCCTCATAAAATCCCAACAAGTGGTTTTTTTGAAAGATAAATCACTTTAAGTCTTAAATAATTCAGAAATAATAATGCAGATAAAGCTGGTTTTACAGTACCTAGGACATGCCTACTGCTGTGGCAGTTCCTGAATCTTTAAGAGCTTCTATATTTTAATCAATCAAGTATTTCTCACCGTGTAAGACGAGGATAAAGAACAACCCACATTAAGAAGAAATAACAGGGCTGCCTAAAACATTATGGAAAGATTTTGTTTGAAACACACAGTATACGGATGAATGAAGTGTGTAGGAGATTCCACTGAAGTTGCAAAAAATCCAATATATGAATATTCTTTTTTCCAAAATGTCAGAAAAATAAATCAGAAAATAAAAAAAGCTGTAGCTTTCAAAACAGGCCCTTGTACCTAAGGTCTCCTATCCACCAAACACATTTGACAGGGCCTACCTCCCTTTGGTATTGGGTCAGATTCTAGCCACTCACAAGTGTTCCCAGCCACTGCACATCTTTACGGCAATACCTACATGACACAGCACTGAAGGCTGTGCACTGAATCAACCTGCTGAATAAATTTCTTCTGCATTTGTAAAATGTAATTTAAAATCTTGCCCAAGGAAAAAGATCTGGTTAAAAATAAAAGCATGGCAGTTTATATCCAATGTACACACAGATATGAGGGTTTAATTAGGCAGACTTCACTGAGGATGCCACTGTTGGAGCGTGGGACACATCACTGGGGTCTGCAGCTCCTGACTCCTTACCAGGTCCCCTTTCTTCTCCCAGCCCCCCATCCACCCTCCCCTTAATAAACAGCATTACAAAAAAAGGTAGAATCTAGAGTTAGTGGCAAAATCTTCACAGTAACTTGTTAACAATGTTGCAGGTGGCTGGCAAGGGCATCAGTCCACTGGGCCTTGGAAAATCAGCTTGATGCAGTTCTGCTCCCCAACCAGCTGCGTGGCGCAGAAAGGGCAGGCGGCGTGAAATGCGTGAGTTCCGTGAGGCAGCGGGATCTGAGACCAGTATTTTGCAGACTTCTCTGAGCACACATGTCCGCAGGGGGTGAAAGCGTGAGTCGGGGGTCCTGCATCTACATAAAATCCTGCCTCACAGCCAAGCCAGAGAGGGACGTAGGGGCCCACAGTCCTGCACATGGGACACTCCCTCTCGTTGGCCTCCGTGTCGCTCCGATGGCCCCAGTTGTGGTAGCCGTGCACGTGCCCACAGCTCAGATAAGCCCAGGGCTGCTTCTCCTCCACCACCTCCTTCCTGTTGATGCTGGGGAAGGCCAGCGTGTTGAGGCCCACGGGGCACTGTGGGCGGGCGGCGTTGATTTCCTGCCGGAGGGCCTCAATGTGTTTCTGAGTCGGAGTATGAAAAAGGCCATCTGCGGTTCTCCAGAGAAGAGTGGCTCCACACAGGTCAATGAGGGATCCATCCTGCAGGACGTTGGTCTCACTTTCCACCTACAACAGGGTTGACAGATACGCCTTTCAAAGCAAAATCTTGGCTGGAGAGATTGCTCAGCGGTTAAGGCACTTGCCTGTAATCCTAATGACCTGGGTTTGATTCCCCAGTACCCACATTGAGCCCGATGCACAAAGTGGGGCATGCATCTGGAATTCATTTCCAATGGCTGGAAGCCTTGGCATGCCCATTCTCTCTCCCTGTCTGGCAAATTATAAAACAACAACAACAAATCTTGTAAGACATAGGGGAAAAAGCACTCTGATATTCTTTCCTCAAAATAAACCAAATGTTATCTTTGAAGTAGATACCAGGTGGCAGTTTACATAACAGGACCACAGGGATTCTAATCGATCCTTCATAGGCTTCAGTTTGGATGCTATGTTCATATAATACATATGTTTGGGGTCTAATGTTCTGAGCACAATATGTAAGTTCACTTAATGCAGTAATTTTAATGAGCCTCACAAATCTAGATTTTTATTTTTAACTCCTTAGTTGGTAACACAGTTACTCACTGGTCTCAGAAGGTGTATCAGAGGTCCTATTACAACATCCAGTGGAGAATGACTCATGTCGACCAGAGCCAGTGTGGAAGCCCCTGGCAGGGCCCACCACCATCACTAGAGCACCCGTCACACGTGGCTGACCCTTACTTTCACACATGCGTGATGTGACCTTTCATTCTTTTTTCCTAAAGCAGGAGGTGAAGCTATTTTTCCCCTTTTGGTGGCGGTGGGGGGGCGGTGATACAGGAGATTGATTGTCTACACAGGTAGACAAGTGCTCTACCACTGAGCTACATTCCTAGCCCTTACATTTCTGAGACAGACTTGCAAGTCCTGAACTCATAATCTTCCTGCCTTTACCTCCTGAATACCGGGATTATGAGCATGAACCACTGTGCTCAGCTCTGCACTCTCTACATCTAACTGGGGAGGCAAATGTTCTGGTGTGAACCGCCTGGGGTGAGTGTCAGTGTGGCTCCCTGTGATATGGCACTGACTACACACTCTGAGCCTGACCCATCTGTGGGCGCCTTGTAAGTCTGTAATACTGGAAAGTATTCAACTTCCATGCCCCACCTCTTCATCAATACTGGGGGATTATTCCACTTCTCTTACAGGGACGCAGTGCAAAGTGCACGAGCCCAGTGCCCGTGAGGTCCGCACCCAGGTCGCCTTTATACTTCCACTGCTGTAGTGACTGATAACCAAGTCGGTCAATCTAGGCCAAGCTTAAGGAAAACTAGTATGTCATCAGAAGCAGAAAGAGTTTTGAAAACTTTTCACATCCTCTTCCCTATTTTCAGTCTCTTGAAGAGCGTTTTAAACATAACTTATTGCCTTTGCCTAGCCCTTCTTAGAAAATGTTCCTGCTGGGTATTCAGGGGTCAGATGAGGCTTTATTGTAAGACGTCCAGGCTGGGCCTGCAGTTGGACCGTGCTATGATGTAGAAATGACACCAGAGAGAACAGTAAGCCAGTCTCACTTAAACCAGCCTCCATCTTCTTTGTCTGTCACCTCTCTCTCTGAAACCTGTAGACCTTATCCTCCATTCCCAGAATGCTCTGCTAGGGCAGTTTTGAAGAATTCTGTCTTTCCTAGCATCTTATTCTCTCTTACTAGGCTCTGACAAGGGGCAGCAGGAAAGTTTACGAGGAAGCTTACATGGCTACTACAAGATCAGAAACACCATGCTCCCCATTTAAGGGATTACAATTTGAGGAATTACAGTTTGAGAAAGGGCTGAAATAGCTAGCAACATGGTGTGACCAGTGTAGGAGATATAAGCATGCCAGGTCAACGTAGAATATGAATGATTTCAAGGAAGAAGCAGTGTGTATCAGCCTGGTGAACAGCACAGAGAAATCTATGAATTTTTTTTTTTTAGCCATGAAATTAAGGTGAAAATGCTAATGATTATTTTTTAGTTGTAGAAAGCTGAACTCATTCTTGAGCTCAAAACTTCCCAAATTGGTCAGACTGCTCAGGATTTTCTCAAGTTAGTAAAGTTTTACACTAAAAGTAAGCTTGTTCTCTTTAAAGTGGACTTAAGTAGAATTCTGTGCTGAGGCATATGATAAGTGATTATGCTCCTGAGATGGTTAGGAGCAAAGGACAGGTTTCTGCTATGGTGATGGTCAACCTTGAGCAACAAAACATCCATGCCCCTCTAACTTGCAGGAGATTACCAGTCTCCTGGGTCAGGGGACAGCCACACTCAGCCCCGTCCAAGGGCTCAGAGCTTTCTGGGAGGGAAGGTGGCAGCTGCTGTCACACATCTCAGAGGGGAGCCTACTCACCAGCTTGCCCCTCTGCTGCGCTGACCTGGTCTCTCGCAAGGTGTACACATCTCCACAGACAGAGATCTCTCGCCAGACCCCAGGCTGGGACTCCTCGGTGAAGCCCCCTCGGGGGTGCATCACCAGGACGCCATTGGTGGTGAGCCCGTCCATGTGGCCATCAGGATTTTTCCATTTTGCGGCCTTTTCCTGAGAACATTCCAAAGATCAGAGAAAGAATGCTAAGGTGCCGTTCAAAATGGAGTCTCTTTAAAATGCAAAGTTGTATGGGCAGAAGGGAGGAAAGTGATGAATTTTCATTTTCCATTTAAAAGTAACAACTACAGGATAAAATATGCAATTATTCTGACAATGTGAAAGAAGAGGTAAATGGGTGAATGACGTATCACTGGGCATGGGTTAGAAACCTCCTCCCTCGGACACCCCGCCCCTCTCCCTGGTGCAAACCCAGAAATCTAAACAGCTTGTTTCCCTTCTGCACTCTCTTATCCACTCATCTAAAAATGCTTCCCATGTACTCAATTGCCTGTATGCAGAAGAAGAAACAGTTAAAAAAAAATACTCTTAATCAAAAACACAAAATTTAAAAAAATGAAGCCCACAGGTTGGGGCCCATTTTGTCTGCATACAAAACAGTGCTGATATCCTCAAAGGACCCTAGTGACAGGACGGACAGACATTCTTTGCTGTGTTACAGGGATTCCTTTCTTCTTTTCTGGTCACAGAGCCGCAGGGCTGACCTTGTGGCAAGGGTAGGAGGACCCAAGTCCTGCTTAGTATAAGCCCATCAGGTAAGGTCAGGTGTGGAGGTGGTTATGTACCAGCAGCGACATGGAAGGACAGTGCTTTGTCACCCCCTCTTTGTAAGACAGACTCCATCGCCTGGGGAGCAAATCTTGAGGAGGCCTACGGTGCCAGGAAAGACAGTGTCAGGTAAGACACAGGGTACCCAGTCCACAATGTCACAGGACTGGCACGGAAGCTGACCTTTCTTGGTGCATCTTGTTAGGACATGGAACAATATACTTTTATTATCATTTAGGCCAAAAGAAACCTCCACCCCCATGCCCTGCAGAAGTATCTTGATTCAAAAGGCAGCAGTGTTAAAACAGGATGTTTACTGAAACTTTTGGGGTTCATTTCTACAGAGACCCTATGAGAACAGGACTTTCTGTTCTGTGATGCCATATTTATAACACTCAGCACGGAACACTAGCAACATTCAATAAAACACCTCTGAATGAACAAATCACAAATATTTTCTTTCCTTTGATCTGATTTTGGCCACTTGTTTTCCCCCTAAAATAAACCTCTTAAATTTACCATAAATATGTCATGCACCATATTAATATATACACTTAAAAATAATTACTGCATATACATTATGGTTGATATAGCAATAATAACAATTAAATGATCTTCAGGTCTTTTGTGTCTTATTTTTGAAGCAGGGTCTTACACTGGCCTGGAACTCATAATCTTCCTACTTCTACCTCCTTCAGTGCTCGGATTACTGGTGTGTGAGACTAGGTCTACCATGAGATTTGTAGTAACAGCATTTCAAACTATCCTCCTGAAAACTAAGATCTCAAACTCTAACTACAGCCATCATACAAAGTAAAAACCATTCCAAGATTAAACATTCTATGCCATAGTAGTGGGTATTTTTTTTTTAAATTTATTTATTTGAGAGCGACAGACACAGAGAGAAAGACAGATAGAGGGAGAGAGAGAGAGAATGGGCGCGCCAGGGCTTCCAGCCTCTGCAAACGAACTCCAGACGCGTGCGCCCCCTTGTGCATCTGGCTAACGTGGGACCTGGGGAACCGAGCCTCGAACCGGGGTTTTTAGGCTTCACAGGCAAGCGCTTAACCGCTAAGCCATCTCTCCAGCCCGGTATTTTTTTTCTTGAAATCATGTCCTTATCCATAGTACTTACTCCAAGAAATATGTTTTTGGAAGAGTCAAACCCAGCTGCGAATATCCGAGCTGTGTACGGTTCATTTCTGTCGCACACAATCCTGCAGGCAAACCTGGAGATGGTGCTCTGTGTGATCTGGGCGTCGTCGTTGTTCTGACCTCCGGAAATGGTGTCTGTGACCACGAAGTCGATAGGGCTTTCTGTCGATCTTCCCACCTAAGCAAGTCAAGCACACTCGTCACTTGCCTGAGAAATATGAGGCTGGCTGCCACCTTTTCTTTACAGGGAACGGGAGTCCCAGTCCCTTTAGTCTTCATGATCTCTGCTCTGAGGATCGGAACTTAATGAAAAAGTCCCAACTGGGCTCCTTTCCCTTATCTAAGGAAGATATTATGGTAACCAAACACCACATATTACAAATTACTTTGTTAAGTTTATTCTATCGTGGTACCAATAATTGAGTTCTACCTTCTCACCACACACCTGAATGCGTAACGCCACACCAGTTGGCTGTAGGTGCGAAGTCGCATGGCAGATTTCTAGTTTGTCTTACTTAACTGTGGCTTTATGTCTGTCTATCAGGTTTGCAATAGTAACAGAAAGCTCAATCCTTGATTCTGAAGGAAGCTATTAGGTGTGCCACCGTTACCTTACATTTTACCTCTGGGATTCAGCTGGAAATGCTCCTTTTGTGACAAAATATCCTTTGTTTCCTATTTCCAGAGACAGGGAGAGAGCTAGCTCTTATATAAAGGAGCTCTTGCCTCCCACTCTGCTCTCTGCAGAGAATGGCTTTCCTAGGTCAATGCTGCAGAGACTCACAGACTTGGCTGGGCACGGCCCTCAGCAGAGGCAGAGAAAATGTTGAGCGCCATTACTCAGTGCATATGAGAACGACGTGAAGGGCTCACACAAGTCAGTCCAAGGCTTGGGATATAGCCAAATGCAAGACGAAAGAAAAAACATACTAACTGGTCATAGCATTCCGTGTCTGGAATAAAAAAAATAAAAATTCTTGGGGAAGTTTAAAAACTTGTTAATATTACTAGAGTGTTATACTTTTCTTGGTAAGATTTAAAAGTACCAGAGGACTATATTTCATTAAGAAGATGTTAAGTTTTAGCAGAGCTTTTCCTGTTCCATAAATTCAAATAAAAAAGGCACTGCTCTTCTATGAACTAGAAGTGCTTGTTTATGAATCAGGAAATCCTCAAGATGGGATATTAAACATTTATGGAGTGATGTTCTATGATTTTCTAAGTGGAAAACAGTGACAGATGTGACATGTATCAAAGAGCCTTCTTAAATCAAAATCATCATATGTAAACAAAGATTTTCTCACTATGATATTAATGTACTTGCCTAACAATAGTGGGTGATTCTGAAGCCGCCAATGGGAGGAATGTACAGATCCCTGAGGTATACACATATAAGGCATCCCAAATCAGGCTCCAAGGTGTTTTTATTCTGATCACATATTGTTTGAAAAATGAGCAATATAAAATGTATACATACATATTTTTTTAAATCAAAATGAACAAAGTAAAAAAGAAGGTATCTTGCATCTTAGCTCTGCTTGCTTCCTGGAACAATGTTATTAAAATTTCTTTTCTAAATTTCTCATATACATTCTCATGCATATACCACCTTGTACAGTCAACAGACAGCAGACATCTATTATCTCTTTCTTACAACACTTTCTTGTCCTAATGAAATATGCCTAGAATAAACTAAACCACTGGTTTCATCTAAAGTCATCAACTTGAACAGATGTATATAGCTTAGAAGAACTCATTTCAGGATAAGAAAACATATCACTTACTAAAAATGCAGCATAAAATATAAATGAGTGATATTATAAAATCATATGTGCAATTCATCTTTTTAAAGATGTTCAACCTTTCCTCTGCTGAATTCATTAAAAAACTGGGTGTGCTACTCAGAAGCTCTATTATTATGCCCAGTGCTGAGTTAAAAAAAAACAACAAAAAAAAAACCCTTTACCCATGAAACAAATATGTAACAAATATGGCAAAACATTGAACAAATATAGAAAAGTATAAAGGAGAAAATAAATCTATGTCCAACTGAGTAACGTACCCCTCCTGACCCTCTATACCCAGGCTTAGGAGTGAAATGAATGTGTACAGTGCTATCATGCCCTGGTCCTCTACAAAACCTGGCAGCCACCACGCTACAGCCCTGATGTCCACTTCCCTTGTGGAAGAAAGCAAGGACATCATGCTCCGTGACAGGCTCGAAGCTAACACTGCCCTCTTCTAAACGCCACGCACACTCTGTTCCTCCTCTCAGGCTGGGCAAGCGCTCAGGCCCTGAGGCCCGCTTCCGAGCCTGCCTTCTTCCAACAGTAACTCCTTCCCTCTAGGAGAGCCACGTTCTGAGTTTGTACTAATTTATTAAGTTCATGTCTTCATGAGCTAACTGAAATTGACTGTGTAAGACATGAAATTTTATTCCAACTGGAACATGCTGATAGGATCAATTATTTTAAGTCATGCTCTTATCTGACTGGCCACATAAGATTTGTGCATCAATTCACCTCCATTTACAACTAACCTCTGCAGTCCCAGCGACACGTTATGGTTTAGGGCACAAGCCTCACACGGCTTTTGTCAGGAAGAAAAATCTTCATTGCTTTGCCACTGCAACCCCACACGGTTCGGGAAACCTGCGGCCCGTCCTTTCTTCTGACTGCTGGATCAACTCCTCATGTTACAGGCAATCATGTAGACAAGCCAAGATGCTTCCGAATTTTACATGACAGCTAAGTGGTACAGAAGCCAAGAGGCCGCTGCATTCCATCTGATCCCCAAAGAGCTGCCGTCCACCCGGTAGCTACAGTGAGAACCGGACTCCAGTCAACACACTTTGCATTTTGTACTTAGGCAAGTGTGCACTGCTGAATGCCAGTTGAGGTCACTGCAGGTAAAATGTAAGGTGGCGCTGAAAGGCCACTAGGCCTTCCTTCTCTCTCCTCCCCCTGCACCTGTATTTTTATTTTCTAATTCCCTTTTATGGTAAAGAAGAACTGCTGCTGTTCCTACCCTACTATGCCAACAGCCTTGAGCTCCACAGATGTGTCTCACTGTCCTCACCTCTCCCGAATCATCGCTCGTTCATTCATTCTGGATCCTATGGTCCCACACTCTGGGGCTGCTTGAACTGTGGTCGAAACACAAATTTGTTCTGCTACAAATTCCAGCCTGTCATTAATCACCCTTAAAAACACAGTAAGACAAGTACCAGAAAAATGGTGCTCTGCGTCAATACCTCAGCCAAGCTAAGCTGCTCTATCAGTTTCCATGGCCAAGCCTGGGGCCTTCGGTACTGTCATTAACTTTCTGCTGCTCACTGGCTTCGTGGGAGGGCCTCTGGCTCACAGGTTCCCTGTCTTAGGGACACTATTCTCTGCTTGCCAGCAGAAACTAGATCTACCCCGAGTCTTGGATTTATCCACTAGCAACTCATCTTGGAAGTGTGTTGGAAAAGCCCATTACCATTACCATATCCATTTCCTCATGGTCACTATACCTTCCTCCTCTGTCATGGCAGCTGGGCTACCTGCCCCCTCTTGTCTACTGAAACCACTCATGCTAAGGCCTCCAGGGCGAGTCCACTGCTAGCCTCAGGCCACAAGTCAGTGAGTATGCCTGCAATGGGTATCTACCTAGGGAAACGCTGCCAGCTCCTTCCTCCCTCTTCTCTCTCAATTCCATCGATACCCCAGACCAGCCCAAAGCTTCGAACCCCCCTGGGCTGAAGCCAGCACCTCCACTTTCTCCTACTCTTACTCCTACTAAGAATATCCAGTGTGATGTGCTTTGAACATGCTCCATCCACCACCATCCCATTTTCCTGAGCTAAAAATCAACGCCAAGAATGGCCCTTGATTCTTCCACGTCCATAGCATTCCTCTGTACTACAATCTTGCCAACTGTAGCTCCCAAACACACCGTCAGACTTCCCACTTTCCCATCTTAGTTCTGGTTGGCATCCTTTCATATATGGACTCCATTATGTTTGCCTCTTCCTAAGTATCAATAGCTTACAATGAAAATCAGATTACATCTCCCCCTTGCTTAAAATCCTCTGTCAGCTTTGCAAACTCCTTGATTGATAAAACCCAAACTTCTGACCTGGCCAGAAGGTCTCTACAAATCCCTCCAAGTCCATCTCATTCCACTTCCCTCCTCCCTGACTCTAGTCTTGCCTGGAGCCCTTGTGCCCAGGGCAGTTCCCTCTGCTTGGACTACTTGCAGTTTGTGGTCCACCTGCCACCTCTGTTTTATTTTACCATTTGCAGCTGGGAATGATCGGGCAGCCCTCTGTCTCCTCTGGAGCATGATTCCAAGACCGCGAAGCCTTAGTTCTGAGTCCCCAGTTTACGAGTAGCTAACTCTAGATGCTGGAGAACTAGAAATGCTAAAGGGAGGACTGAGGCAGTGAGCTAAACCCAGTGACACGTGCATGCTTCATTCACACAGCATGTACAAGTAAAAAATTTTAAACTCTATTTATAATTTATTTATTTACTTGAAAGAGAAAGAGACAGTTAGCATGAGAGTGAGTATGGTATACCAGGGCCTCCTGCCATTGCAAACATACTCCAAATGCACATGCCACTTGGACCATCTGACTTTACATGGGTACTGGGGAATCAAACCTGGGCTATCAGGCTTTGCAAACAAGTGCTCTTAACCACGGATCCATCTCTCCAGCCCCAAAGTACACTTTTTAAGAAATAATAATTTTAAATATGCCTATGTCCATTAACATTTTCTCTAACCAAATGGATACTTGCTAAATGGTACCATGTAGAACAACAGTAAGTCTACAAAGTCAAAAGCCAAGCAGAAACCAGAACACAAGGCACATTAGCAACCATGTCAAAAGCCTTTGAATCAGGCCCTAGCTCCAAATAATAATGACCAAGATATTTATTTTTATTATTTTTAAATATTTATTTATTTAATTTTTTATTAACATTTTCCATGGTTATAAAAAATATCCCATGGTAATACCCTCCCTCCCCCCCCACACACTTAAGATCTTTTTTGATTATATTCAGATCTTCTCATCCTCAATCCCCTTTTTAAATTCAGATGTATCCTTAGAGCCTACTCTGCCTCTGCTGTAGGAAATACAGGGCAAGATCCTCCCTGAGTCAATTCTAATGCTCTGCTAAGCTAGATAGATATACCATTCTAGTGGGATGGTTAAAGTGGACAGCCCTCCACATTGAGGTCAATCCCTAGGAAAGTGAATGCTCAGTGGAAGGCTTTGGACAAATAAATCTGTTAGAGAGAGAAAGAGAACTTGTTTTAATTTGACCTTTCAAGGCCTCCTAAGAATTCTTTAAAATGATCTGGAATGAATCCTCCCATGTGTCTACTTTGTCTGTGAATGGAACGTGATCACCTTAATAAAAATGATACATGTGTCATGTTTTCTTAAGAAACATACAAGATCTTTGTTTTCCATGCATTACTTAAAGAAGTCACGTTAGTACTGTGTTGTGATCAGAGAACTCGGGAGACGTAAACCTTATTTCTGTCACTGCCTTCTCTGACCTTAGCTTAAGTTGCTCTTCTGTTCAGAGGCCTCGAGTTTTCAGCTACGCAATTTAGTATTTCAGTGTGGTCCACGCACCCCTGAGGGTCCCCGAGGCTCTGTCAGGGGGTCTGGGTCTATAGGTCAAAATTTCTTGTATAACAAAATGAAAATGCCAAAGCTTGTGCTGCCTCTGCCCCGCATGGAGCTCTGCAGAGACAGTGCTCGTGCTGTGGGGCAGGCCATGCCAGGCAGTGCCAGCTTCAGTGTACTCATGGAGGAAGCCACGCTGTACAGTGGTCACTGCATCCTTCAGGCACTGCGTACTTCAGGGGAAAACCTCGTCACTCATTCAACCTTGGGTCTTTTACTACTCCATGGTACAAAGTAAAGCACTTAGAAGTTAATGGGGGGGGGGGGAGTGACTGGAGAGATGGCTTAGCGGTAAGGCACTTGCTTGCGAAGACTAAGGACCCAGGTTCAATTCCCCAGTACCCACATAAGCCAGATACACAGGTGCCATATGTGTCTGGAGTTCATTTGCAGTTGCTGGAGACCCTATCAATTCTATCTATTGCCTCTTTCTCTCTCTCAAATAAATGAATGAATGAATGACTAAATAAATAAAAGAAGTTAATAAAAGGAAGCTGGCAAAAAAAGCCAGTGACATCATGAATTAATTCTGCAGAGACAAGAAGGGAGAGAGTGAGTGATGTGAGGAGGATGTGCCGCAGCAGAGAACACGCCTATGTTACGGACTGTTGCATGACACGTTAATAACTTATAAAAGTCTTCAGAGGTCACACTCCAGAGCTGTGAATGTGAGGCCATCCTGAGTGAATTCCACACATAGTGAATTCCAGGTCAGCCTAGAGTAGAGTGAGATCGTACCTCAAAAAAAGAAAAGAAAAGAAGTCCACATTCCAATAGTACTTGACTTGCCTGCTTTCTGTGTCATCAGATACTTGCTGATTTCAAGTGGTAGGAAAGGTACCAACGACCACCGTGCAATAGTCACGATCCACTTTTTTTTTTTTGTTCGTTTTTTGAGGTAGGGTCTCACTCTAGCCCAGGCTGAGCTGGAATTCACTATGGAGTCTCAGGGTGGTCTGGAATTGACAGCAAACGTCCTCTGCTGCCTCCTGAGCACAGGGATTAAAGGTAGGTCCCACCATGCCCAACTACTTTCTTATGATTAAGAATTCCTCCTATAAATGTAAAAAAAAGCCTTACAAGTTTTTACTCTAAGTAGAAAAAGTCTTCTAACTCGAAAATATAGTCTTTCTATGGATTAAAAAAATATATAAAGCTCAAAAAGTATTAACAGGGCCTATTTAGGAAGAGGTTTTCTTTGAGAAACAGTACATTTATAAGGTAACATAAAGGAATGGCCTGGAGAGTAAAGTTACTATTAATATTTTATGCAAATAAATCTTATTTTGAGCTCAAACTGGCATGTGCCTTTACTTATGATCATATGTGTCACTGACCTACCTTTCTGTCTGTTAGGACTGTTTAGTTCCATGTGGGCCCCAAATCAAATGGTGTCACCTCACTTTCTCTGCACACCACCCTCTTAATGCTGTTCCCTACATAAGCCTTGTGTATGTTTCATTTGGCCTTTGGAGTTTTTCAGTGCATGTAAGAATTATTTAAACCATTTAATAATACTAATTTAACATCAATATAATATTTAATACTGTGAATGAAACATTTAACATTAATGGTTATATTTAAAGTTAATACCATGACTTACTATGTTAATATTTAATATTAAGTAATCACAACTGAAACTAACACTAACAATCAACATTTTTTTAAATAATATTAATACTTAATTCATTTAATATGCTTGCGGCTGTTTTTGAGTCTGTACACAGAGCTTTTTATTGTTTTGCAGCCTTGCAGGACTGCAGTGTACGGCTAGACCCAAATTTACTGAACTGGTGCCCTACCGAAGAGCATTCAGGATGTCTCTTAAGCAAAGCTGTCAGCAAGAACTTTGTAAGATGCCATTTTACACATATGTAAGGAAGACTCTGGGATACGTCTATAGAAAGAGAAGAGTTTTATCAAGACCAGAACTGAGTCAGAGCATACAAGCATTTCACAGTCATTTCCAAATCTCTATCACACCGAGATTATATCAATTTACACAGCATGCAGATAATTGCTTCTATCTTTGACAACACTTTTTAGACTTTTTCCAATGTAATAAGTAAAATAAATTCTTGTGTGATTTTAATTCATATTTCTGTTTCATAAGTGAGGTTCAGCATATTTTCTTGCTTTAAGAGCTATTCGCCCCCACCCCCTTTTTGTTCTTTTGAGTTAGGGTCTCGCTCTAGTCTAGGCTGACCTGGAATACACTATGTAGTCTCAGGGTGGCCTCAAACTCATGGTGATTCTCCTACCTCTGCCTCCCAGTGTGGGGATTAAAGGTGTGTACCACCACACCCAGCACCATCTCCCCTTTTTGGTGAACTATCTGTCAAACCCTCTGCTGATGCATGTATCCGAGTGAAGGTCTTTTGCTCAGTGACTTCTAGGAGAACCTTGGATATGAGGGACATTAACTGTTTGTCAGGTGAATTGTAAGTACCTCTCCCATCTGTCATCTGCTTTTTGATTTTACTTTAACATATTAACTAACTTAAAAAATCTATCCATCATTTCTTTTATGACTTCAGAATTAGAAAGTGCCAACTTGGATTTATACAATAATTCCTCACGTTTCTTCTAATACTTTGCTGGGGTTACCGGTGTGTGTGGCCATGACCAGCACAGATGCCAGGGAATGGCACTCGGGAGGAATGAGGCCCCCATGCCTGTATGGCAAGGGCTCTTACTCCTAGAACCATCTCCCCAGCCCCCCAAACAACAGATTTGTATACCTTTAATCGGGGGTTCAGGTCAGGAATGTATCCCATGATATTAAAGAAAACAGTTGAAAAGAATCAGGGCATTTCTTTCTAGACTTATTTTCTTTCTTACACACGTTTAGGTGTATGTATATGTATACAGGTATAGAATAGCATACTGACTGGACATGTATGTTTTTTCTCTTACTTTATGCCATTTTCCATGTAACGATCATTTAAGTACCACATGGTATTTTGTACTTAAATACATACCTCACTACAACTATTCTTACCTGCTACTCAAAGTACAGAGTTGCTTCTAGGTTTTCACTGGAAAACATAACACTTTTTCATATTCTTTAATTATTTATGAATAAAGACAGTTAACATCAGAATTACTGGGCCAGGGGGTCTGACTGCTTAAGTGACTGTCAACATGGCAATGTTGCTCAGTAGAAATGCTGCTCCAATTCACAGTGTCATTTCAAGTACTAGTATGTAAGGATTCACAGTGCTGTATTATTTAATATTTTACAATTAACTGAGTATTTTACTATTGGTTTATTTGTATCTGACAATTTTTTTTAAATTCATTTTTATTTATTTATTTGAGAATGACAGAGAGCAAGAGGCAGACAGAGAGGGAGAGAGAGAATGGGTGCACCAGGGCCTCCAGCCACTGCAAACGAACTCCAGATGTGTGCGCCCCCTTGTGAATCTGGCTAACATGGGTCTTGGGGAATCGAGCCTCGAACTGGGGTCCTTAGGCTTCACAGGTAAGTGCTTAACTGCTAAGCCATCTCTCCAGCCCAAGTATCTGACAATGTTTTACAAATATACTTATTTGAAGTTCTCTTAAGAACTGCATCTTTCTTGTGTGTGTGTTTATGTATTTATTTGTTTTTTGAAATAGAATCTCATGTATCCCACTCAGGTCAGACTCAAACTCCCTATTTAGCCAAGGATGACCTTGAGATTCTAATCCTTCTGATTCTCCTTCCTTCGTGCTGGAATCACAGGCATGGACTATTACACACAGCTTATGCAATGCTGGAGATCAAACCCGGGGCTTTGCACAAGCTAGGCAAGCATGCTATCCAGCAAACTTTATCCCATCTTTGTGCCCTTGAAAGTGTGGGAAAAGTGACTAACATGTAACTTGATTTGTGGTGTAAGGTCTTTACTTGTTTATCTTTCTATCTGTGAAAGGAAAGTCTATTTCTTCGTTTTTTTTCTTTTTACACTAGCTTTAATTGTGTGTGTGTGTGTGTGTGTGTGTGTGTGTGTGTGTGTGTGTGTATGCTTGTGTGAGAGCCTCATACTCATGTGTTTCCTCCCATCTGCAGTTTTTGGCTGGGTGTATTATGCCAGCAATGAGAAGGTAACTGTGACACCAAGAATATGAATTCACCTAAATTTTGTTCTAGGACTTTTGTTTGTTTGTTTTTACATGTAAATGTTAGCTCACTCTCTCTAGAATTTGTTTTTGTATAGAATGTGGTATCAATAGTTTTCAAACTTGGATATCAGTTTCAATGTTACTTATGTAGCAATTTAACTCCACATGTTGAAATGCAAAGCCTCTTTGTTCTTAAGTTTGCTCCCCCACTTTACTAGTCTAAATTTAAATTATCTGTTGCATTTAAAAATACCAAATCTTGGATGTGTTTTTAAAAGTCTCCTGCTTCCTTTTGATGTGTTTCTGGACTTTCTATTACATCCCACTAAAACCATCCCCAAATCCACCTTTGTACCTTCCTAAGTGCTGCCATTTTTTTAAAAAAAAGCTTTTTGAGAGGAACGATCAGTGATTTTCATCTTAAAAAAAATTCATTTGTTCTTTCTCTTCAAGTTTACTAATAAAAACACTTAAGCTTTAATTTTTTAGAAGAGATAACATGTTGGCCACATCATATGAGTTTTGTTACACAGTGTTCCCTACTTTATTTCTGATATTGTAGCTTTTATGTCTTCTTGGACTTGTGTTATTTACGAAATATTATGAATACATTAGCTTTTTAAAGTGGTTGGCTTCAAAAATGTATTTATTGTTAATGTTTATTTTTATTGTACTGAGATCAGAGGATGTGGTCTTATAATTTCCTTTAACATTTTTAGAATAAATGTTTTTCTTACTCTTTCAAAAACTACATAGATGGGCTGCAGAGATGGCTTAGTGGATAAGGCGCTTGCTTGCAAAGCCTAAGAACCCAGGTTCAATTCCCTAGTACCCATGTAAGCCACATGCACAAGGTGGTACATGTGTCTGGAGTTTGTTTGCAGTGGCTAGAGACCTTGGTGTGCCCATTCTCTCTAATGGTCTCTTTCTCTGTCTTTTAAATAAATAAATAAAAATGATATTTAAAAAAAAAACTATGTAGAAGTAGTTTCTACAGCATTCTCACCTCTTTCCCCTTGTACATCACCAAATTCTAATATTCTGGATGCTCTGACTATATACCAAACTATAAAAGAAAAGGGAAGTATAATCAGATTTCCATTAGAAAAGATATTACCTGAAACATGTCCATATCTTTATCATGTGTGTACTCCACCACCACAGTCTGACTCCTTGACAATGTGTAGGAAATACTGTGTTGACCTTTGCAGCTGATAGCCTAAGCAAGAAATAATAATAAAAAAGACATTAAAATCTCATTGTAACAACTTGCCACAACTGTTTGTAGTTATGAGTAATTTTTTTTTTTTCCCTCCAAGGAAAACCCAGCACAAGCCAGTATTGTCCAATGGCCAGAGGCTGTCTCTGTTTTTTGTTCCCTAAACCACAAGGAGCCAAAAGTACAGTTCTGACGTTTTTGTTTTGTTTTGTTTTTGTCTTTTTGAGGTAGGGTCTCACTCTAGCTCCGGCTGACCTGGAATTCACTATGCACTTTCAGTGTGGCCTTGAACTCACAGTGATCCTCCTACCACTGCTTCCCAAGTGCTCCGATTAAAGGCGTGCGCCACCACGCCTGGCTCTGACGTGGTTTTACCATCTATCATTTTATCATAAACTATATCATATTCTCTTAATGTGAACTGTATTCTAATTGTATTCAAACCTTACTTGTTAGCAACACTTTAATCCTATTGTCAGAGAAATATATATATTTTCTCCCATGTGATAGATTCCTTTAAAGACTAACCATAATGATGTATTTAAAATTTATTTCACAAACAGGTAAACTAATATCATCTTGTCATATTATTTTTCCTAAGTTACAGAGATCATAAGCATAGTGAAAGTCTTCCCATGTTTTACAAAGATTTCTATGTAATAATGTTATATTCTAACAATGGCAGCCATCTCTGTATCCTCTTCTGCATTTCATTTACACCTTGTACAGGCAGTTGCTGGACACGTTTTGAATATTCTAATAAAAATAAATGAATGAATAAACTACACTGCTATAACCCCAGCACATAGGAGATAGAGGCCGTAGGATCATGAGTTCGATGCCAGCTTAGGAAACAAAGCAAGACTATCTCCAAAAGAAAAAGCAAGAAGCTAACTTGTATTTTTTTTCATGTTAGACTAAAGAAGGGGCTAATATTCTTATTCAAATAATGTAGGAATAATAAGACAAACTATTTCCATATGCTCTCAATGGTAATATATTTGCACACATCTTAAGTCATGGTCAAATACTTTTAATATTTCTAAATTTACCAAGAAATTGATTGAAATTGCAGTCCAATTATATTTCTCCATTACTTTTAACTCATCTTCATTTTTAGCCTTTTACCTAAATATAATAAATAAAACTTTAATAAGCCTTTCTATTAAACATTTATTGAGTGATTACGCCACATGAAACAAGAAAGCCTTTAGAAGTAGCCGGACACATACAGCCTGCTAATAAAAACGTGCTCTAAGCACTTACATTTACCTTCTGTAATTGTTCAGGGAACAAACAGTACAACATCCAAGCCATCTTTGAAGTGATCCTGGTCAACCTCATGGTTATCTAATAATCTTCACTGAGGAACTTCATGAGTGAACCCATTTTTTAAATTTCACATGCCTTATTAAGATAATACAAATATTAAAGATAATGTGGTCCTTTAATGAGGCCGGGTGTATGAAAAATACTTACTGAACTCCACTAACAAATATAATTTTCCAAATTTTCATTGGTCTGAGTCAGATAAAGTTATCTTCATATGAACCATCTTTTACTTGACGTTACTTTACCAGTTTACGAGACTTGATTTACTCATGTTGCAGAGAAGCATACAATTTCTCCACATCGCCTAAGTGCAGTGCTAGAAACACAGTTTCTTGTGCATCCCAGACTGTACTGACTAGAGTCAATCATTTAAGTGTCTTGAAATTAAAACCCAAAGCAACTGTTTTGAAGCCTATTTCTGAATACAAGAAAGTTGATGCCATCGTGGTATTCACTATAATTTAGTTCAAACGTAATTCCTGTAACACAATGCTGTGATTTTATTAAGCTAATTCAATTAGAAAACTATGGCTTCAACACTGTAACAAAAACTGGCCCAAGCAGCTGGCCTGGGAGACAACACCCACTGCCCACATTCATTGTGCCATTCACACCGCCTGGCTCAGGACAGAGTGCGACCATGGCAGGGCTGCTCCCACTTAGTCTAATGTGCCCAGCACCCGGGGCATGGCAGGCCCTCAATGAACGAAGAAGGAACGAGTAAGACAGTAACTGTAATAGACACAAGACGACACTCAGGACTTCTTTCCTTGGGCCTTCCCCTCACTGTCTCTGCTTCTTACTGCCATAATAGTACCAACACCCACACTCAGCTCTACTGTTTGGAGTTTATAAAAGCCACTTTATGTCCAAGTGTGAATTTTATTGGGTCAAAAATATACACTTGGGTAATTATGGACACACAGAATAAAGGGTTCCAGTTTTTTAGAATATTTTTTATTTTTATTTATTTATTTGATAGAGAGGGAAAGAGAGAGAGAAGGAGGGAGGGAGGGAGGGAGGGAGAGAGAAAAAGAGAGAGGGAGAGAATGGGTGTGCTAAGGCCTCTAGCCACTGCAAATGAACTCCAGATGCAAGTGTTCCCTTGTGCATCTGGGTAATGTGGGTCCTGGGGAACTGAACCTGGATCCTTTGGCTTTGCAGGCAAATGCCTTAACCACTAAGCAACCCCTCCAGCCCAAAGGGTTCCAGTTTTATCCAACTTAAGCAAGGAGGCATTACATTGTGAACCCAGATGTCCACACAAAGCCCATTCTGACTTAGGAAGTTTTTCCTTGGCTAAGGATGGGTCTCTGAAGTGCTGCGCCACCTGTGTCCCAGGCTCATCTGGGCTTAGCAGCCGTGGCCATTCAGGGGTGAGAACAGTTAGAACTGGCAACAACTAAAGACTGAGTATCAGAGAATTCTCCAAGTACCCAGGCTCGAAAACAAGCACAGCTCCTGCTGAAATTTTCCTCCTTTCACAAACTTACGTGCATGCCGAGGCACTGAGAGGAAGGGCCACCATGATGATGGCAGCAGGGCAAGCCTACAAGGCACACAGGAAGGTACCTGTGTTCAAGGAGCCAGAGCTTTCATACAAAGTTGAATGAATCTGGGAATAATTATATCTTCTATTTGTTAAGCAAAAAGCAGTGGGGGGCTGGAGAGATGGCTTAGCGGTTAAGCGCTTGCCTGTGAAGCCTAAGGACTCCGGTTCGAGGCTCGGTTCCCCAGGTCCCACGTTAGCCAGATGCACAAGGGGGCGCATGCATCTGGAGTTCGTTTGCAGAGACTGGAAGCCCTGGCGCGCCCATTCTCTCTCTCTCCCTCTATCTGTCTTTCTCTCTGTGTCTGTAGCTCTCAAATAAATAAATAAAAAATGAACAAAAAATATTTAAAAAAGAAAAAGCAGCGGGATTAGCTCTCAACCACTAAGTAAAAGGAAGAAAGCCCACAGAGAAACTAACTGGTTTCTAGAAAATACTAATTTACTCTAGTTATGGTTTCACCGATTTAAGACAAGTTCCACAGGCTGCTAAGCCAGCCTCTATCAACTGTGAGGAGAGAAAGGGCTCTCCAGCGCTAGCTGCCTCCCCAGTGTCTTTCTTCCTGCTGGTGAGCTGCCTCCCCTGGAGCAGCTGCTGGACAAGGCCAGCAGGGACCCCCCCAGTGTCCTCCAGTGCTAGCCCTTGGAAATGTGACCCCATCGTGCAGTAAGACTCAGGAGAAGTCTGGTGTGGAGCCCCTGGAAGTGAGAGCCACAGGAGAGACTCCTCCCTTCACTGTTACTACAGAAAGGGTGTGTCTGGAGTGCAGGTGGTGGTCTTGTCCTATGCGGGGGAGGTGTCAAAAGACTCACCAAGGCCATCAGACAAGGGCGAGTGACAGCGCGGCAAGCGTGAGATGCTAAGCCAAATGTGGAAGCTTCCTGCCCCCAGACTTCTGGGAGAAACGTGGGCTCTAGCTGCTTTCAGATGGGTGCTTTGCTACATGTACTGTAAAGCATGGTGAGCCGGCTGAGTTAAAGGCTCTTCTTCCCCCGGGCTCCCCACAACCGCCGGAGCAGCCACGTCCCCAGCCCCACACACTCAGAGCAGCCCCTGTGTCCCCCACCACTGCACTCCATCTCCAGTTAGTACTGGCTCCACAGTAACCGAGTTAGCAAGGAAGCAAAGCCAGAATTGCTTACTTCGGCGTTCTTTAAGGCAAAAATCAAACAAAAAGCAGAGAAACAACGTGTAACAGTTCACTTTTTCTCTTCAAATGTACTTCTAAGACTGGTTTATTCCCCAAAGGCATTTCATAAGCTGTTCCTTTACAGCTCCCATTGGTTCTTCTGTGGAGACGACGAGAGGCAACCTAATTCCCGTTCCCTCCCATGCATCGTGGTAGAGGTCCTGGGTCCAAGGACTGGAATTCCCAGTTGCCACTGGAGTCTCGGCCTCACTTGTCAGATGCTACCATGGCAAGAAGCGAAAGCCATGTGGACAGGCCCTGCAGGAGGAAACGCCATGCGGGGTAAGGGGGCCAGGAGCCCTGGGAGGCAGACGTGGGAGAGAGAAGCCGCAGGACGGCAGCTGCCCGGGCACGAGGCCTAAGGACCAGACACTGCCCGGTGGTGTCCGCTCCACATTCCTAGCCACACAACAGTCAGCCAAACAGAATGCTTTTTGTTGAGTCACTAAATTCTGAGGTAGTCTGCTGCGCAAGACACAATGGAACAGTTGGTTTTCAATGCCAACATATTAGTGCAGAACACTTTCTAAACCGTATGTGGCAGAAGCCACGGTGGCTATTCCTGTGTGCAGCTAACTTGCACCCAGGTGTGGGACAGAGGGATCTGGCCACCATGGCAGGACGCATACACTGTCTTTATACAGAGCAGGTCTACGTGAACTCGGGGCCTTGAGCATGCTGGTGTGCACAGGTCGGTATGTGTAACAAGAAACTGAGCTACTCATTCAAAGAATTGTCAGAGGAAGCAAAAGTCACCAAGCATACCACATGGGCATGTCTTTTTGGTCCTTACATATTTGGAACAGGAATAGAAGGGATACTGGGAAGGCAGAAGAAAATAACTGCTTCTGTTGGGAATGTTGGTGAATTCACTATTATGTGTACTAGGGGTATACGCTTCTAAACTACATCTTGCCTTGTTCAAGGGAATGTGACACAGTGTGTATTTACATGTGTATCTGAATTTCAAATGAAAGGCAATAAAATTCTTTCTCTTCAAAATGTACCAAATTTGTCTGCTGCTACGTATTCTTTGGGACCAAATGACTCAAGGGCTTAACAATGCCACTTGTCTAGCCGTCCTGGATACTGAGACAGAACTGCTGGGCTGCACAGCAGTGTGATTGACTCAGAGCAGAGTGTATGAAAGCACCCACCCTGCCTAGGCCGTGCTGTGAGCGGATGTAATTGGTTGGCATTGTCTCTGTGTCTCTTAGAAGGGAGGCCAGAGCCTCACTGTGACTATGTGCTGAAGAACCCTTTCTCTTGTGACTTTCAATGTCCCCAGCTCTGTCTTAGAAGGCTGCCTTGAGAATCTGTGATGGTCCCCGCTGCACCGTCCTACAGACCTAAGCAGAGCCTGAGAAGGAACCTGGGGGTGCTCTGCACTTTACTCTGGGAGCCACGACCCTTTGTCTTTTAGAGTCCATCAAGAAACACAACCTGTGCTTACGTTCTCAAGAGAGAACGCTGCTTGCAGTCTTTTGTAAGGCCAAGTACAGGCTTCCTTGCCAAGGCACCTGTACATTTCAGACAACTTTAATGGTTAGTTCTCATTGGTAATTCAATATTTCAGTTCATTCTGGGACTTAAAGACACAGCTGCAGGAAGGACTGACAGAACAGAACAGCCAGGGCACTGGCCCCTCAGCAGGTGGTATCCAACACAAACATTTGGTGGCAAGGTATGTTGCTGTGGCAGCGTTTGAATTGCCTTAGGAAACAAGAATAAAACAGCTGAGCAGCAGGTTTGAATGCGACTGAATGAACGGTGGCTATTTTGCTCAAAACCAACTTTTGATCTGTATGTTTGCGGCACAAGTATGGACATATATGAGCCATTGGATGAGCTTGTTTGAAGTAGCCTCCAGATGCTGGAAGATTCTCTATTCTGAGCACTGTATTATCCTTTGATGCTGGGCGAAACAGTGTGGGCATCTCAGGGTCTCAAGCACATACAAACATATAAAACTACCCCTCGGGGCCTTTGGCATCATAGGGAAAACCAAACCACACTTCCTCACTGCAGGTCCTCTGAGGATCCAGCGCATGCCTGGATGTCCCTCGTGCCGTCAGTGTGAGCGCTTGCCTTATTCTGCTGGCCTGCACTTTAGGCAAGGAGCCCCCAGCCACATGTGGATCCCGCAAAGATCAACTTGGCTAGTGGACTGGCTGGAAGTCTCGTCTGGGTATTCATCAACTGGAACCGTACCGCAGCTCCTCTCCAATGCTCCCGTGGCTGCCTCCGTTCACCCAGAGGGAGTCAACGCCAGCAGCTCTGCCCTCACCGTACGCAGGCAGAAGTAACGACGCCTAGCGCCTTTCCCCTGTGCAGAGCTGCTCAGACAGGGCTGCTTCATGACCCAAAGGCGTGTGCCACCAGTTCCTTGGACTCCATCGCATATACTTGGGAGCTGACTACTCTCTTTGGCTTCAAATATATGCTAGATATTGGCTGTATTAATTAGAGATAATCCTGGTATGACAAACATGTTTTTTTTCTAGGACTAATGACTTTTATGTCAGGATGACAAGTATAATTAGGCAATAAATCCTCAATCAGTCTGGTTCAAATCGCTACAGGGAAGATGAGGTCTCTGCCATCCTTGTCAATTTATGTATGAAATATGTATGAGTACTATTTCTAAAGAGAGGAAGGAAAAAGAATTCACAATTTATGTTGCATGCACACACTCTAAAATATTCCATCATTTCAGGGAGTCATATTTCAAAACAGTGCCTCAACCACGGCTACAATAAGAAAGTCACAGAGTGCTAACCTGGGTTTGGGTTTCATGAAAACCAGTAGCAGTTCCTAGTAAATCAAAATGATAAGGCTATTCGTTAGAGCCAGTGGCTTTGCATTTGGCCTTGGACCACTCTCGTCCTTGTCCAGCTTGGCTTACTGAACTGTTCTGTAACCATCGGCAGAGACCCCGTTTAGGTACCGTGCTGGGGCAGAGGCACAGACAAGCCGTTAGCAAGCATGGAGGCCGGGATGCAGGACGCGTGAGAAGCGCCCGCCGCTAGTTTTGCACCACTCTTACTCGCAGTGAAGCTGGAGGTGGCTTCCGGTCCCACTCACAAGGGCTGACACAACTCAGATGTGGTTTGGAAGACATGGACATTCAGGGTTGTTGTTGGAGACCTGGGCAAGATCAAGTTCATCTCTCTTGAGCATCCGTCCCCAGGAATTCTACCACATCCAGTCAGGGGAAAACAAACTACTTGAGGCTACAAGAACTGTTGTTTTAAAACCAGCCCTTTGGCTGGTGACGTGGATCAATGGTTAAAGGCATTTGCTTTAGGGTTTGATTCCCCAGTATATGTGTAATGCCAGATGCACAACTGGTGCATGCATCTGGAGTTCATGTGCAGGGGCAGGAGGACCCTAGAGTGACTGTATGTTCTCTCTTTCTCTCCCTCTGCCTCCCTCTCTCTCTAATAAATAAAAACAAGTCTTCAGCTATGGCTGGCAGTATAGATTGGGCTGAATTCCCGTTTCACTGTTGGCTAGCTGTGGGACTCTGGGCAAGTAACTCCAGTGCGCTATGCCTCAGTTTTGTCATCTGTCAAAAAGCTGGTCTTGTGTCCCCAGGAAAGCCAGTGCTGCTTAAGAGCCAAGATAAGACAGTTACTCCTGTGCCCATCTCATTAATCACAAGGCACCAAGCAAGTGAAAAGCTGATCTTCAAGTGTGTGTGAATGACTCATTTCACGGTGCTTCAAAACACACAGACCTAATCTCATATGCAACCCCTTCTTCTTTCTTACCTCTTTTGGAGTGGAGTGTAACACACACACACACACACACACACATACACACACACACACACATACACACACACTACCAAGCACACACTGTACTAGTTACCATAGACTGAAATGCAAAGTTCTGCCTTTTGGCAACATCTCTCAAAAAATCAGTGTAGTAACCCCTGACAACAGGTGAGGATGAGGAGAGTATCACAACCATGGTACCAGGTAGGATGTCTAGCCACCTCAGGGCTTGATGCTGTGACAAGGACCACTCACAGCTATCTGAACAAGGGTAGGGAAGCCACCCTGACCTGTTATGAGATGGAAAAGTGGCTCTCAGCATACTCACTTTAGGGTGGAGTACATTGGTTCTGAACATTTTGTGGTTCCAAACATGAACAATAAAGAACATAGGAAGAAAGAAGAAAATTATGTATTTATGTGAAATGTCAGATGCTTCACTGAAACTAAAACAATACTTTCTCATTGCTGTATACCTTAAGAGAGATAGACAGACAGAAAAGAAGGTGGGGGAAAGAATGGAGGGAGGTAATACTACCTTAGCAGAACAGTATTTAGAGTTCATCAACAAACACTACTTTCAAGGGTGTATGAGAATCTGTCTGCTTTGACCTCTTAAATTTACTTCTCTAAATATTTATATTGGCAAATAAATGAGGTATCTGTCCCAGGAAGCACATTTCATTGAAAGAGTGAACCCTAATAAATATGAATCATAAATAAAATCAAGCATCTTGCAAATGATCTCATTGAAGCAGAGTTCATTGTTCAATAATTCTGCTCCGAACTGCTCTTTTAATAACGTATTTACTAGGTGTAACAAAGTATTCCTTGTTTCCAAGAGTGCTGGTAGAAACACGCAGACGTCCACAATACCCTGTGTGTTGAAGCGAGTCGGCAGGAAATGCAAGCCCTGCTTGTTGGCCTGATTGGGCAAATCTCCAGATGCTATAAATTGGATCTGGCATAAATTGATTTTATACTGAGATACCCAAAGACCTGCCATATAATTATTTTAATATGTAGGCCAGTTTATCAGCTGTCTAAATTCCTTGAGTGCTAAGAAATAAAGATGCAAATTTACTCCTCCAAATAAAACAACATAACACCCATTGATTATTAATAATGGTAGAAGCAAAACAGCTCAGTTAAAAGATGTAAAAAGTTCAATTTTTTCTCCTCTTAGTTGACTTTTCTTTCTTCTGTGACTCAGCCTACATTTAACATTTGTCCACCTTGCTTTCTTTATGAAATCAGCTAAGTCCACAATCCTACTTACACAGAACCATGAAAATATTTATTTATTTATTTATTTATTTTAATTATTTATTTATTTATTTGAGAGCGACAGACACAGAGAGAAAGACAGGTAGAGGGAGAGAGAGAGAATGGGCGCGCCAGGGCTTCCAGCCTCTGCAAACGAACTCCAGACGCATGCGCCCCCTTGTGCATCTGGCTAACGTGGGACCTGGGGAACCGAGCCTCGAACCGGGTTCCTTAGGCTTCACAGGCAAGCGCTTGACCGCTACACCATCTCTCCAGCCTGAAAATATTTATTTTCAGAAGATGGCATGTATCTTGGCAGTTGGTGCTTTCAAGAGGTTGAGCTTGCTAGACTCATGTAAACGACAACCCTACCGTACGAGCTCACAGGTGATCCAGGCGTTTCTGCCTAGATGTGCTCAATGGTGCTCTCGCCTCGTCACCTGGGGCTAGTCTTGTTTCTGTTACGCGACACGGCCTCAACGGAGCCCAGGCTGGCTGCAAATCTGTGTGCCTGTGAGACTGGCCTTACAACTGA
Organism: Jaculus jaculus; assembly: GCF_020740685.1. Lineage (NCBI taxonomy): Eukaryota > Metazoa > Chordata > Mammalia > Rodentia > Dipodidae > Jaculus > Jaculus jaculus. The sequence goes on along the minus strand of NC_059108.1, from coordinate 110,983,285 downwards.
TACCCTAGCCTCCACTTCCCATATGAGTGTGCCACCATGCCTGGCATTGAATTCAATTTCTTAAAAGGTTCCAGATTTGCTGAGTTTATCTGTAGGCCATATTATGAATCTACCTCCAAAACTGGGAAGTATTACCAGTCCTTCGAAGGGCTGTGGGGAGCTCTCAAGAGAATTCCATAAGGTACCTCTTGTATAGTACCCAGCACACAATTACTACGCTAGCCAATCCTGATGATTATAATATTCTTAATATCTATCAGACAATGATCTTTTATGGAGTCTGCCAGATTCTTGATTCATTTCTAATGAAAATAATATTTTAATCATTATGAAATAAGTACCAAAGGTAACCAATGAATATTATGTTCCTTCCAACTGTAGTCTGTCAGAACACTAGAGAGCCACTATCAATGGCTCCCACTGTACGCTTCTAGAGAAAATTTTTGCATATACTAGCACAGTGTTTATGTAAGGAATGAAAGCTCACTGTGTACTGTTCCCCTGCTTCTTTCACTTAACACAGAAACTACTAGAAGGACTAAGACCATGAGCATTAGTGCTCTCATTCTTTCTGATAGACAGGCAGCTGCAGTCTGTTCATTTGGTGCGTGCCTTTTGCAGACATTAAAAAATTAAAAGCATATCTGGGCCAAGCAACTTGTGGTCTAAACTACTCAGCAGCAAACAACCTGACGTGATGCTCACACAAGCGCATTAGTGGCGCTCAGCCATGGTGGGAAATGCAACTGCTTTTGATTTGGCTAACTAATACGCTCAGAGGAATGGATCCCAAAGCTCGAGCTGGGAATCAAGTCAGCACCATATCCAAAATAAGGCCACTCTCCATTACCAAGTGCCCACCAATCATGGGCTACAAGAGGGCCTACACTTATTAAACGCTCTCTAAAAAACAAAGGTTACTACATGCACCTGGAACTAACTTCACTCTCCATTGGGGAGTTTGCTTCTCTTTTTCAGATGGATGCAGATTCTAAGGACAGAACTAGCTCATCATACCTCAAAAGGGCCCCAGCTGAAACTAAGAATAACTGGGGAAATGAATAAGGGTGCTGCTTTCTTGGTGAACCTGGTGGCAGCACAAATGTGAAAGAGACAGACACAGAGAACACTCAACTCCTATCAAACCTGATATCCAGAGACACAGAGGCTCCCAAGACCTTATCACTGAAGCAGACCTAAAATGAACCCAACATGGCTCAGGGAAATTTGAGGAAGAGGGGGTGGAAAGAATGTCAGAGCCATAAGTGGGGTCATGATACACAGAGACACTACCTGTACCCATAACTGATGGCTAACCCCACAATGCGCGACCCATATTCCCTAACAAGGAGGGTCCCTGTGGAGGGGGGAGGACAGGGAAGAGGCTAACGATGGTACCAACTTGACAATAGACACAGAGTACAAAACTAATAAGAAATTAAAAGCAATCATAAATAACACTGCAATAAATATTCAGATATGCTTTTTGTATGTAAGAGAATATACTTATAGGATAGATTCCTGGAAACAAAACTATTGGATCTAATGGCATTTGCTACATTAGTATTCAAAATTACCACACTAGCCGTTCGCCCTGCTTGTTGAGGGCGTAAGGCAGCAAGAACTGAGAAGATGAACTCACCATCACACATCAGCCAGGGCCCAGGAGAAACCACAGAGGAATTGGCGAGATGAGCACAAGTGCTGCCTCCATGGCACACCTGACAACCAGCGCCAGGGTGATGCAGACAGACACTGAGGATATGCAAAATGTATCAAAACAGAAATCCAGAACGTGCTGAGAGCTCAACACTAAAGTAGAATTAAACACACCCACCACAGCTCAGGGAACCTTGCCGAAGAGGGGAAGGAAAGATTGTAAGAGCCACAGGGTGGGAGGGACTGTTCAGAAGCATTGTCCCTCCACACACACAATGACTGATGCTGCTGTCACATCTCATAACCCACAAGCCCATGGGGAATACCAGCAACCCCACTGAGGAGAACCCGAAGTGGAATGGGGGCACATGATGTGTCCATACAAAGTTTCTACTTAATAAAAAAACATGAATGCCACTCATGGTGGCATATGCCTTTACTCCCAGCACTCAGGAGGCAGAGGTAGGAGGGCTGCTGTGAGTTGGAGGCCACCCTGAGACTATCCAGTGAATTCCAGGTCAGCCTGGGCTACAGCAAGATCCTGCCTAAAAAAAAAAACAACACTAATTTCATACATGCTCTACCAATTGACAATCTCATGTTCTGTCCGCCCTGTCCAAAGTAGGACATTATTGCATGCTATGATTTTTACTTTCTGATGTGCAAGAAATAGGCACATTGTACTTTAAAAATATTTTATTTATTTGCAAGCAGAGAGAAACCGGGGGGGGGGGGGAGAAAGAGAGGGAGGGTGAATGTGAGCATATGGGCACGCCAGGGCCTCTAGCCACTGCAAACAAACTCCAGATGCATGTGCCACCTTGTGCATCTGGCTTTACCTGGGTCCTAGGGAATCAAACCTGGGTCGTCAGGTTTTATAGGCAAGCACCTTAGCCTCTGAGCCATCTCTCTGGCACCACATTGTACTTTTAATTAGCATTTCTACCATTATGAATAAGGCTGAACATGTTTTTAAGAATGTTAAAGTTATCTCCTTTTAGCAAGAACTGTTTACATACTTAATCCTATACCACAGATGACTTTTGCACTTTCCACAGTGGCCTCTTATACACAACAGCAAACTTCCTTGATCCTTATCTAGTGCATGGTGCAAAGTTTTTCAATGCATGCACTTTCGTATACTTAGGAACATTTGATAGCATTTCAATGCTATGCTTCATAACCATTTTTAATAGACAAGTTAGTAAGAAAAGGCACAAAAATGAAAAAAATAAAGTATTTCACCTACCAAATGACTTCTGTATATCTACTGAGATGATCATATGGTTTTCATTTTCCTTCTTTTCTTTTTCTTCCCCTTCCCCTTTCTTTCCTCTCCTTTCTTTCCTTTCCCTCCATTCCCTTTCCCTCCTTTTCCCCCTCCCTTCCCTCCTTCCTTTCTCTCTCTCCTTCCTTCCTTCCTCCCTCCCTCCTTTCTTCCTTCCTTTCTAGAGTCAGGGATGGAAGCCAGGTCCCTGAACATGCTAATAAACAAATGCTCTATCTACCACTAAGAGCCAGATCCATAGGTTTCTCTCTTTTGTGATCCAGGGTCTTGGCATGTAAAGCCCACACTTGAACAGATTCTGTGGCCAAGGATACCTTGAACTTAAGATCTTCCTGCCTCAGCCTCCTGAGCACTGGGACTACAGGCATGCACCACCATGTCCAGCTGTGACTCTTTTTCATCTGTAGACTCTGGTGAATTACACTGACTAACTACTGAATGGTTGCATTTCCAGACTAGACAATGCAGTATCCTCAGTTTCCTCCATCCTGTCCTTGATGCTATTGTCATACATTTTATGTCCCTGTTATAAATCCCACAACATTATCATTAATGTGGATTTCCACAGTCAATTATCTTTTAAAGAAATCAAAAGTGGGCTGGAGAGATGGCTTAGCGGTTAAGTGCTTGCCTGTGAAGCCTAAGGACCCCAGTTCAAGGCTCGGTTCCCCAGGACCCATGTTAGCCAGATGCACAAGGGGGTGCACGTTTCTGGAGTTCGTTTGCAGTGGCTGGAGGCCCTGGCACGCCCATTCTCTGTCTCTCTATTGGCCTCATTCTCTGTCTGTCCGTCCCTCTCAAATAAATAAATAAAACAGAAAAAATTAAAAAAAAAAAAAAGAAATCAAAAGTAATAAGGAAGCATCTCTTGTGTTTACCCTGTTTTCTTTAAAAAAAAAAAAGTCTGATACTTAATACTTTGTGTAAATCCAAATTTCCATCTGTTACACTGTTTCCTTCTGCCTGAAAGTTGTTAACATTTTTGTTGTGCAGGTCTGTCGATGATATCTATTTTTAGGTTATTTTCTTAAAATAAAGGCTTCATTTCTCTTGGCACTGAAAGCTGTATTAGCCATAGAATCTACTTCGGCCGGCAGGCCCCGTCCTCCATGTTCCGTGGCTGCCCGGTTCGCTTCGGTTCTGTTGGGCCATTCCCATCTCTGTTCCCCCGGGAGTATTACTCTCTTCTCTCATTGCTTCTGCAGTTTTCCTTCTCTTACTGCTTTACAGCAAATTGATTGTGATATACCTTACTGTGGCTTTCTTTACATTTTTTTTTCACTAGAGTTCATTGGTCTTTAGGGCTTTTGGATCTTAGTCTTATCATTTTTATCAAACCTTAGAAACTTCGGGCTCCCTCGCTTCTCGTACTCCAGTTGCTCTTTCTGGAATACCAGACTGCACATACTCGGGGCGGCGCGGGGCCCCTCCCACGCTGTACGGCGGCTCTCTCTCTCTGTCGTTTCTCAGTGGCCTTTCTAGTCTGACTCCCCATGACACTTCTTACTGACACATCTTCACATCCACTATATTCCTTTCTGCTTCCTTTGCAATATACAACCCAGGGCCCCTTCACTGAGACACCTCCCTTCCCCTTTTTGGCATCTCACTTAGTTCTGTTTCCTACCTGACATTTCTGCTGTTGCCATGCACATACTTGCTGTCCTCTGGCTTGTGGGGAAGATTCGTGTAGGCTGCTTGAGACTTCTGGTCTCCCCTCACTGTAATTTCTAGAGGTGTTTCTATTGATATACCTTTCCCCATACAGAGGTCCCGTTTTATGCTTTTACAATTCTCTGGTTATTTTTTTTTTTTATTGGACGCAGGGCACTGTGAACTTTATGTATTTGGGTGCTAGGATTTGTGACCGACTTAGGGCTTGTTCTAGCAGATCCAGGTTTATCTCTCAAGACTTGCTTTAAGCTTTGTTTGGGCAAGTCCAGAAAAGACTTTGATCTAGGCATAATTTACTCTCATTACTTAAGTGATCCTCTTTTGCAGACTCGATCCTCTTTCCCTCGCATGACGTGGTCTTTCCACTCTGCAGGTGAGGACATGAGCTATCCCTAGCCCGTTGTGAGCTACTTGCCTTATCAGGCCTGTCCACCTTCCAGCAGTGGAAAGCAGTTCCAAGCAGAAGACTGGGTGGGGCTGAAGGGTCCTCTGTAGCTACCTGAGCTCTTTCTCTACGAAGCCCCTCACCCGTAGAGTACTCTCCTTCACACCTCCCGGCTACCTCAAGCGGAACTATTGTCTGTTCATCCCAGTGAGACCACAGGGTTGCAGGGGTCTGGAAAGTTCCTTTGGGCAAGCTTGGCTCACGCTATTCCTTTGTTTTCCTTCTCGTAAGTGTCTTGCAGCCTGGTGTCTGAAACCAGTCATTTAAATATTGTGTCTGGTGTCTAGTTGTTTTAGATGGGGAATGAATTTCTACAGTAGGTAATCTTCATAGGTATAAAGTTAAAGTTCTACCTGGTGAGGTGGCTCAATGCTTGTAATCCCAGTACTCAGGAGATAGGAGGATTGCTGGGAGTCTGAAGCCAGGCTGGGCTAAAGAGTGAATTCCAGGTTAGTCTGGGCTAGATACTATCTCAAAACAAACAAGCAAACCAAATAAGAAAAAAAGGGAAAAGTTTAAATAGGGAAATTCTGTTGCATATATATATATATATATACATGTATGTATATATATGTATACATGTATGTATATATATATATATATATATATATACACATACATATACATACACACACACACACTCACAAGTATATATGTGCATATGTATAACTATACACTTTTTCATTCTTTTTACACATATATATGCATGTGGGTACATACATATAAATACTCATAGAAAGAAAAATTTTATACACCTAAAGTGATGGCAATTAACATTCATAATTCAAATTGTTGAATTATTACATTTCTAATGAAGTCAAAGTGATAGGTCACTCCAGCTCTACCTGTTTTTCCTTCTGTGTACTTCATAGAGGCTAATATTTACTTCCTTTGCTCACTGTCACTATCTCCCAGCTCAGACTGGAATGTAAATTCTGAAAGGATGAACTCATGTTCTGTATTATTTATTGTGCTTATCTCTACTACTTAAAATAATTCCCAGTACACACTGAGAATATGACTCCTAAACTGAAGATATCTGTTGTGTGACTTGGTAGGGCACCTTCTTCATAGTAGAAAATTTACTTATTTGAAAGCCAATTTTGGTTAAAATACTAGTTTTCCTCTGTGGCTTTAATGCCACTATATCTTATTAAATTAAGACCCCGATTAAAGGAGGCAAACACAAAGAAAAAAGTTAAACATTAAAATGCATATTCAAAGGAAAAATGGCAGCAAATACTTCACTGTTGGCATCCTGTGTAGCTGTTTAGGCCACTGGTACCTTTGTGGTATGTAATTTAGTAGGAGCTGGAAGATAGAGGTACACATGCTATCAGAGGATTTGTTCTCAAAAGGCACCATATCAAAATGTGACCCATACTAATCAGGACATAAAATATGTCAAAATCTACCTGTAAACCAAATTTCAATTAAGATGTTATAGGTTAGTTTAAATAGCAATTTAATTTATTCTACATATCAGTTACTTCCCAGAAGTTTTTTGTTGTTATTTTTTTCTTTCTTTCTTTCTTTCTTTCTTTCTTTCTTTCTTTCTTTCTTTCTTTCTTTCTTTTTTTTTTTTTTTGAGGGAGGGTTTCACTCTAGCCCAGGCTGACCTGGAATTCACTATGGAGTCTCAGGGTGGCCTCGAACTCACGGCAATCTGCCTACCTCTGCCTCTGGAATGCTGAGATTAAAGGCGTGTGCTACCACGCCTGGCTTCCCAGAAGTTTTTTTTTTTTTTTTTTAAGGTTTGTAATTTCTAAATATAGTTTGAGTTAAATAAAAGAAATAGATTATAAGTTCTACATAAAATCTTTCCACAAAATTCCCAAATAAATGAAGATAGTTTGCACTTTTAATCAGGTTCGACAGATGCTTATGGGTACACTCTTTCTTCAGTACCACACCTGGCTTCTTCTATTTTGAATTAAATTTTTTCTAATTACCTTTTATTTTGAAGTGACTATTTGGCAGCCTTGCTTAACCCAAACAGACTGGACCATGAGCTCTAGCACACATATTATGTTACAGCTCAAGGGTGATTTTGCATAAGTAATTCTACAACTGCATTTTTCTAAGACTTTTTTCAAAGCTCTTTGAGCTGGGAAGTGGTAAGCAGGGTTACTGTGCTTCACAGAGGCAGGTGGCCTAGGGAAGACAGTGGCCCTCCCCTTAGCGAACAGTGGCTGGGAAAGACAGTGAGCAGCGTGAAAGCCCCGCTGCTTTGGGGACTACGCTAAAACAGTGCGATAGACCACCAACCGTGGAGGTGATTTTAAAGACTCCAAGTCTGGCTGCTGCTACCCTCTGCTGTGATGACTCTTAACTGGTCTACAAAATGTCAGCTGCAGAGAGGGTAGCTGGCACCGAGTATTCCGTAGGTGGTGGCTGGACAAATAAGTTATTGAAGCAGAATATGCCATTCTTTCAAGAACTTTAGGTGCCTGAGGTTTCATTACTCTGTTGCTCACAAACTGAGCTGATTAACAGTTCCCAAGGCCCTACCTCACACCCCACTTACGTCTCAACACGGAACAATGGATTACGGGGCACACGCTTAGAGCTTCCGGTCGTGGTGCCAGTCTCCATGAGAGCACGAGATGAGCATCGATGGAACAACTCAAAACGTTCCACCCGTGGTTGCTCTCGGTGTGGGGTCTTAACCACCTGTCCTGATACATACGCTGTGCTGGCTTTGAGCAATTCACACAGCTAAGGTTTTAAATCTTTCATTTCTCGTCACTTCGGCTTAGAGCCTCTTTCACAACTTGGGTTTGAGACTTGGATTTTGTGTATAGAATGCAAAGGCAGCAGGACAGAGTGAGGAGTCCCACAGGAGGACACAATTACAGCAGTCCCAGCACGGCAGCTCACATTGCTGCAGCGACACAGTCAATATGTGGGTCTGGCACTCGAGCAACCTTACAGAACCGCTACGTGGACCGCACAGAATGCCCGTGGGAGCTTCTCGTGCTTGCCTGAAATCACTCACCCTGTACATACGGCGTTCTGAAGTGGACAGGATCAATAATATCCCAATTACCTTACAGGTCTGCTGCAGGGATAAAATAAAAGGAGGAAATAAACTTGGATTTTAAAGCTCCAAGGGTCACAAATATCTTGCCACTGGCTTTCTGAGAAAAATTCCATTTGTAAATAACAAACTAAGGCTAGTTAGCGGCAGCCAACTTGGGTTTCCGAAGAGAACTCCGTAATGGCTCTCCCAAGGCCAGAGCAACAGCTCCCCTGCTAGGGGGAATGCGGGCAATTGAATACACTGGCTAATGACAACATGCATCAGAACCCTCCTTCCGAGAGCTTTCCTTGGAGCACCCAGTGCAGAAAGCCTAGGAGATGGTACTCTTCACTCAAGGCAGCCTATAGCGTAGAACAAGGGAGGAAGACTGTCAGCCCCGAGGTGGGGCAACTGTGCGTCGGTTCATACCCGAGAGTTCCCTGGGGGATGAGGCTGCACTAGACCTGAGGTGACAGCTTCTTTGCTTACTTTCTCCTGCTTCCTCCTGGCAGTACAGCCAATCATTTGCACAGGCTTGGCTTCTAGACTGATCTAAAGCACCACCAGTGTCTTCTAGGGTTGGCTTATCTGGCTGATGTGTAACAACCACGAGAAAATGGAAATACTTCCAGCATGACCCGGGATTCCAAAGGAACCACAAGCGGCGGCGACGTTGATCCACAGGCCCAGCAAGTGGTGGCTTCTTGGAAATGAGCTCGATGCCAAGTTTGGGCAGAGAAGTTAGTACTGCAGGAGGGAGAGGACAGAACCCCACTCTGCACATCCTCAGTTTGGATAGAGTTTCCCAAACCCTGCAACAGGGTGAGGGGACTAGTGTCCCCTGGAGAATACCAGAAACCCCCTCTTTACTCCATCTGAAAACCTCTGCCCTGGATAGGTCGCAGGATCAGATGACTCTCCCCGAAATGTTTGCCCCACTTCAAGAGTATTTACATGACACCACGGCTGGCATGCCCCTGGCTGGCAATCAGTGGCTTTCTGGTGAATGCCTGAGTCAGAGGACAAGTCAGAGGAAGCAGCTGTACAGATGCACTTCCTGTGTCATCTCTTCCAGACTTGACTCTGGGCCTTGTGCTCCCAACAGCCATCTAACCCTCTGGTATGCATCTCCATATTGCGCCCTCAAGGGAACATCAGCTCCTCACGGACATATAACCCCGCTTTCTGCCCTGTATCATGCTGGACATGAGGCTATAAGGATCAAGTGGTCCCTAAGTTACTCAACATAGGACCTTTCATGAATAGATTTCTCCAGAAGAATTGGCTACCTGTTCCTTAGAAGAGCTAGGCAAGGGCTCCAGGAGGAAGTGGTCTTGGAACTTGGTTCCAGGGCTACAGCAGCAAGCACCTGGAGGAAAGCCCGTGGGGAAGGGAGGCCTTCAGCGACATGACCAAACACGGTGACAAGCACTGGTAGGCAAGTGAATGACGTGCGTGTGTAAAGCACAGGGGTCACTTCACTGCCTCACTGTTTCATCTTCCTGATCCTGGCTGCTTGGAACAGAGGAAATGCTCACTATCGCTTAAATCTCAGAATTCTCATACATGGATTCCTAGAAAGCAAGGCACCCACACGGGTCTCCTGAAGCTAGTGGACACTGGTGGGCATCACACAGCCTCCTCTCGTGGCCAGGCTCATTCAGTCCCACCACTTCAGGGACTGCCAGCTCCCGAACCTCGGAGAAAGGCACGGTGGCAGCACCAAGGCCCAGGTCTGGGGGGGAGCATGCGGGAAGTTCAAGCAGAACACAGACTGTGTGGAGTTAAGGCCTTGTCTTCTCATGGAAGGGACGCAGAAACACTGCAGGCCCCATGAGCCTGTGGGATCCAGGCAGTGAAGACTTGGCCTGAGGTCAGCAGCTTCCGAGAGTCCACTGGGTACCGCCTGGTCCTCCTCACTGGCCTCCCAGCCCACAGCCTGAAGCCTTGGGCTCAGGCTTGCTTTCAGGACTCACTCTCTCCGCCTCCATCCCTGATCCTTTCCACCTGCTGTCCCCACATGCTCCACACTCAAGTCTTCCCCATGGTCCCCAGTCCTTTTGGTCTTCAAGCCTCCCACCGTGGCTCACTCCAAGTGTGGGTGGCCCTTGCTGCAGTCACCTTAACTAAACGTGCTTGAGGGTCATCCCTTGCCTGACTCGGGGCCTGGCCTCATGACCAGAATTCATTCTCTTTTTGGGGAAGGTTTAAATTTTTCTCCGTGCTTCAATTCTTTGGGCTGAAGAATGGAAGTAACCATCTGTGTCTTGTCAGAGTTCTCAAGACGCTCAAATGAGATGGCTGTCTTAATCTCTTAAACTTTAAAAAGTTAAGAAATAAATACAAATGTGCACAGGCAGTGTCATTATTTACTATGCTTAATGCAGCCACATGTTTAGTTAGCTCTGGGATATGTTCACTGCATAAGAAAAGTCAGCAGAACAGATACCCAGAGTTATTTTTGTACTCTATTCAAAATTTATGCAGCTACTTTTACTGGTTTAAATTAACCCAATATTCTGAAAATACATTTTCACTAATTGTATTGCATCTGATCTTGCTAAAAAACCTTCCAAAGGGAGCATCAGCATGGGTGGCAGCTATGTGGCAGGGTGCCTGGTGGAATCCAAACAACACTTCCAGTTTTCTTTTTTTTTTTTTTTTGGGCAATAAACCTTTAGACATTTTTAGACATTGTACATTGTAGACATTTCTCAAAGACGTCTGTCATTTAATTTAGTTTTTCCAAATGTAGAGTACAGTGTTATCTTTCCAGACTGGATAGCAAAACCTACTCATTAGATAACTACTTTCTTTTCCTTCCTTCCTTCCTTCTTCCCTCCCTTTCTTCCTTTCTTCCTTCCTTTCTTTTTTTATTTATTTTTTTTTTTGGGTTGGGGTTCACTCTAGCCCAGGCTGACCTGGAATTCACTATGAAGTCTCAGGGTGGCCTTGAATTTACAGTGATCCTCCCACCTCTGCCACCCGAGTGCTGGGATCAAAGGAATGTGCCACCAGGCCCGGCTGGAGGACTACTTTCTTAACTAGAAACCATAATGGAATCTGACAAGTGTCTGTTGTATATGTGTATGTACAAAATGGAGAAATAGTTATAAGCTAATACTCAAACTAGACTTATTTTTTTTTTTTTTTTGAGTGAGAGAATGTATAGATGTACTAGAGCCTCTTGCTGTTGCTGCTGCTGCTAATGAACTCCAGATGCATGTGCTACTTTGTGCATCTGGCTTTATGTAGGCACTGAGGAATCAAATCCAGGCCAGCAGGCTTTGGGAACAACTGCCTTGAACTACTGAACTCTCTCCCTAGCCCTCAAACTATACTTATACCCAGATGAATAACTATACTAGAGATCATGTTCAGCCTGATAGGAGCCCTCTGGTGGTAAGTATGCAATTCTGTCCTATTTGCTGACTAGAACCGTTTTGAAGCCATGATTTTTGTTGTTAAGGGTTGATCACAATTTTAAAAATGAAGCGTTTGAAACCAAACATAGTGAAACCACTGGGTGACAGCTGACATTCACTGACAGTCCATTATAAAGGCAGAACAAGTATACCAAGGTAAAACATTTACTTTTTAAAAGATAAATGTAAATTTCTATGTGTAGGTTCAGGCGATCAGATCTCAGAAATAATGTCATATGCTCAAGCTCATTCCCTGCACCATTATTTGCTACAGCAGGGAGACAACCCAAACATCCATCAGGAAGAAAATTAAAGGGACACAGTATACTCTGTAACTGCAAAAGAAAGGGGGGGGGGGGCAGAAACCCTCTGAAGTCGGCTGGAAGAAGGTCCATGACACCGCAGGTGAGACAGGCGGCGCGGGGCGGTCAGACACGCTCCACCCTGACCTTGCTTTGGTTTGGAAAGATTTTTTGTTTTTTTTTTGTAGGGTCTCACTCTAGCCCAGGCTGACCTGGAATTCACGATGTAGCCTCAGGGTGTCCTTGAACTCATGGCAATCATCCTACCTCTGCCTCCTGAGTGCTGGGATGAAAGGCGTGCGCCACCACATCTGGCCGGAAACAACTGTTCACGCATGTGTTTCACACGCTGCACGTGTGTGTGATCTGTGTAAATACAGCATTCACACCGGAGCTCCTCTTCCATACCACACACTACCCTGTGGGCACTGTACAGCTACTAATTCCTACAATCCCGAAACACGCACACATTCACGTCTCTCTTTTTCTTACTGCAAGTACAGAAAGTAAGTGTAGAACAAGAATATATATTTAAAATGCAGTTATATCACCAGCAATGTACTGGGGTGAGGAGGACTTTCTTGTATATTTGCAGTTTTGAGGTTGTCATAATCATGTAATACTTGTTGAAGTAAAACAAAAGGAAATGTATCTAGGCAGTGCTTATGAGAAAGACTGTACAATACCAGCAAAAAGTGTGATGAAACAATTATAAAAAGAAGACATAGCTCTGCTACTTATCAGGGAAGCTACCTTGAGCAATTTCCTAACATTTGAGTCTCATTATTCTTATTACTTTACAACAGGTAACCAATTCTCATTGAAAAGTTGTTGTTTAAATAGAACACAGGCATGGGTCAAGCTCATCCTTCATCACACACAACTGGCCCAGCTCAGTCAACACTGCTCCTTACAGAGTGAGAAATCACTCTAATCAGTACAAGACCATACTGGTCCCAAAAAGTCCATAGAGGTGCCGAATGGCCACAGCAGGGAGGGAGGATGGGAAACATAGGAGGAGAGGCTGAAAGAACGAAAACAATTGCCACAGAGGACTAGTATCTAGCTTGAGCAATTAAAGAGCTCTTGTATAAAAGAAAAAGTTGACCTTTTCTATGTGGCTTTAATGGACAGAAATAAAATTAACATGCAAACACTGGAATGGAGAACAGGTTTTGGTGCATGTGCATAAACATCATCTAGGTCCATAGTTATGAAAATGGTACCAAGGTGCCCAGCACTGGGCTTTCCTTCCTTCCCACATCACCCAGATACTATGGAAAACTCAGTAAAGGCATACTCTGGCATCTAACAGAATCTACATTATCCTTACAAGCAGGAAGGATTTTACATATGAGTCCATATCACAACTTCTACTTCCTCCCAGATGAGGATCAGCACATGCTGGGAGAGTGTCAGACTTGGAGTGGTCCCGTCAGGAGCATCACCATATGGCTTTTAGAAATTCTCAGCCTCTTGTTTCTGACATGGAACAGACTAGAGAGATTCTGCTGGAGAAGAGAACCCATGTGATCTGGCTAACCCACCAATGCAGCAGAAGTGGTCCTAGCCCTGCATCAAGACCATGAGGTAATGAAGCTATGAAATATATTTCATGCTTTATCTCAAAAAGATCTCATCAAATTGGGAAATTTTTAATATAGTGAAGCTGAGCCTAAGGAATAGCAACAGTCCTTCCCACTGACTTAAGGAGTCATAAAATAAGCAGTAAGAGGAGGGGAGGGTCACGACCTGTCTTTATATGGCAAAGGTTTTCAGTGACAGAAAGCATGAAAAGTCACTGAACACTACTCCCACATATGAGTTGCCAGACATCTGCTGACTCACATTCCGCCCATCAGTGATCTCAGCAACTCTGCAGTGAAATATTCATGACTGCCCCTCCATACTGTGTACCACTGATACTATGTGACACGCAACAGCAGCACTGGATGAAAAGTTTGGCTGAAGGCTTGCTCCTCTCTGTGCACATGCTACCAGCTTTGGGGGTTGATGCTACAAACTTCTGGGCAAATCTTTTTCTGCTATGAGTAATGCAGCTCTGAATGATGCTTTTGAGGTTTGGTTCTGTTCTGGGTCCTGAGCGACAGAATTCATCAGTGTCACCCTGGAAAACACTATTTTGTACTTGATCTGGACTACTCACCTAGCTTCCTAGAGAGGCCTACACTTTTCCTGAAAGTGACTCAAAAGCAAGGAGGTTTTGTGCCACTCTTTGACAGAGTTTCATAAACGGAGGAAGCATTGGCATCTGTGGACAAGTAAATCACCTGCCAGGTAAAGTCCAATTTTCAGAGAAGCACTGTGGTACTTTCTAGTTACAATTTTTCTTTTTCTGTTACTTGAGTGGAATTATCAACCTGGCAGATTCACTGTTCTCTGGACATTAAGATGCAGATTCAATAATTATATTGGGCTTCTGTTCGGTATTTTGAATTAGGATTTTGTTTTGTTATTTTTGTCATTCCCTTTGTATTCCTTTCACTTATGGATTACTGTTGCATCTTTGTGAGTTTGGTAAAGAAAACAACACAATAATGATGAAAAAACAGAAAAGAAATAAACAGGTTAACAGAGGTTAAAAAAAAACACAATATAGGATATCTACGATGTACATTGAATTATATGAGAGATTTTACATGTGTTAAGTGACTTATTCTTCGTTATAACCCTAGAAAGGAGGCAACATCCTCATTTGATAGACAGAAAACGTGAGGTGTGATTTTACTTGCTCTACAGCCTGACCTTTCTGAATGAGGAGAAAGCAGGTAGCACGCAGAGACTCATGCCTATGTAGTAAAACAAAGGCATGATGCATGCTGGTCTCAGAGCCCACGGTTGTTCTGGAATAAGTTTGCCCTAGGAAGTCTCCGATGGTTCTATCTAGGCACCATCAACAGCCATGAGGGGCGGGTGCACAATGAAGCAAGCACCCACCCCCTCCTGAGATGGAGACCGCTGTAGAAGCCAAGAAACCTGGGGTTCTGAAAGGTCACATCCCTGAATGACAGACTTTCACCCATGCCTGAAGTCTCACTGGGACAGAAATTCCAGGTTGCTTTGGAAGGTTGGCTCAAGGTCGCAGGACCCATCAAACTATTCTATTTCTAGGCTTTTTTTTTAAAGAAGTATTTTATTTATTTACTTATTTGAGAGCGACAGACACACAGAGAAAGAGGCAGACAGAGAGAGAGAGAATGGGCACGCCAGGGCTTCCAGCCTCTGCAAACGAACTCCAGACACGTGCGCCCCCTTGTGCATCTGGCTAACGTGGGACCTGGGGAACTGAGCCTCGAACCGGGGTCCTTAGGCTTCACAGGCAAGCGCTTAACCGCTAAGACATCTCTCCAGCCTTTCTTGGCTTTTTTATTATGCTATGATCGACTTGCTATTGCAAGGTGAGAGCGGCTTTCTTGCAAAGTCTCCCCTTTCTCCTCCTGCTACTGTATCATTTTTTAAATTATTTATTTTCTATTTTTGACATTTTAATATATTTATATAATGCACTTTGATCTTATTCCCCCCAAATTACCCTCTTTTGTCCCCTCTCCTCCTATTAACACCTTTCTTCTTTCCACATTAATTCCCACCTTGCTTTTCTGCTTTCTTTTTAAGCCAATAAAATTAGGGTTGCTTGCATGATCATGGGTAAAAGGTTACCTACTGTGAAAGGGCAACTTCCCACACTTCTGATGAGCCTGACTCTTCTCCCAGCAACTATTAGCTGCCATTAGCTACTCTGGGAGGTCTGGAGTCTTGCATACCCTTCCCCCACTGATGGTAAGGTCCTGACAGGCTTAATCCTAAACAGGAAATCACAGCTGCTGTTACATTCAGGGGTGTAATGGCCTGGTTATATCCAGATGACAGTGTTTCCTCCCCCTTCTCCTGCTCTTACTTTCTTCCCACCCCTTCTCCCACAATGCTCCCTGAGCCCTGGGGTGGATGGTCCTGTTTGAAGCTGAGCACCCTGTAGTCGCTCAGTCTAGGCAATTTTGCCAGGTATGCCTCTGTGCATAAACCGCTGCCCATTGTAGTAAGAAACTTCAGTAACTGAGGATTCAAGCAGTACTCATCTATGGGAATAAATATAGATATTTAGAAGGCAGTTTGACATACTGTCCATTTAGCATAACCACAGTAGTGGGTTCTTTTCTAGGGCCCACGTCCCTAGCCATAGGTTTTTGGCCAAGGTTTATAGCAACCAGGCATCAATTCCATCAAACCCAATCAGAGAGCAGTTCCCATAACACTCATGCCACCACTAGATAGAGGTCCACAGTAGGGTAGGACTGTAGATGATATCCCCAACCCCCACAGCTTCTTGCATAGCATCTTCTGTTAGGAGGAGCTGGCTGGCAGGCAGGAAGTGTCTAGCTCAGTTCTAGTATATAATTTCTTATGCCCTGCAACCAAAACATGTCATCAGAAATAAAAACTTATGATCTACTTTTGGTGGGTAACCAAGGCTTAGGGACCTCTATAGACTCCCTGATCAGCAACCCATTTGGATGTATCTCATCCTTGGCACTGAAATTTACAATTAATGACCTATGTAGCTTCTGAGAGCAGTTTTACTCATCCATATAGGGGAGCTTCATTCAATAGAGGAACTTCATTCAAACATTTTAAAAATTATATTTTAATTGGCTTACTCAGAAGGTTTCTATATGCTTATTCAATGGTATTCACTGTTTTCATGGCTTTGACTAGGAATGTAACACTTATATATAGTTATTTTCCATTTTGAGAACTATTTCTCCTGGAATTAATTATAATTTTGTTTATAGTTAGTTAACATTTCTATTTTCTTACTACTAACTTATTAGCAAACATTGCAAATTGACTATCAAGCCCAGGTACATGAGGTGGCCAACCAGAGCTTTCCTGTGTCCATACTCGTTCCGCACAGCCATTCTTCTCAGAGGCCTCAGCACTCTGTCCATCTGGGTAGGCAGATCTGTGCACGGACCACACAACCAGGTGCCCTTCCTCTACCCTGGGAATTCTTGTTGCTTTCTTCTCGTGTTAGATCTCCTTGTTTCTAGCATCATATATCCTCCTCTTTATGAAGTTTACTCCCTTATTTTTGTGAAATATATCCTCAGAGGACAAATATTTAGCTCTGTCATACCTAAAATTTTTTTAGCTAAGGTCTTACACTTGACAGTTTGGCTGGGTATAGAACTATTGGCTGGCACTCATCTCCCCTCAAAAGTAGCACAGAGCTCTACTATTATGACGTTCATGCTGTTTGAGTCCTGGTTCTTTAAATAAAACCCAATTTTCTCCTCTGTGGGCATCTTTACATTTTCCCTTTATACCTGGTGTCCTGAAGTTTAAATAAAATGTCTTAATGTAGGTGATATCTTTTTATTTTCAATGTAATTCCAACAGACTGTAAAACCACAACAACACATATTTCTGTCATATCTCTCACTTCTATAAGTCTTCATGCATTTCACAGTGACTGTTCCCTAAGCAACACTCAATAATATAGGTAGACCAAAGACCACAGCATGCTCACTGAGGTTTTTTATGGAGGATTTTATGCATGCTAAGGGATTTTGTGCATCTAGAACCTTTACGCATGCTAAGCTAATGCTGTACAATATGCCCACTCCCCACTGAGAATTTTTAAAAGCAGATATTCTATTGAACATTGCTTTCCTACCTCAAAAGAAAGAACACATTAATATTCTTCCAACTTTACAGACTCTACGAAACCAACAAAAGAAACTCTTTTGCATTCAAAAAAACTGTATGGAAAGGCTAGAGAGATTGCTTAGTGGTTAAGACACATGCCTGCAAAGCCTAAGGACCCAGTACTCTCCAGTACCCACTTAAGCCAAATGCACAAGGTGACACATGTGTCTGGAGTTTGTTTTCAGTGGCTAGAAGCCCTGATGTACCCATTCTCTTTCTAGCTGCTTCTTTATATCTCAAATAAATGAATAAATAAATAAATAAAATACTTCAAAAAAAACCTGTATGGAGGCAGTATACAATCTAATTTGTGTCTTAGTAACTCAAATTTTACATTATTCTTTCCATTTTTTGAAGAACTTATAATTTAAACTACTACCTCCAGTTTACTAATGCATATTAACATAAATGTCTTCTTCAAAACATGTGATAAAATTTGAGTTAATTTATGTTTCTAATCAAAACCAATGGGGGGGCATTTTTCACCATTAACAAAAAAACATGTTTAATTTACTGCTTGAGTTGGTTCAATCGCATCAAGTAGGTGGCAGCTATCTTTCTAACTTGTTACTTTTCTTTAAAATAAAAAAGGATTGTTTTCAAGTTCATGGAACAAATTCTTTCATGTGAACATTAAGATCAGATTAACCGGGATGGAAAGATGGCTTAGCGGTTAAGCGCTTGCCTGTGAAGCCTAAGGACCCAGGTTTGAGGCTCGATTCCCCAGGACCCACTTTAGCCAGATGCACAAGGGGGCACAAACATCTGGAGTTCGTTTGCAGTGGTTGCAGGCCTTGGCATGCCCATTCTCTTTCTCTATCTGCCTCTTTCTCTCTCTGTTGCTCTCAAATAAATAAATAAAAATAAACAAAAAATTTTTTTTAAAAGATCAGATTAACCCACAAAGTCTCCAGGTTAAACATCTTTGCTTCACATCTCTGAGCAGTGAGTGCCATGAATCTTCCCAGTAACACAGCCATTAAACTTTAACTTTATTGTCTAGAATTTACAGAAACCTCATCATAAATGCAATCACCCCACGTCTACACAGCCTAAGAAGCTCTACTGTCAAATTCAGGATGTCCTACCTAGGTGTGGTGGCTCATGCCTGTAAATGCCCGCACTTGACAGGTAAAGGCAGGAGGACCAGGAGTTCAAGGCCAGCCTTGGCTACATAGGAAGTTTAAGGTCAGATCCTGGGCTACATGAGACCCCATCTCCAAAACAAAAAAGGTAAAAAGATAATCATAAAGGAAACCCAAAGGGAATGTCAAGAGCAATCAAGGAACTGGGTTTTGTTTTGAGAAGCACAAAGCCATTGTAGAGATGGATTCAAGACACTATCCACCTCTAACTGGTAAAACCACTGCATGAAGAGTACTCTGACAATATTTATGACAATAATGAACTACAATGAACAGTGTTTTGACATATTACATAGAATACTGAAATCAAAAGTAAATCTAATTAATGCACTTAATATAAAATGACAACAGAGATCAGGTGTTGGGGAAAAATAGGTTTTAAGAACTTTCATCTTTTCTTTTAAAGATAGTAAATGCAACTTCTCCATAAAATATAATCTTTTAAAAGTCAGCTTATCTAAAAGAGGAACACTAAGTCAATGGATTTAGCTATTATTAATTATCACTGAGCATCAACTTCTGCAGATAAGAATGGATAGCATGTTAAGTCAAAATGATAGGTTTTTCAAATGACTTAGGAGATTTTGAGATTCTAGATCATTTTCTCCTCAAGGAAATTATCCTTAAGCAAAGATAAATGGAAACAAAGAAAATGATAGCCGATCATTTGTTTAAAGGCACATTACCCATAATTCCAAGATGGGTAAGATTTGGTTTAAGACACTTCACAGGAAGCAAGGTCAAGGTTGGGAGTACAGAGTGGGGAAAAGGGATGCACTACTGGCCTTGTCGACTGCACCAGTCTACAGAGGGATGGCATGGAGGGGTGTCTGGACAGTCCATATACTCAGGTGTGAGCAGATCATATCCAGAATATTATGTGTACTTATGGACACGCTAAGCCTGAGGAACAGAACACATACCAGCAGGAAATTGTTAGCACTCATGTTTTTAGATGGAGACCTCAAATCACATTTCCAAGAAGGAGCTGGACAGATGGGGGGGGGTAGCATTTAATCAGGAAGAGAGAGCTTACTGGGTAGGCGTAAGTGGCACAAAATCTGAGAAGCTACATTGAAAAGATAGACTTATCTTTTTGTAACTTCAAGGAACTGAATATTAAATAATCAGGAGAAATTATTTAGGGATAAGATTTAGTTCAGACCAAGAAAAAGGGATTGAACAACTGGGTGTGTGACTAGAAGGAGCTTCTGCATAAGCAGTACACCAGGCAGGGAAGCATGGTTTAGATGCGTCTCTGATGGGAAAATGTTGGATAAAACATTAAACAGGGATCAGTACACAGACAGGACTTGGCTGGTTAGTCAGGAACATGGGGTCAAGGATTACAGGAGGGAAGAATCCCCAGAGGCACTGCAGGAGACTAACAGCAGTTTCTGCCTGGGCATTTGTTGAGGAGTAGACTTCAGCTTTATTTTTTTACAGTCCCACAGAGCTACAAGCAGCAGAAAACCCTAGGGCAGGTTCCCAGTGAAGTGTCTACCAGGACCTCATCTCCAGTATTTAGGAGAAGCAGGAGTAAACTAACACCTCAAACTACTTGCGCTTGCTTTCAAACCACTGAGGTCTTCGCACCTCCAGGAATTCATCATCAGTAGGCAGTCCTGCCACAAATCTGTGCCCAGTAAGAACTTGGGCCTTCAAAAACCTCAGGCTGAAGGCTCAGTGGTAGAGTGCTTGCTGAGAGTGGCGCCACGTACTACTAATTCTAGCCTTAGGAGGCAGAGGCAGGGGGATTGTCTCAAGTTTGAGGCCAGCTTAGTTTAGATAGGAAATTCCAGGCCATCCAGTGCTATATAGAGACCCTGCCTCAAACAACAACAAAACAAACCTACAGGTTGAGAGTTGAATGCTAGGATCAGCAGGGTTCCTCCCTCACCAGGAGAAGCAAAGGTAATTCCTCACTGGAAGAACTTGCCTTCAATTCTGACTCTGGAATGTTCCCACAGGTAAATTCTAAAACTAGGAACTCAAGGTTAAAAATGAAAAGAAATGAAAACAAAATACATGCATGCACAAGAGTAAGAGGCAGCACTACTCAAAGCCAAGAAGCCTGATGTGTGTTCAGAGATCGCATTCGCTCCTCAGAAGCGTGTCAATGGTAGAGCTTCAGAACTGTTGTAAAGATTACCACACAAGCGTCATTAGACCTGAGAGTAAGTCTCTTCCCCTGCATTCATTACACTATTGCTTATCTGAACTGAGAATGCTGCTGCATAAGGTCTTGTTTATACATGCCTGTGTGTAGGTTTTAAGTTAATTCCAAGTACGTGTATGCTGAAGCATACTGAAGTAGTTAAAAGTAGTCTGCTTTATTAACTCTAAAAATTTAATTATTCTCATTTCCCAAAACGTTGGCTAAAAAAAAAAAATCATAAGCACACTCTAAGGTCGTATGTGAACTTGACAGCAGATATTAAGGTTGGGAACTACACTGTTGTACTGTAAACTCACTGGCCACTTTCAACACAAAAAGTAACCAAGGAAAAGGTAAGAAAAAGAGCTATCCCTATAATTCCAAGTTTGTCTTCAACTATGTGACTAAATAAAAATTAAACTTGGGGAAATTCCATTACAAAATGGAGGTCAACCAAGGTTTATAATAATAAACAAGTATTCTCCCTTTATCCCCCCCCCCCCCCCCCGACTCTCCACTTATCCAGCAGTGTTCCTTAGCTCTTTACACACTAGTGCTAATGTGTTTTATATAACACATGCTAGGCAAAACCTTCTAAGGACAGCACCGTTCTCATGTCACTGGTTTCAATAACCTAATGAAAAAATGCTGCCAGACCTTCAGAACCCAGCACCGCTTCACCTCCCATGATCTCTGCTCCGGAAGGGCCTGTCACGGCCCGAGCACTCCTAAACACCATTACTCATAGAGTTGATGGTGATGAATCAGAGGGAAGAAAAGCAAGCTCCAAAGACTGTTGGACGCAATGTGCATGGGAACGCACATCATAGAGCTTCAAACCTTTAAAAGACCTTTCAGTCAAATTTAAAAGGGTATCCAGCTGTAGCTCCTAATTCACCCTCTTGTACTTACTATCTCACTACATAACCTGAAAGACACAGAAATGGGAGAAACAGGCAAAATCCCACCAGCACTGAAACAGAAGCAAAGCAAATGCCAAGGACCAGGAATTAAAATACCTTTTGAATTTGACTCCTTGTAACTACATAGCTAACAATACATCCAGCTAAAGGAAGCATCACACAGAAGAGACCTGGCCCCCTGTAGGAGATGCCTTCAACTGTGTGCACAGCTATCCCTCTTTTCTCTCGCTGCATCCCTCGCGGTGTGAAGTAGGAGTCAGCAGGAACCCGGGGCGACAGCTCTCTTTTGTAAGGAGCATGATGCTCTTAGAAGCAGCCACACAACTGAAAGATCTGGGTCAGCCACGAACCTGATGCTCGGAGGATGAGTACTATTGGGTCAACTACAGCCCTGAGCAGCCAGGCTTGGACAGCCAGACTCTGAAGGGCCAGTCTGACACCCTGCTGACCACAGCTGCAGTAGCGATGAGCTGGGACGGACCAGTGGCTCTGGGCCTGGATCCGGCCCTGGTGTAGGAGACAAGGCAGAAGTGGGCAAGGCTGACTGCAGGCGCGGCCACACTGAAGCGCGGAGTGAGGAACAACACAGGCCGAGTGACAGCAGTCACGAAAGGAGACCCAAGCGGACTCACAACAAGAGTGAGCAAGAACGAGGCCCAGCGACCCCAGAGAAGCTCACCCACCTGACCTAGCTGCAGAGTTTCTTCTAGTGCCATAGCCTGTCCCATCACAGGTGCCGAGCTCACTGTTAGATGGCATTCAGGATGAGGAAAGGTAGGGGAGAACGGAGTGAGACCCCCACCAGTGTCCCATCTGCCCCATGCGAGAAACAATTAACTTCTGGAAACAAAAGGTGATATCCATGCTATTTCTTACCAAAGACATGCTGTTTAATTGGGGGAAAACACATGAAGCTACTGTCTACATGTTCAAGAGCAGTACATCTTATCAAAGTTCACCCACAGCCTCAGTGGAGAGAGAGCACCTCGTGTAAGGTGAACAAGCACACTGGGTCTCTTAGCTCCTTTAAGAACATGTATTTTCAAAGCCTTCCGAGAAGGTACCTAAATATCTGAAGGATAGATATTATTTTATGATAATGCCATAATACTACTTTTTCTTAAGGTCCTTGTAAAACTAACTCATTTTTCATGTGATGGTAAGGGAATGTTGACTACTAAGCTTTCAGGTGGAGATCATCATTATTATTCCAAACAAGCCAGTTAATTTTACCATGCAACTCTTCTGTTTCCTCTGCACCTTATCGCTTGTTACTTCCAGATAAACACAGTTTAGTTTTGCTTACTTGTACATGGTCCATTTTCATCTATGTTCACCTGTATCACTTTGTTGTACAAACTTATTATCACCAAGCCACTTATATCAAATCAAAATCTTTATTGTCTAGTGATTTTATAGTATTGTCGTCTGTTTTGTGCTGCTATGACAACACCACAGACTGGCTAGTAAATATACAATATAGAAATTTATGTCGTTCATGATTCTGGAGGTGAGATTATTTTTTTAAATACTGCTTTGTAAGTTTTGTCTCATTTTTTTTTAGAGGTGAATAAAACAAGATACCCCCAGAAAAGTAAGTGAGGTGGTCAGAAGGAAAAGACTTCCATGTTTACCTCTGTTGGGAAGATCATACTTTCCAGGGCTTGCTGTCAAGTCTGGGCAATGACAGAGACACCAGATGCTGTGCAGTCTTCCCACCTCCACGCAGGCTAAACACATCCCACTGCTTTTCTCCACTGCCCTCTAACAATAATCTTCCTAGCAATCTGCAGAAACCATACTCCTAGGCCTGGACAGTTTTACTTTTTCAATTTCGAAAAAAAAAAGTATTACTTATTTGCAAGCAGAGAGAGAGAGAGAGAGAGAGAGAGAGAGAGAGAGAGAGAGAGAAAGGGAAAGAGACAGACAGAGACAGAGAGAGAAAGAATGGGTGTCCCAGGACCTCTAGCCACTGCAAATGAACTCCAGGTGCATGTACCACTTTGTGTATCTGGCTTTATGTGGGTACTGGGAAATCGAACCCGGGTTGTTAGGCTTGGCAGGCAAGTGCCTTAATTGCTGAACCATCTCTTCAGCCCTACTTTTTTAATTTTAATGAAAATATAGTAGACTAAATAAAAAATATTTATTTATTTATTTTACAAGCAGAGAGAGAGAGAGATACAGAGAAGAGAAAGACATAGAAAATGGGCACACCAGGGCCTCCAGATGCTGCAAATGAACTGCATGCAGATGCATGTGCTTTTCTGCATCTGGCTTTATGTGGGTACTTGGGAATTGAACTGGGGCCTTTAGGCTTTGCAGACAAGTACCTTAACTGCTGAGCCATCTCTCTAGCCCCTATAGACTGATTTTTAAAAATCAAACTTTAAAAAAGTTTTTATTTCTCTACTTTCTGGTAATACTCAAAATTATTGATTATTTTAGTCACCTAATTGCACAAGCACTATTAACTGTCCACAAGATAAAAGGAGCCAAATAACCATAGCTTATGTATGTTTGCAAAAGCTTTAGAACTTTCCGAGGCAAAGGTGCGAGGTGTAGTCCTTCAGTTCACAATGTAGGTTTTGTGTGTGTGTGTGTGTGTGTGTGTGTGTGTGTGCCTTCTAACACGGTTTTTTATTCCAGTCCCCAGAGTGGCACCAAGGAGTGGCCTCAAGGTGCCAAGCAAAGTGGTGAGCAGTTCACAGCAGCAGGCTAAGCCACCATGCCTGCCTGAGTAAAATCACCCACTTTGACCCATGATCTGTGAGAAATGTTTAAATATCAGAATATCAGAAGTCTTCCAACAGGCCCCTGTCATTTCTGAGCACTTCCCTGCTTTGTGGCACAGCATGATGTCCAGGCTTATTTTGTCCCCAACCCCTCTTCTCTCATGGCTGTGTAGCCATCCAGTTTCCCAAGGAGTCTTGGCTCCCCTCAGGAGAGAATCAAGCCATGAGAATCCCGTCAGTGACATATCCAGGGACTCTAGCTGAGTGTACAGATGCACACACACACACACACACACACACTTACATCTATATTCATTTCTGGGTCTACATGTTGAAAGCCTTGAGTTCAAACTGATAGCTCCCCTTGGAGATCTATACCAGTCTTCATTTTGGAATGAGAAATTGGCCTCATAACCCCGGTATACTTTTGTCTTCCATCAGTCCTCATGCACAGACTAACCTCTGGGGAGAGTGGGGGGAAGGCGGGGTGGAGAAAAGGCCTCACTCCATAGCCCAGGCCAGCCTCAAGTCCATGATCCTCCTTGCTGCATTCTTCGGAGCCCTGGGATTACGCGTGTGCTCCACCTGAAGAGGGCAGGCGGCCTCTTTGGTCTGCTTCAAAGCTACCATGGCGGCAGCATCATGCCCTTGGGAGCCCCAGGTACAACCGCCTGCTGCTGGCAGCTCCGGAACCGCTTTTTTCTTTCCTGCTTGCCCGGGGTCAGACCTCCAATCTCGCTGGTCCTCTCACCAAGCGGATCCTACTCACACACACACAGGCGTCTCTCTCTCTCCACACAGGGAGCATCAGCACATACGCCCTGGCCATGTCAAGGCCTCCAAATGGGCAGCACATGCAGGAAAACCGATGGAGAAATGGTCATGACACGGCAGGGCAGCTGGCCCTTGGGTGGGAGTACAGAGAACAGGGGGCCCAGGGCAGGCAGGTGTGGGTGTGCAAGCCAGGTCTTCAGCTTGGACTCAATACACTTTGTATGTTCACAGGTTGTTGTTTTTTTAGGAGTCTCACAACTCCAATGAAGTAGTGAGTTGTTCCTTGTTAAAATATAGCAAGCCTTGTACAAATGTACAGAATAGTCCCCTCTGGATAAAAAATTAAACTACTACACACAAAAGTTATTACTTAAGTTCTAAATTGCTTTTGGGAGTTAGTAATGAAAAGAAAACTCTGACATATTACAATGAGCACAAATAGGAAAGACTGAAAACATATTCTACTATGTGACGAAAATTCTACCCTTCCTGAACTCAGAACAGATGACCCTGCCCTCCACAGCGACAGTCCTGTCAGCTAAGCTTCACAGTCAGCTATTAATTAGCTTTTAAAAAGCCACCAGAGAATGAAGCCATGGTGGACTTTCCAAGCTGCAGGGTCCAACTTACTAACTGGACACCATGGTCATGTCATGTCATGGTCACCACCTGCTAGGATGTGATATTTGGGACAGATTTCATAAATGAATGCCAAAATTTTCTTTCCTGTGAGTGTAAATCATATGTCTGTACATTTTCAAGCCCTAGAAACTCATTTTACTGCAGCAAATTCTCCCATAACTGAAGCCATGGCCCTTTAGCTGAAATCAGCCCACTCAAATGAATATGGAATATCATCTAGTTAACAGCCTGAACACTCTAAACCTGTTGTGATATTTAACTAGAACTTGTAGAAGTACAATCCACACATCTGTCAATTTCCTTTTTATTCTTTTTTTTAAAGTTTTTTAAAAAATTTTTTTGTTTTATTTTTATTTATTTATTTGAGAGCGAGAGCGAGCGAGCGAGAGCGAGCGAGCGAGAGAGAGAGAGAGAGAGAGAGAGAGAAAATGGGCGCGCCAGGGCTTCCAGGCACTGCAAACGAACTCCAGATGCGTGCGCCCCCTTGTGCATCTGGCTAACATGGGTCCTGGGGAATTAAGCCTCGAACCGGGGTCCTTAGGCTTCACAGGCAAGCGCTTAACTGCTAAACCATCTCTCCAGCCCCCTTTTATTATTTTAAAAGCCATGCTCATCTATATTTCCACATCAGATAATTAATATTGCCCTATTCTTTTACAGACTAGGAAATCACATGTTCTCAAAAATACAACCTGAAGTACATTGATTTCTACCATCCTTGTGTATTTTGCGATGGTTAATCACTGTATAATTGCCATGGAGACAAATCTATGGCCCTATGACCCTATGATTAGTTGAGGTGTCAGGACCCACCCTAACTGTGGACAGCACCAAGCCATGGGCTGGGCTGCTGAACTGTGTAAGAAGGAGAACGCTCGCTGCACAGTCAGCATTTCATTCTGTCTCTTCCCTGCTCATGTGAAGATGGACACAGGCTTCCTGCTCAGGCCTACCATGCTTTCCCCACCAGAGTGGACATTTCACCTTGAAATCTTAAGCCAAAAATAAACACCTTCCTTCTCTAAGCTGCTTTTGGTTGGGCATTTTGTCCCAGCACAAGAAAGTAACTGACATATATTTGCCAAAATGGGTGTGGGGTTGGAGGAAAGTAGATATTATGTAACATAAACTGGCAAGTCAATCTTTTGGTATTTTATCAAGCAAGATTAAATTTTTATAAGATTAGAGTAGATGATATCTCCATTTTAACAGATGAAGAAAAAAATCAACTGTGATTTCTTTCACACTTCTGCATGCTTAGAAAGTTACTATGAAGATGATACTGAAATCTATTACTGGACCCTTGAATAAATAAGCATCCCAAATATGTTTTGATTTGAAAAGAAGGAAATTAGTCATAATATGTGTCTAACTTACAAACAGAACTTTTAAAGCCACATTTTCTCTCCCCATTGAACCCATACCTGCTTCCATGTTCAGCATTCCTATTATTATGAGCACACCGGCCCACCATCTTGGCCTTTCTCTGCACATCTGCCATGGAGAGGACAGGCTAACATGAGAGTAGTTGCCAGGATGCTCGCGGCTCAGAGACCACGAGCAAGCACTCATCACCAGATACCATGGAGCAAAATCGCTGATCCGAGGACCTGCCCCTGTGAACTCAGGGGAGGGTGTCTGCGTGCTACAGTTTTTCAGCTATCCCTCCCATGTCTCTACTTCCTTTACACCGAGGGCCTCAGGAGACAGAATAAAGTCCACGCCTTAATAAACTTTGTATCAAAGCACCGCAGCTTTAGATTGAGTGCCAGCAGGAGTGAAGGCCATGGAAAGGACCGTCCCCGGCACCAGCAGTGGTGGCAGTGGGAACAATGTTGTCACTTATCTGGGCTCTACAGAGCCCTCTTGTTTCCTTCGGGTTTTGGCCACAGGCTCCAGAGGTGGATGGGTTGTGAACCTCAAGGATCATGGTGAGGGCACCAAACTGTCTCCCTTCTTTGCCCACAGTGTGGATCAGCTGGAATCATTCTCCCAGCCCTACAACTTTTCAAGTGGCTTCTTTATTTACCATTTGCAATCTATTGCTTTATGCTATACTTGTTTCCGTTCTGCCTTCATTCTCTGTTGTTTCTCATCCACACCCTGGCTATCCCATCACTTACAGCCCATCCCCAACATGCACATGCACCTTGGTTACTACATAGCCAGGCTGGCCTGGGCAACGTACACAGGGTGCACAAGAAGCTGGTTTCCAGCCCAAGCCACACATTATGTCAGCCTGTATCTACCAAAGAAAGAGAAATCGTGCTGTTTTGCATGAAGGTGTCATCCATTCACACAGCCTTGTGACCCAGGGATGGTATCTGTTCACCAGCGCTGTATGGATCAGGATTAGCTCTGCTTCCTACTGTCTTATGCCAGATGCTACCATTGTGTACTAAAAAGACAGCTCTTCCAACAAAATACACTGTATTCAAATTGCCCTGGTATGAAAAAAAAAACTTGTCATTTTAAGGCACGACATTACATTAGTATCTTTCCCCATGGACATAAGAGTTCCTTCTGATCTACATCCAGCAAAATAACTTCTGGAATTTAAAAAAAATGGATCACAGCTGCAAAATGTATTGAATGAAGCCACACATATGTGGGCCAATGAAAGGGACATCTTTTTATGAAGATTAAATTAGATGGTAGGTACAATATAGGAAGAGCTCAGTAAATTTTTAAAAGAATTAAGGAGGTGGATTAGTCCAAAATTTAAATAAGCCTGCAACCATTATGCTTACAAGAAATGTACCTTCATGCAACTTAACTGTTAGTCAAGTCAACCGTGCCTTGCTGTGTATTATCTTCAGAGAGGAATGATGCTAATTTTGTATTGGGTTTCTGCCTCAGCTTACCAGGATGTGAGTGCTAAGCCTGTCACAGTTCTATTAGCTGACGGCCGTTTCTGATGTAGAATCTGGCAAATAGAAGTTCAACCGTTTGTCTCATGAAACAAATTCATGGCTCACGCATACTGTGGGTAGAGACTGGGAAATGAACAGTATGTGCTTATTTCCATGTCTTTGTGACTTTCAACCCCTGACAGGCAAACTCTTGGGACCTGCTGCCAACAATGCAGGTGCAGCGTGCGCTGAGTGACAGAAGCCTTGAGCTCGCTTCTCCACATTCTCACATGACCTCTGGCGGAGGCCTCATCTCAACCTGTCCCGTCATTCCTTAACCCACCCATCTGCCCCACTCCCTTGATTGTCTCCGGCACCGAACGGCTCTGGGCTCAGATTCCCCTCAGCAAGGCAGGGTAGAGACAAGTATTTCGTCTGAAGTGTGTTGCATCTGTTCATGTGACAACATCTCACAGGAGCTATCTGGCTGCTTCAAGAATCAGAGATGTGTGACTCTCCTCTACAGATAGCACTATTAGAACAAAAGAGTGCATCAGAAATATGAATGTAATACACATGTAATCTGAACTATGCAGCTGTTTGTATTTTCTGAAAATCCTTATAGAGTTCTGGATTTTAGTCACCAAAGTTACCACCTTATTCTAGCTATTCCCATCTCCATATCACGTTCTTCCCCTCATCTTGAGGGGGATTTTGTGTGTGCTGACTGATAAGAGACCTGGACTTTCAAGTAGCTTCTTCAGCCACAGGGCGATTTCTCCCTCCCTCATTTTCTTCCTTCGCATTGCCATATTCTTACAAGTTTCAACACTGAAGAACAAACATACTGATTGTTTCATTTCATGGTTTTGGCAAAATTGGCATGCGGTAACAGAGAGCAAGTTTATATAGTGGTATCTTCTTATACCAACTGCTATGCACATGCCAAAACACAGGGAAGCTACCCCTTGGCTTCTGGGTGTTTTTCTAGGGTGAAAATTGTGACTTTTTTTCAGAAGAAAAACAGAGGTGCATGCTGTGTCTTATAACTGTGTTACTTCAACACCATCATTTTCTTTTCAGTTATTTTTTCCCAAATACTAGCTTCCAGCCAGATTGTCATCTGTGTGTCAAACAGTAAAACCCACCCCCGCTGATGTGCCTTTGAACAGATGAAATTAACCTGATTTTAAAGTTGCAGACTTAAACCATCCTTGCTGTGGCGCAGACCACTGCAGTCACATTGCACTGGTGACAGAACTGTCACAACCCTCAGCATCCGGAACACGTCCACTGTGTGTCTCTTATTAAGAAGCTTCATGAAGAGAGGAGAAGGAAGGAACGAGCTGCAGCTAAGTGTCTGCAGCTTGTAGATAAGGCGCATGTTTGTGAGACAGGAAAGTTCTCAGGGTCTGTTAACTTACTGTTTACCTGTGCTGCATGGATATGATTCCCATGGCAAGCATAATGTAGCAATAAAATACACCATTGTGCTACAGAACACTTAAATTATCTGTTCTGCTGCTTGTTTTTTTTTTTTTTTTTTTTTTTTTTTAATCCTGAGCTTCTTTAAGGAGCCTGTATCCTTTAAAGATGTAACAAGGGACTCTCTGTAAGGATACCAGCTGCCTCAAGTCTGCTGTGGAGGGTGAGTTATAGACATGTGTAAATAAATGGGTCTAACAGAATGTGTGTTATGCCACTTTTCAGTTTAACCAAACTATGTCTAATCTTCCCATCTAGTTTTCTGCTTCTAAATTGACAACAGACATGAAAGTAGAATATTCACCACTTTCAAGTCACCTCTAAGGCAAGAGGCATATCCTGGGAGTAGGATCCCGGAGGCCACTTAGGGGTGTGAGCCTGAGCCTGCTGCAGACTTCCCTGTGGATGCCGACCGACTGTTAGAGCCTTTTCCAGACTAATGGACAGGCTAGTGGTGGGGCGTGGGGGGAGGAACTGTAGAGGAAAAGTGCTCAAGAGTGAAAGAAATCATCTCCTTACCATCACCTGGCAAGTAAAGGATGGGAATAAAAGGACCCAAACTGGCAGAGAACGGAAGCCATTCAGGGTCGAAAACAGTTTGTAACTTTAGTTCAATCAACAATATATCTAAAAAAAAAAAAAAAAAAAATGAAGAATGAACACACAAAAATACCTAAAATGCCTGTATATGAGTGTTTTCATTTTCCAGTATTCTAATCACTACTAGCAACAGAGGTGACAGGTGAGAACTAGTCTCTCTCTGCCTAGGTGCAAGAAGCGTAAGGGTCAAATGGCTTACGCAGTCCCAGCAGAGATGCTGCTTGCTTTATGATACGTCCCATATGGGAGTGGCCCCATCAAATTTACCCTCTTTGAAACCTGAACTGCAATAACATTGAACTGAAACTAAATGTCTGTGTCTGTGAACCACAGTATAGTCAATAGACACATCAGCTTCAGACCAATAGCTCTCTAGTTTTGTATATTTTCTTTAATTTTTTTCATTTATTTTTATTTACTTATTTGAGAGCAAGAGAGAGAGAAAGAGGGAGAGAGAATGGGCGCGCCAGGGCCTCCAGCCACTGCAAACAAACTCCAGACACGTGCGCCCCCTTGTGCACCTGGCTAACATGGGTCCTGGGGAATCAAGCCTCGAACTGGGGTCCTTAGGCTTCACAGGCAAGCATTTAACCGCTAAGCCATCTCTTCAGCCCTAGTTTTGTATATTTTTAAGAATCATCTTCTTAGCAAATTAAATCCTGAAGACTTCCTCTTTCTGACTCTTTCTTTCTGCACACACATGTGGACACACACTCAAACACAAAATCTTACATCTGATTTTCTTAAGATATTGCCCACAAAGATAACAATAAAGTCAGATAACCTTTCCATTTCCATCTCTTGGGGCTCATAAAGAGAAACTTCTGGGAGGTAGGAGAATAGGCAGCAAGAAATTAGTCCAAAAATGTGACACAAAACATTAACTTGCATACAGCAAGCTATAGTCTTTGAATATGTCAAAACTGGCAACTATGAAAGAGGCCACGTTGGCTTCAAAGTCATTTTGACTAGTAAAAGATCCACCTGGAGTTATTTCTCAACTTCAAGAGCATGCATGTGTAAATGTAAATAAGAAGGAAACACATTTCAGGGCTTATAAACAGCAGCCTACTTTTGCTTAACTAAGCGTTGTAATAGGACCTCCCTCAAAAAACCCTATGAGTACAAAAACTGCTAGCTGTTATAAAATGCTTACATTCTCTGAAGAAAGATGTCCTAGAAAATGACAGAACATGGCTGCTTTACCTGGCCAATGAAGGGACCGAATCAGTCTGTTCATTTATTATAACAATGGAAAGAGAGTCAAGCTAAATAGGGCTCAAATTCCAGCCTTGCTCCTTATCAGCTGTGCAACCCCAAGCAGCTTTCTTCATTACAACTTGACTTCTTCTCCATCCCTGGGTCACAGGAGTGCTTGGCATATGCAGTTGATACAGTGCTTGGAAGACTTACGGGAGCTCCCGTGTGAAAAGGACCTAGTGGAGTGGCTGCCTGGCAAATGGTCCTTCATAAAGGGCCCGAGTGGTACACAGGATTCACCAAGAGAACAGGGAGGTGGCGGGGGATGCTGGTGAGGAGCAGGCAGAAGAGAGAGGCAGCCTTGCTGGGAAGTAATACCACATAGGACAGAGATAGACTATCAACAGTTAGTTCATGTTAAATTCCAAAGATGAGAACACAGCAAATAACAATTGCTTTTATCTAGCAATTGTTTCACCATATTCCAGTGTGGAGCAGAATAAACTGGTCTCAAACATTTGTCGACACAACCTGAAACACAGCATGTGTGAAATACTGCCTGACGAAACCAGGCCAATTAGGGTGCCCCTTGCTCCCCGCATGGAGTCCGCCTCCTGCCACTACAGCACAAAGGCCATCTCATCTAGGAAGTTAAGTGTGTCTGTAACCCAACAATAGTCAATGAGACTCTTTCTTCTCCAGTATTCTAACTTCTCCCCAAGAGGGAAAGCTGTGGACAGGCGTACTGGTAAGTGAAGGTGGTAGAAACTGGCTGCTGAGCCTCTGTGGTGAACAACCTACTGCTCAAGGGCCCAGGGTCCTCCTCTGAGAGAAAGGGACACACCGTGGATGTTTCCACCTCAGAGAGCTGTCATCTCTCTCACAGAAGATGTCTGTAAAACTATATGATGCAGCAGAAGAATGTGAGAATTCCATCATGGAAAGGCAACAACTTATTTGGAAACACTGTCCTAATATGTTAACATGCTATTACATACACTGTGATAACTTGAAAAAAAAAAAAGGAATAAAGGAAACTTCTAGAACTGAATTGAGATACTGACAAAAGACTGAATAAACTAGAACACGTTTGGAAATGATTAAAGTGTTAAAGTACTATATAGGTAGGCAAAATTATTCCTAGAGACACTGCAATGTTCTATGCTACTCAGTCTTGGGAGAAACGATCTGTCACCAGCTCTTGGCAAAGCGCCAGCTGTCTGCTGGGTAAGTTAACACACTGACTTAGCTTTTTCAGAGGAAGTGAAACACTGAGCACCAGTGAAGATGAATCTTAGCAGCAACTGTGCTCTGAACTTAGCCTCTGCCTAGAGTTTTGTTCCTGTCTTAACTCTGGATCGGGTTAAAATGAATTGTAATTACAACTGGCTCATAATCAACCACCTAGCAGTATTCACAGAAAACTACCATCCAATGCATGCAACTCAAATCACAGCTACCACTAGGAATTATAATTTGATAAAAATGATAAACGTTACGTGAAATATCTGTCTTTAGGTATAAATGTTTGCAGCACAAAATAACCTGTGACTTGCTGGGTGTATCAGTATTTTACAAAATAATAGTGTGGCTAACTACTAGCTTACGCTGCTGAACAAGTCATTTTAAACACCTTTATAATAAGCTGGGAAGTGGAGCGAGTGAACCAGACTGGGCGGTATAATTCCACGAGTAACTCTGCAAATGGAAAATGAAGTGAAAAGGAGTAATGCTACAGCCACAAGAGGAAGTGCCCTTGAGCAGCCTTTACCCTTCCCTAGTCAAGAAACCCCCCACATAAGTGAGACCCAAACTAAACGAGAGATGGGTCATTTCACTGGCATGTGAAAAGCAAAGGCATCAGCAATCTTTTGTTGGCTTTTCTATGATGCTGAGTAAACAATGAAGCTAAATTAATTGCTACCTTGAAAACCTAGAGATGACATCTCTGCAAAATATAAGGCAGATTAAGCAAATTCCTGAGTGGTATGACATACAGCTCCACGGAACAATAAAAAACAAAAATAACAAAGATCTGCTTCCATGTCATCTCTATTACCAATCCAGGCTCTGACCAATCGTGAGTCATGAATGGTATGCGCTAGCATCATGAAGTTAAGTAGATGATGGCAATTAGTAAAACCCGCTTTTGCTAAAAAATATTTTATTTACTTATCTATTTATTTAAGGGGGGGAGAGAGAAAATGGGCACACCAGGGCCTCCAACCACTGCAAACGAACTCCAGGCACATGTGCCACCTTGTGCATCTGGCTTAAGTGGGTACTAGTGGACTGAACTCATGTCCTTAGGCTTCATAGACAAGTGCCTTAACCGCTGAGCTATCTCTCCATCCCCCCCAAACCCCTTCTGCCGAAGTCACCTGCTATATGTGTATAATTATTAGTCTGAAATGCCCAGCCACTCCAAAACAGAAAAAGGGAAGTATGACCTAACACAATCCCCACCTGTCCTTGCTACTCTGTTACCAGGCTGGTGACACTGTGTGCTGGGCTGTGACATCCCAGAGCGTACAGCTGTCCAAGCCTCTCTCCCCAGCATCTCAACCAAGTGTGAAAGGGTTAGTGCGAGGCACTCATCTCCTTCTCCAGCTCATCACAGTACTTTGAGACCTGCTTTCGTATCTTGTAATACATGCATCTCTTACACACGAAAATATGATGCTAAGTGTTCCACCCGGAGCGGCTTGCATCTGTGAAGCCTCTCAGCCTCTTCCGAGGCTGCTCTCTCAGGAGAAGCAGCTAGCTGTAAGCTCAGTCCACTCTAGGCCACATGGATCTGAACCTTTTCTGATCAAGAGAACACAGTGAGAAAAATCCACTTGTTAACATTTATCCTGTTGGACACTCTCAGAGGACATGAGGAGAAACAAAAGAAGTGAGGATATTTGGCCATACGAAAGTTATCATTAAGAGGCTGTGACCAACAGTCCTCCCCAACCAAATCATTCAACTGGGGACCACCACCAACATCCAAAAATGAATGCAAAGAAGCAGCGGCAGCTTCTCCTGTCCCAAACCCACCCGTGATGCCGGTCAAAGCCACAGAAGGTGCAAGGTCTTCTCGTTCCCTCCCCACTCTCCAGGACTCCCAGCTGTAGATCCCCATCCATCCAAGACGGGAAGCAAGACAAATTTTCTGGCCTTGAATTATAATTGAAAATATATTTCCCTGTGGGCTCCAATTTGAGACTTGTGAGTTTACTGAATTATATATCGCAGAGGCATTAAGACAAGCCTTGTAGAGGATCTTTAAAAATTAACGTTCCATAAGCCATACATTCGTCATTCAGAAAATTGATCTATCCCTCAGGAGCAAACCAACTAAGGAAATAAATCTAAGCTCTTGACTGGCATCTTTCTAGTCATTATCAATATTGCTCACTCTGAGCTCCTCTCCTGCTCCTTCGCTCCCCTCTATCACTAGCTTATTAACCTCACCCCACTACATTTGTGCCCCTCCACCCTAAACACACCACCACCACCAAAGGCATCCCTCCTTTATCACCACCTCATCTCACTTCATAGGAGCTACAAACAGTGCGGCCACTTTCAACCTTTGCTCTTTGTCTACATATTCTCAGCAAACTGGCCTTTATCAGATAAACCCTTCTTTTTTGGAAACAGATCTAAACAGGCCTGTAAGCATGCCTTCTGCCCCCTAGCTAATTTCAGCTCCACCTTTGAAATGTGCTCCTAGCTGGGCTTCCAACAAGCCAGTTCCTTCCTGGCTTTCCTCTGGTACCTACCTGCAATATGTGCCTGCTTGAGCCCAAAGGAAAGACGCAGAACAGAGGTAAAAGTAATTCCTGATGATAGGAACTGTAATTTCATCCTCGCAAGGAGTAGGAGCAAAAGCAGTCATTACCCAGGGGTTGTCTGCTTGCTGGGCAC
The DNA here is from genome assembly GCF_020740685.1 of Jaculus jaculus. NCBI lineage: Eukaryota > Metazoa > Chordata > Mammalia > Rodentia > Dipodidae > Jaculus > Jaculus jaculus. Next base: position 110,947,317 of record NC_059108.1, on the reverse strand, counting down.
ATGACAGGGAAAAGGATGTCTCTCTGTCCATGGTCTTTACAACCCAACACTGTAGGCTGTTGGTCACAGTCACGTCTCAAGTCTTAGGAACCATCCTAACAATGAGTGTGACACTGTCGCCTGTAGGTCTGGGAAAGGCCTCTGCTGTCCACTTGAGAGTTGACGTGAACACATCCAGCGGCAGGCTACTGACCTCCTCTCTCTGGAGCAGGACAGGGAAATGCTTGGCCTCTGGGTACGCGCCCAGACGGTCCCATCCTGGCCAGACTCTGGAAGGCAGGTGAGGTACTAAAAGGAAAACTGAAGTTACAAGAACGGTCTGAGCACTGAAGTGTGGGTGCTCTGATACAGCTCTGTGAACTTGGCAGTGGGGCTGCAGGCTGCGGGAGTCTGATGCAGAGTCTCAAGTTACAAGCCTCCTTCCTCAGAGCTGAACACACACAGCACAGAGAGAGCTTCAGGTGTTCTTTAGAAACCTCTCACCCACTGCCCGAACCCGCCAACAGGACTGTTTCTTTTCATTCTTCCAAAAGGCTTGTGCTGCAGTCTGGTTAAGCCAGTTTTTCCTGTGGCACTCTTGTGCCCATGTTAGTAGTGTTCAAAGCTAAGGCCTATAGTCAACTACGATTAAAATTTCCTTCCTCAACTTTTTTGTTTTACCTGGAGTTTAATCTTTTGAATTTTTTTCACTTTTCTTTTTTTTTTTAATATTTTTTTGTTCATTTTTTATTTATTTATTTGAGAGCGACAGACACAGGAAGACAGATAGAGGGAGAGAGAGAGGATGGGCGCGCCAGGGCTTCCAGCCTCTGCAAACGAACTCCAGACGCGTGCGCCCCCTTGTGCATCTGGCTAACGTGGGACCTGGGGAACCGAGCCTCGAACCGGGGTCCTTAGGCTTCACAGGCAAGCGCTTAACTGCTAAGCCATCTCTCCAGCCCATTTTTTCACTTTTCTTGTATCATTAATTAACTCCAACTAGCCTATAAAAGTATAAATCTCTCTCAATAGTGATGTGCATTACAGATTCCATTGGTTCCTATTGATTTATTGTTTGTTTGTTTGTTTGTTTTTGAGGTAGGGTCTCACGCTAGCCCAGGCTGACCTGGCCTCAAACTCACAGTGATTCTCCTACCTCTGCCTCCCCAGTGCTGGGATTGAACACGTACACCACCACATCCGGCTGATTTTATTTACTACTCCCCATTCTAAGCAAACATCAACCAAGTGTCCCAACTTGGACAAGATATAACCCTCTGGGTCTGCTCCTCAGCTGCCATGCCAGGCTTCCCTTCCTCATCCTGGGAAATGTTTCTTCCCCCATCAGATGTTTCCTAGGTTCTATGATTCTTCATTTAGCCCCTCATTTGGACATAATTTCATTTTTCTTTATAGTTCAATTGCATTCTATATCCATACATATTTTCATTATGAAATAATCAGGTGATTGATTCCACTTCCTAGCTAGACTCATTACTTGCAATACTGATACAGGTTAGAAGCAAGTCAGCTTTCTCTAATAGGCAGACAACTAGGGACTGGCTCACAGAAACACGGACGTCACTCTTCCTACCCTAGATGACTAGAATCTGTGTCTGATTCAGTCTCATCAAAGGTGGCTGTAAGGAGCAACTTCCTAATCCCTCATCAGCATCTTGTTTCTTCTCGAGTTCAAGGGCTTGACATCCGTGGGCTGGCCCTTCCAGTCAGGGTTCTCCTGGGCCCACCAACCAATCAGGTTTCTTCCTACACACCTGAGTCTGGTGAGGAGGCTCCTCCTAACTGGATGCCTTGATTCACAGAAATGGACCTGAGCCACTTGTGGGAGCTCTCCTTTTCTTCTTACCCTATCTATCCCCAGAAGTTCCCCTGTTGCCTCCCCCACTTCCCAGCCTTGCTGGGAGGAGGAGGGAGTTCTTTTGGCTTTCCCCATTTCAACTCTCCCTAAAATAAATCCCATAATTTACACGTTTGAGTCTGAATTTTCAAGTCTTCGCTAATGTGGACAAGAGTTGAGACTTGAGCGGTCTGGCTTTGTATGGTTCTGTTACATCCCACTGCTCATTTGGGAAATTCTGGTTCATTGAGTTAGGTAGCTCTTCCAAATGTTGAGGCATGCCATATGTATGAAAACCTCACATTTGTTAACATCACCTCCAAGAGGAGTCGATCATTCTCAGGGTGAAATGGTGTTCTAAGAAAGGGGCCGGTGAGTTTGCAAGTGGAAACTATAGAAGGAAGAGCTTTTCTAAGAGAGGACTAAGATACTTTCGTGTAAGAGAAGTTCTGTGCACCTATTTTCATCACGCATGTTTCATCATGTGTGACAGAGATGTATATACTAAATGATACAAGCTTAAAGAAAAACAGGTTAACTGTGGGTGTTTTGTGGCAATGAAGAATAAAAATGACTGCAGCTGATTCTTGCTAAAATGCCAGCAGTTTTACCCACCATTGCTTTGAACAGCAGGGGAAAAGGCAGAATGCAACAGAATCCTAATAGCTCCCTTGCTTACACCTTCCTGTAGGATGGAAATACTTTGAATTCCTGGAGCCGGTTCACAGTTCACCATGCTGTGTGAGAGCAGCTGTTTCCCCTGTTCCTTCCCCTGCCTCCACCCCACTGCTTCTGCAGGCCCCGGACATGCCCTCCTCAGGACAGCCCCACTGCCCTCCCGAAGAGACAGAGGTCAGGTGTCCTCCGAGTGCAGGGGCTTTAGCAGAGCTCCCGGGACTCTCTCCTACCGCGCCTGCCCTGTCAGTCCATCTGTCCAGGCAGCTCTCAGAATTCTTCCCTCACTCGCCAGACTGACTCCTGCCCTGATGGAGCTGTCGCCATCAAGCGAACTGATATGCCTCGATAAGGGCACTTTGAGTTTAGGTACCAGTGCCACGTCTGACATGCAAGAGGTACCTGCCTGGCTTCTATCACCCCCATGTTTAGAAAAGATGAGAGGCTTAGATTTGCCTTAAGTCTCAGTCTGAATAGCTCATGACAACGTGACTGCAATTTCAATCAATCTAGTGTCCATCCACAGAGGACGCCCAAGTAGCCCTGTCTCTGGGACAGCTGAAAGCACCCAGGGCGACTCCTGGATGGGGCCATCGCTCGACACCAGTGCATCGTGCCCACACAGCCCTCCCTGCTTTCTGGCCAGGCAGAAAAGCCTCCGCTGTCTTGGCAGTTCTTTCTGTTAGCCTTAGGCTGGTGCTGAACACCCCTCGGTGATGAGGTGCTCCTGTCCCAGCCATCTCATTACCCCTGGAGTCTAGGTGACATTACAGACCAACTGTGTTTTACCCACAGCATGAGCCTACATTTCTGTATAAATATCATCTGCTAACAGAAAACAAATCTACTAGAAAATCTGTTTCCAATATATCCCAATAAAACCAGGTTCCAAGCCTGGTGTGGTGGTTCTCCCCTCTAATCCCAGCACTCAGGAGGCAGAGGTAGGAGGATTGCTGTGAGTTCGAGGCCACTGTGAGACTACATAGTGAATTCTAGGACAGCCTGGGCTAGAGCAAGATCCTACCTCAAAAACCAAAAATACAGGTTATAGTGGGACTGTTATCTTTTTTTTGGTTTTTGAGGTAGGGTCTCACTCTAGCCCAGGCTGACCTGGAATTCACTATGTAGTCTCAGGGTGACCTTGAACTCATAGTGATCCTCCTACCTCTGCCTCCCGAGTGCTGGGACTAAAGGCGTGCGCCACCACGCCCAGCCAGGGACTATTATCTTGTTGGACTCTAACATTAAATTATAAATCAATAAATCCCTAGAAAGTTGTGAGCACAATATCCCTTGTACCTGCCATAGTACTTGGTATAGAAAGACACTCAAAATATCTGTTAATGCAATTAAATGACATAAGATATAGAGAGTTCTTAGCACAGTCCTGGGACACAGTCAGCAGTCAATTAAGAAAGCTGATTGGACTTTGATGGGTTGATAGAGAATGTTGGAGTGTACAGAGCTTATCCAGCCATTTGTTTTGCTCTACGGGCCTTGCTGTCAATGTGCAAAATATACTATTTGTTAGCATCTAGAATGTCAGCATGTCTTGGGGCAATATAAAACCATATGTTTTGTGAAGTTCTGCTCCTGGGGGGTAATTTTTGTTATTAATTTCTTTCACCTCCCAAGGACTTAGAATTCAATAGCCATGTAATCACCAAAAACCAAGTCGCCCTTATTTGATAACTTGTTGAGCTCACTTTGATGTGGTACAGCCAAGGCTGCTTTCAGGACCAGCCGGGCTTTCTCACACAACTTAATCCCTCTGAGGATAATTCTGAGGAGTTTAATAAAAGGAGTGACAGCAATCTCAGAAAACACTTGACAGAGCTCCATCTCAAAGGTTAACAGTCATGTGAGCCATGGCTGAGGGGGAATGGCATGGGCTGATAAAACACCAGTGGCAGGAAAGGAAGGAAATATTCAACGGGAAGAGATGTCACCCAACACTTGTGGCTGCAGAGGAAATGCACGGTCTTCGTGGGATTTTAAAACACTGAAGGGGAAACCACTTTGACTGTGTTTTCTAAGAATCATTAGCAAAGCAAAGTGACCTTTAATGGGACACTAGACATATCACACCCAGCTCAGCACAGAGCCATTTACTGATTTCTGAAATGACACGTTACTAGCACACTTGGTGTGACCAGCAGAGCAAACTTCAACTGCACGGAAGCTCTCACCGGGTGTGAGGAAGGAGACTACTGTAAGGCTTTCAAGTTATAATAATGTAAATTTTTCCTTGAAAGGGAAAAGAAGGATGATATGCAATCCTGCATTTTGATAGAATTTTGTGTTTTGTTTTGTTTTTCCCTGACTAATCTTGGTAACAAGTCAGAACTAACCAGTTTTGGTCAAATAGAAGGAAGTAATCTGCGCCCCATCCTGGAAGCAGAAGGCCAGAAAGGCCCGAAGGTTTCACTTGTTCTGATTAGGTCAGCTTCTTTCCTACTGTAAAAAACCCTCCTAGAGGAAGGTGTGCTGTTGCAGTACTCAACCTTTGACAAAAACAGTGAACGTGTGAATGGCTGCCACTCTTCCTGCTGAGGAACATCTCTGGAAAGCTCACTGCTGTTTGGTTTGATCTCTGTGATTTCTTCCTGCATTGAAACAATGGTCACTGATTAGTCACAAGGAAAGAGCCCGATTCTCTAATTACCCCTTAAATATCCACTACACTTAGAGCAATGCTACATGACAGACACAGGCACTACTGTGCTGAGCTTTACAAAGTCTGGTTCTCAGGGGTGTGTGGCAAGAGCTTTCTCCAAACAGCCTAGACAGTTCAATAATTTCCTACATAATTACAATGCTATTATCACA